>NC_092858.1:158877063-159060680 GCF_032062135.1 Pyxicephalus adspersus | reverse complement strand
AAAGGACACGTCCGAATATGTGTTTTGCTAGCTGGATTTAAACTGGAAGTTCAGCTAAAATTGAAAATCTTAACATCATGGAAACAACACTCAGGTAGTAGCTGCTTGCTTTACATGCAAATGACACACAAAGACCAAATCAAAGATAAACATAGTAAAGAAACCACCAGGGCATAAAGGACGAAAATGCGGATGCCCTGTGAGTAGGGCAGCTAGAATAGAAAATCCCCTGGCAGATGACTCTGCCATGATCTGCTGTTCACTTTATATCTTGCACTTTCATATCTTACGCTTCAGGCAAAGCAGTGAGATTGTTGGCAGTATAAGTCCTCCCAATATGACCCCACTGCAAAGATGGCACTAACTCATGAGTTTTAAGTTGGGGCATAAAGAATATTTTTATCCATACAGGTAGTCCTTGGGTTACATACGGGATAGGGTCTGTAGGTTTGTGGGTTCTCTTGAATTTATATGTAGGTCGGAACAGGTACATTATTTTAATAAATGCAATTAGGATGTTTGTCTCAACATATTATTAGGCAGCATGGTGTCAGTTACTGTACAAAACCCTCACTGTGAGTTAATCACAAACAAAGCAAAAAGAAAATAAAAAACTTTATGGAGCCTAGACATTCATTAACTTCTGGACCAAGCTGTGCTTTGATATGCAAAAAGAAACTGCAGTTTGTCTTAACCATTAAAGAGTTAAAGAATCTTGCAGAACAGCAAAAGACTTCTCCTGCAAGTCATGCAAAATGCCCCCTCCCCCCTTCAAGCCTCTGTCCTGCACAGGAGCGAGCAGGAAAGCTCTGTTTGTATCTGGGAGCCGTCTGTATGTCAGATGTCCTTAACCCAGGGGACTACCTGTACCTTTTACTTGCAATCTAGCAACGTCAAAGTGCACTTTTGTCCAGACTATGGAAAGTGTTCACATATTCCCAAGAAGGATTCTAGGAGAGCCATTCTCAACCAGGGTTCAGAGGTTGTACAAATTCTTCAAACTGTGGCTGATTGATCTCTCATTTTATATGCTTGCATAGTAGTTCTAGGGCCAACACCACTTAGTTACATGACTAACAATGTTTTAGTTGTTCTAGCTACCTCTGTGAGGGGCATGCGTTTCACTGGCCACAAGATTTGGAGGCCCTGGAGATTTAATGCTTTGGGCTTGTATGATTTTAGATAGTTTACTAACAGCATGGCCAAGATACCAGTGTAAGATTTTAATGTCTGTGTTGTAAACTTAGAGAATTTCTTCACAATGCCTAAAGGTTACAAATATGATTGAGGTCTTTTACTTTTAATGTTTGTTCAGAATCTTTAAATTTCTTTTCTGGGCACAGATTTACTTTCAGGTTTGTTGCCACAAACTTCTGATGAATTATTAGGACAGAATTAGCCATTACCCATGTAGTTCTAAAGCCTAATATTTAGAGAAAGAAGGAAGTTAAAAAATAACTTTAATGAGCTAGGACTTTTTCAGACTCTTCTATTACAAGTAAAAAATGTTTTACAAAAATTGGATCAAAAAAAAGGAGAACTGATGATTGGAAGTTCAACCTTAACCTTCAAACAAGCTTTTCAATTGAAATATGGAAAAATGCAAAACCATTTTAAACAATTTTAAACAGAATCAGTGCTCTATGTATTTTACTATTTAGTTTTCACAGCACCAGAACTTTCCTGGTGCAGAGGTGAGGTTTGGGTTCACTGCTACCATGGGATCAAAGGTAACCCTGCAGAATTAGGATCCACCCAAAAGATTATTTTTTTTAAACCATAATGCACTGCATAATGTTCAACCTAGGGCTAGCAGGCTAAGAGAGGTCAATAAGTGGACTTATTAATTTGAGTTACACCCCTCTGTATAAAAGGGTGGGGAGGCACAGAACAATGCAGTGTCAGTGTATTGGAATTTGTTGGAGGAAAATCAAAGGGAAAGCTGACAAATTGCATAGGGAAAGATTTGAGTCAGGTAAAAATTGTACTTTAATTCTGCTTACTAGCTCTTTGTTGCCTTTTTTACATTTTATTGGGACTTTATTGTTTTTTTTTATGGTTGATCTGAAATCAGCAATAAATAAATAAATTACCTTAAATACCATTCTATAAAAAAACAAGGCCCTTGCAAGGCAATTCTTTGTGTGTTTTCTCATTTTTATTTTATTTTTATCAAGAGTTCGTAATACCAGGATGGCTTATGGCTTCTATCCCTAAATAAACCTGCCCTGTTCTGGACAATTTTTCACCCATCCAAGTCCAAGTTGAGTCCCAATTCATTGACACCAAGTCCCAAGTCAAGTCTCAAGTCACCAGGAGTTCTTCCAAGTCGAGTCCCAAGTCTAGTCACTTCATTTATCCCCATTTGTCCCCATATAGAAACAGAGCTCTGCTCCTGTTCTTGAGCACATGATCTCAGTCTAAGTCCATGGCTTTTTCCTCTGACAGCTGAAGAGGGAAGGGAGGAAGGCAGTGAGGCTTCTGTAACACCACCCCCCTCCCCGGCCCCCTTCAGCTGTCAGAGGAGAAAACTTTGAATGCAAGAAAGGTGGGGAGGAAGGTGATGTTCAGTTTAAGAAAACTCACTGCTTTCCTCTCCACCTTTCCTGCATTTTAAGTTCTCTCCTCTGACGGCTGTGTAACAAAAGCCTCACTGTCTTCCTCCCTTCCCCCTTCAGCTGTCAGCAAAGAAATCAAGTCACGAGTGGAGTTGCAAGTCGCTGGGGAAAACCCCCAAATTGAGTTGCAAGTCATTCATTAGGCGACTTAAGTCCCTACCTCTGGCTATATCCCCCGTATTTTAATGCTTCTTGCAAAGCTCAAGCCTGTACTCTTTGCCTTTAGTACGTTTGATCCTAGTCTTGCTAAATAGTATAATTTTGCAGCTAGCCAATTTGACATCAATAAATCATCTGTGGTCTAATAATTTTTGCAGTTAAACATTTGCCTGTACTCTTTGTACATTTTTACATTTTCCAAGACTAAAACTTTATTTTTACTGCTCAGTTTTAAATTATTGTAACTTTTTATGGATTTCAATTCTTGTAGTAAAACACCAGCCTAAATTTTTTAATTTAGTATATTTTGCCAGGTTGTGCTTTATTAAAAATGTCATGCTGCTGGCCAGTTTTACTCTGTAGTCCCTTAAGGAGAGTGTAAGAAGTTTTCCGGTGGAAGGACAGTTTTGCATCAGTAGGACAATGGGGCAAATTCTGTCACTAGATTTAAAGATTAAAGTGTATTGTCCTTTTGATAAAATAGAATGTGACATTCTGCCTACAAAAAAAAAATCTTGCAAAAACCTTTTACCTAGAGATATGGGAAGCTAATAAATAATTTCACCAAATCCAAATGATTAAGTTTTACATTTGGGTAGATTAACTCTTGCAACTTGACTTTTTTCACACTTAGAGCTTCATTAACAAAAACCAACAAAATTTGACAGTAGTATCATATTCTGGTATACATACAGTGTGGACTTTTGGTTTTATTCAAGCTGACCTATCTGTATTTCCCCAAACCTTTATAAATTAATTAATGATGTAGCACATAGTACAGCACATGTATATTGCAATTTCTTCAATAAGGATATACTATTTACTTTCAAAAAGTAGTCCTTGAGCTCCAGTTGACAACGCCTTTACTAAAGCCTAGAAAAATAATGTTGGTAGGGGGATAGATTTATTCTAGTGAGCATTCATTCAGAATATACATTATAACTTTTTGGAAAAATAAAAGCCTCCCACTTCTAGACAATGTCTGAATAAAGATGGTGTCGCCTTTTGGAAAGAAAATAGGACAAAGGAATTGTCAAGGTAAGCAGCATGATCTGTTTAAAAAAATATCAAAAAATGTTACACCTGTGCATTGCTTGGCATGTATGACCTTTGTGTGAAAAATATCTCTCATATTAGTGTCATTTTAAACTCTGCTAGACATACTTTGTCAGAGGTTGCAGTATGACCTTATTTTCGTAAGGCAATGGTACATACACAAAATTATAAGAGAGCCCGCATCATAATGCTGGCAGGGTAATATAGTTCTAAATTAGCCTAAGTTCAATTAGTGTACTGCAGTAATCAATATATCCATTATCTTGTTAAGAGAAGTAATATATGCAACCAATTTATGACTTCCCAGAATTACTTGATGAAAAGCTGAATGGAGATGAATGCAGACACTAAATCTTTTTCATAGAAAAGCTCTCAACAATGCATAAACGCACTGGGGTCATTTGAGTTTGCTTAAATATAACAAGATTGCCAGTAATTGATGTAATTTGTGTTGTGAAAAGTTTTGTTTCCTTTCTTTTCGATAGCCAGTGTAAAATAAGGTGGAAGATGCCCCCTTATAATGGTGGTCAGTGGTAGAAGCAGATAAAGGAAGACTTACACTAGTAGTTAAGGGTTGAAGAGACCCTTTATTATGAAAGTCTATTGAAATGGAATGTCCCCTTTACATTAGTGGCCAGTGAAAGGTAGAATGCAACCTTACATTGGTGGCTGAGTGCGAAATGGGTGGAAAAGGCCCCCGTTTATTGGTGTTCTAAAGAAAATCCTTTACATTAGTGGTTAGTGGAACTAAAAAATCCCACTTACATTGCTTGTTAGTGGGATAAAAATGTCACCATTACATTTGTGGTCAGTGGGAGGCAGAACAATCGCCAACAGTAGCAGAATATTTACAAGATTACAGTGTAACGGCAATAGGTATTTGATAATGTGCATCACTGATAAATTCTTAGTGGAAGGATGAATGCCTCGTATGTGACTTTTATCTATTGGTCAATAGAAGAAATAATGTAATCTTACATTTGTCATCAAGGGAAGAAGATATTGAAAAATCCCTTTTACATTGATGATTAATTGATGAAAAAATGCACCTTTACATTGGTAATCAGTAAAAGGAAGACTGCCCCATTCATTGAGAATCAGTGGAAAGGAAGGGGATTAAAAAAACTCTTACATTGGTGGTCTCCTCCTTTTTTAATTGGTGGTCCATTAAAAAAAATACCCAATACATTGGTGGTTAATGTAAAAAGATTGCTCTCTGACATAATTGGTCAATAGAAGAAATATGCCTTATATTTGAAAAAACAAAATCTTTTGTCTACGCTAGAGGTATACTTGAACACTGGACATACCCAACATGTCTTATCCATTGACAGGCTGCTACATTGGCCTGTAGCAGCTTACATCCTGTCTCCATCTTACATCTTACAGAGGTATATGGCTGGCATCGGGAATGACATTAATGCAGCCATCTATAAAAGGTGGTTCATTGTGAGCAACAGATATCATGTTATATCAAATTCACCTGTTTTCTAAAAATTGTAACTGTTAAACAAGTGAAATCACAGCAATTAGTTTCAGCTATAAAAAGGTATTTTTAAACCTTCTTGCTAAACAATGTGCCTTTTTTTATATTGTGACTGAATAGGCAATCAACAAAAAGCCAAGATTGGGCAGCACTCAGAATTATTGACTATTCTGATGAAAAAATTGTATTCTCCAAATGCTAGACTACAGATAAACAGGTACATTCTCACAGCAAGGAGACCTGGTACATCACTGTAATGCTAGTTAGACTGTGTATTCATGTGTATGTTTCGAACCTTAACACTGAAACTTGTTTTTAATAAATTGTTTTCCTTTTTACCACTTTTAAATATTAGATTGTATCCGAGTGATTACAGAAAAGACCCATGGTTTCCACCTCCAGATCTGAAAAATTAATCTATAGTCATGTACAAGATTACAGGCATTATTGTAGAGAAAGCAATGTTAATCTTCTGCTGTGATGATGAGGTTGTTGAAATAGACGTGAAAGTTAAAATTAATAGGAAAGAAGTGTAATGATCGGGGGAGATTTGTAAAAATTAAATGGATTTCCATTCCAATCAAGTCTCATTCTCTTGTTGGAAATGTCAAAGTGTCAGACAGGGCCATTAAATGAGCATGATTTATAGCAGAGACAAGAAGATAATTTCTGGTGACTGTCTACATCCAGCAAGCACAGGCAAGGAAATAGAAATACACAACCATATATCCGGACTTAACACATTCACTGCTAAATAAAGATGGGGTCACAAGTCACCCCACTTTCTGCAATATTACCACTCACCGACCTTGTCAGTGTTGTCAGATAAAGGATAAGTGCACCTTAAGATGACAGATCAATACTGGCAACCCTCAGCCTGTGCAACTAAAAACAGCAAACTAGGGTTCAGTGTTATTATATTTATAGTCGGGGTCAGCATATTATTTACCAGGTTTGTACTCTGTCTCTGTAACAATTGTATTGTAACAATACTTCCCAACTATCCTTGATTTGGACTATCCCTGATTTCTCAGTTGTCCTTCTTTTTGGGTGGATCTATACACCTATTTAAAGAATTATTTACCAACTAAAACATGCTTTTCCTTTATTCAGCCATTTCATGCAAAGGAAACAGTTTGTTTCCCACTTTTATGTTTAACCATGTTATCATTTTTCATGATCTGGAGAATGGGGGTGGCAGAGGTGTGTCTCTAGCCAACATTTACAAGATTACAGTGTAACGGCAATAGGTATTTGATAATGTGCATCACTGATAAATTCTTAGTGGAAGGATGAATGCCTCGTATGTGACTTTTATCTATTGGTCAATAGAAGAAATAATGTAATCTTACATTTGTCATCAAGGGAAGAAGATATTGAAAAATCCCTTTTACATTGATGATTAATTGATGAAAAAATGCACCTTTACATTGGTAATCAGTAAAAGGAAGACTGCCCCATTCATTGAGAATCAGTGGAAAGGAAGGGGATTAAAAAAACTCTTACATTGGTGGTCTCCTCCTTTTTTAATTGGTGGTCCATTAAAAAAAATACCCAATACATTGGTGGTTAATGTAAAAAGATTGCTCTCTGACATAATTGGTCAATAGAAGAAATATGCCTTATATTTGAAAAAACAAAATCTTTTGTCTACGCTAGAGGTATACTTGAACACTGGACATACCCAACATGTCTTATCCATTGACAGGCTGCTACATTGGCCTGTAGCAGCTTACATCCTGTCTCCATCTTACATCTTACAGAGGTATATGGCTGGCATCGGGAATGACATTAATGCAGCCATCTATAAAAGGTGGTTCATTGTGAGCAACAGATATCATGTTATATCAAATTCACCTGTTTTCTAAAAATTGTAACTGTTAAACAAGTGAAATCACAGCAATTAGTTTCAGCTATAAAAAGGTATTTTTAAACCTTCTTGCTAAACAATGTGCCTTTTTTTATATTGTGACTGAATAGGCAATCAACAAAAAGCCAAGATTGGGCAGCACTCAGAATTATTGACTATTCTGATGAAAAAATTGTATTCTCCAAATGCTAGACTACAGATAAACAGGTACATTCTCACAGCAAGGAGACCTGGTACATCACTGTAATGCTAGTTAGACTGTGTATTCATGTGTATGTTTCGAACCTTAACACTGAAACTTGTTTTTAATAAATTGTTTTCCTTTTTACCACTTTTAAATATTAGATTGTATCCGAGTGATTACAGAAAAGACCCATGGTTTCCACCTCCAGATCTGAAAAATTAATCTATAGTCATGTACAAGATTACAGGCATTATTGTAGAGAAAGCAATGTTAATCTTCTGCTGTGATGATGAGGTTGTTGAAATAGACGTGAAAGTTAAAATTAATAGGAAAGAAGTGTAATGATCGGGGGAGATTTGTAAAAATTAAATGGATTTCCATTCCAATCAAGTCTCATTCTCTTGTTGGAAATGTCAAAGTGTCAGACAGGGCCATTAAATGAGCATGATTTATAGCAGAGACAAGAAGATAATTTCTGGTGACTGTCTACATCCAGCAAGCACAGGCAAGGAAATAGAAATACACAACCATATATCCGGACTTAACACATTCACTGCTAAATAAAGATGGGGTCACAAGTCACCCCACTTTCTGCAATATTACCACTCACCGACCTTGTCAGTGTTGTCAGATAAAGGATAAGTGCACCTTAAGATGACAGATCAATACTGGCAACCCTCAACCTGTGCAACTAAAAACAGCAAACTAGGGTTCTGTGTTATTATATTTATAGTCGGGGTCAGCATAATATTTACCAGGTTTGTGCTCTGTCTCTGTAACAATTGTATTGTAACAATACTTCCCAACTATCCTTGATTTGGACTATCCCTGATTTCTCAGTTGTCCTTCTTTTTGGGTGGATCTATACACCTATTTAAAGAATTATTTACCAACTAAAACATGCTTTTCCTTTATTCAGCCATTTCATGCAAAGGAAACAGTTTGTTTCCCACTTTTATGTTTAACCATGTTATCATTTTTCATGATCTGGAGAATGGGGGTGGCAGAGGTGTGTCTCTAGCCAACAAAATTAGGTATGCTAAAATCTGTCTTCCCTTCCTGTCTCTCAATACCCTCTGAAGAGAAGTAAGTAGCATGTAAACATGTTTGAAAATCTACAATAAAGTGAACCTGTTTCTTTGCACTGAATATGAAAAGTGACATTGTATGGCATGAAGAGTGCCACAAAAACAGCAGCACGGATCACCTGCATGTGCCTATTTTACCTTCATCCTATCAATCTCAAGAACATATCTATCCCTTCCATGATGCTACCAAATTGCTAGTATACACTATAATTATGTTCTTTTTTGGTTCACTAAATAAAAGACTAGCACCTCTTCAATCCATATTGAACTCTGCTGATCAACTCGTTTACCTTTATCTTGATCCTTTACTACCATCTATCTACCATTCTCTTCACTGGCTGTCGATTACCAAGATGATACAATCCAAACTCCCAACACTGACCTTGCCATAATCTTCATCCACCATTCCTCTTCTCCTTTTCTAATATTACCCCAATGACCATCTTCAATCGGCACTCAGCCTTCTGTCAACCATCTGGAACAGAATGTTCTCCTTAAACTTTTCAGCCTCCAATCCCTGAAACCTTTAATTTCACTTTTTCAAACAAGCATACGATCTAACCTAGGTCATTGCCTTCAGCCATAGACCTTGTGCTGTTTCTTGCAGAATCTCACTCCCTTTAAATATACAGCTTGCGGACTTATTGCCTTCTCTGCCCTATCTCTTTAGATTGTAAGTTCACAAGGGCAGAGTTTTCTCCTTATTGTTTGTTTTAATTGTTGTGTGTTTTGATATACACTGTCTCCTTCACTCACTGTGACATTTATGTTTTTAACATCTCTGTTTCTTACTTTTGTGCACTGCCATAAAAGATGATTGTGTTTAAAAAAAAAACTTTAATTACACTATCCAAAAATAATTTTGTTATTTCAATGAATAGCAAGCTTTCTTAACACATAGTTTTCATTAAAATTTTGGGTGCAGTTATTTTGTCTTTCTAACCAAGGCTATGCAATCAGAAAAAGAAAGCTGTGAAAGAAAATTGAGCTTGCCCTGTACAATCTCTACAAATACTGAACCACTTACTGAAGCTCTAGTAAACCATTTGACCTTGCACTGCTATTTTTTCCTAAATCCATTCAGCATCCTTATATTGTATTTGCTGCAAACATCTCTTTTCTTCTAAAAGAGGGCTGCCCCTTGATCTCCGATGACCAGAATATGCCACAGACGTGCTCCATCTAATGGTGGTGGTTTGGCCACCACCTGAGCTGCCTCAGCTCCAGGACTCCTTCTGGTGATGGGGTCTGTCACCTGTTAGGCACATGGTTTCCCCTTGTCACATGGTTTTCCCTATATAAGGAACTGACTGGGAACAGGATGTTGCCTGAACAAGGAGTTCATCCATCCTCTGTTTCAAAGTCCCAGTTTGCATTGGAATACCAACCTCAGCTCTGTCACGATTTCCACCTGCCCTGGCTTTGGCTCGTCCACCTACGCCTTTGCCTTGCATTCTTTTTCTTTGCACAGAGCTTCTAGCACCTGACCTGTGATTGCCGTCACTTGACCAGTCTCAAGAGCCAGAGATCTGAACAGTTCCTTGCAGGGCTGAAAAACAGCTGAAGTACTCTAGTTTTCCCCTGTTCATTATTCATATATCACAGTATGAATTTAAAAAGTGAGAATTGCTGTATTATGTTTTGATTTTGCGCATTGTATTCTAGCCATTTTACATATTGGCTAGTTCTGCAAAGTCAAGATTTATCATGAGTATTCTGTTTTCACAGTATTTCCTGGCTTTTATATGATTTTTGTTTAGGTATGTGTAAACCTGAAATCCCCCTTTAAATCTACATTTTCTTCTATGGAGCATTACTTTAGATGGATTTTAACACAAATCATGCTAAAGCAGCCTATTCATCTAGATTGGTCCAACACCCAGCAGTATTCCGCTATAACAACCAACCTCAGCTCTTTACAGAGTACTCAGTTCTCGAATATCAGTCAAGTTAATCTAAATTTTTACTGTTCTGTTATTTTCTTAATCTCAGTCCGAGTAAGTCCAACAGTCTCCTTTTACATCATATCAAAAAATGTGTTACACTGAGCAAAGAGCGGCTTCCAGAGAAAATTCGTTTGGTGTTGATCCATTAATCAAACATTTTTTCGCTACCCGCTTTTACCCGAATCAACCCCAGCTTTATGGTGGGTTCTTTCTCAGATCAATTTAGTAGGTCAGATAAAAAAAACGTATCTAATGTTTTTGAAATAATGTGACATTTAAGTTAGGAGGTTAAGAAGAGTTTGTTCATTTTTCTTTTTTTTTCTTTTTATCATCATCAGAGTGCTATATATTTTGCTAAGTGATAAAAACAATGAGGGAAGAAGTAGAAGGCAACAATATACAACTAGGTCTTCCCGTTTAAGAGAAAAAACATATAATACTTTTAGGAACAGTTAAAGGAAAACCATAATTGTTTACGGTCAGCGTAATTAATGTTAAGGTTTATAAACCAAACATTTAAATCTGCTCCTCTTAGGTCTATAATTATACATAAAAATGTTTTGTTATATCTGTTTGATAAATGCAAATACTTTGCTTCCCTTGATGGCTTCTTGAGAGTGGATGAAAATTAAAATTGAAAAATTTTTAATCATAAACACTATCCCCAAAGAAGACATGTCATGGGAAAAAGACAGAGACTTCCAAACTTTCTGAACATGGTGATTGTCTGGCTATCATTCAGACCCTTTTGATATATAAGAAGGCCAGCAGTGGCAGCCTCTATTTCTCTAATATTATCTTAACTTTAAAACAAAAACTGCAAAGTATACAAAGTATAAAACTCTCAGAACAAACATTTCCTTTTAAATTTACTGAATTTCCCCATGAAGATGGAAATTTGCTACCTTGGTACCTTACCATGTAACTATCAGTATATATACAGAATACACTCATACATCACAAAACTAATTTCGGGACTCAGTCATCATTCAAATAATTCCTGATTTTTATTGGACAGGTATGCGTGTATTTGCTTTTATGCGTGTATTTAGTTTATTATATACTTTCTATCTAAATTATTGGGTGCAAGCCTCATGAAGCCAATCATTTTCAATGAGAAAATTGATTGATATGAATTACTTTTTCAAAACCCCTTTACCCCCCCCCCCCAAAATTGTAGTGTATTTGCAAATTGTTTTTTCAAATTCTTTGCAATTGTTTTCAATTGTGTCACTTCAATGAACATCAAAATTAATTAAAAAACAATAGAGGAAAAAAAAGAAATAACCACATACAAAAGAAAAAAAAAAGAAAAGAAAAAAAAACAAGAGGAGAAAAGAGTTGAGTTATTTAGGGTTGGCCAGTGGTTTAATAGGAATACATTTTATTAAAAAAATATTTATTTACCAATATATTACTACAAATATTACCATTTATTGCGACATTGTATTGCCTCATAACACTTTCAAACTATATGCAAGAGTAATTTTACACAGGAGTATTTAGGTCATTTAATACATTGCATATTCTAGCTGTCATTTTGACAGCCAGTATTCGCTAAATATAATGTGGGAGAGTGAAAGCAGGAGGAGAGAAGCAGAATTTATGAGATATATATTTTATTAGCAGTAGTTGTAGCTAATAAAGCAGACCTATCAGCAACATTTTTACTTTACATAAAAGAGTAGACAACCCAAGACAAAATAGGAGCGCATAGCCTCCTGGGATGAGTGATTACCAGCAGGCTCTATGCTCCTATTTTGTCTTTAAGGTTGTCTACCCTTTCATGTAATGTAAAAATGTTGGTCCTTGCTGCTCCAAGATCGGTCATGCACAGAAGGTGCTTTATCGTACATGGGAGGAACTCTTTTTTTTCTCTTTACAGCAGGCTATGTCATCTGATCCAGTGCCTGCACAGTGTGAAGTCGGGTGACGTAGTCGGAAGAAGGTGGAACAACATGGCCGTGCCTGGTGTTTCCTCCTATAATCCAGCTTCATCCTGATGCCGGACCCAATTTTGGACATCTCCGCTGGGATCGAGGGATCTACAGAATTAAAGGTAACTGGGATTTTTTTTTACTGTTTAGTTCCGCTTTAGGTATTTGATCTGCAATAAAAAATATCAGTGTAAGGCACTTTCCTGTCCAGCGAGTCTGCGCCATCCTTGGGGATCACAAGCAGCGAGGGAGACGCCGCTGCAGCAGGCAGCGTGGCCGAGTCTGCTTCCCTGCTCGCAGTGCGTCTCTCCCTGTCCGCGGAAGGATCCGTTCTGACGGAACTACTGCATCCCCAGCATCCCTATGGACGTGAACAGAGATGTTCTTGTTCTCAGCACTCCTGCGGACATGCAAAGTAGGGCACGTCCCAGGGGTGCTGTGGGAAGAGGGGTGCTGCCTCGCCACGGGGTGGGACATAGATTGAATTCCCTGCGGACGATTGGGATGCAGTCATCCTCCAATTAAATGGCGCAAGGTCATTGGGCACTCCGGCCATTTAAGCAGAACCTGTCCTGAACACCATTGCCCGCTATAAGCCTCTGTATGTACAATGTGCTTGGGTGTGTTCTATGTGTGTTGGTTCATTTTAACCTCTGTTGTGTCATTACCAATAGCGACCCGGTCTGATATCTGATTCTGCCTGAACTCTGCCTGCCCTGACCTTGGACTGTTTCTGACTACTCTTGCCTGCTGCCTGCCCTGACCTCGGATTGTTCCTTACCTGCTTTTGCCTTATCCTTCTGTTCCACGCTTATCCAACTGATCTTCTGTGAATGACTTTGCCTTGTTTTATGATGACACAATAAAGCTTGATAAAAGGTTTCCTGGAGTTGGCTGTGGTTTGTGTGCCCAGGTGCATTACAATCAGTAATAATTGTATATTAAACTTAAAATGGAGTTCCTGAACAAGGAGTTCTTCCAGGGTCAGTTCCTTTTCAAAAATTTTCTTAAAGAAAGGGACAGGCAATAAAACATATTTGTCTGTCTGAACACCGTCTTCTGTAGCAAAGAATGCACCAGTTATTCTGGCACCCCCAAGGGATGAATGAACGCACTCATGAGTGCATGGGTTTTATGTCATCCAGGTGCAACCGGCCTAATAGCAAAACCAAGAAGAGGAGAAATATTTTAAAAACCCTTGCAATCAGACAGGTAAGGATATTTTATTGCAGAAGTGACATTGGCTGGCTTTAGCTCCTAATTCCACATTTATTTTCATCTGCATTGGAAGCAATGAACCCCCTTCCAGCCCCAGTAATAACAAAACAGTACAGTATAGGGAAGACCACTGCAATCCGGGTGAAAGCAATGGTTGTGCAGTGGTCTGACCTCAGCTGTGCACATTAATAAGTTATACTGTTTGGAGGATTGTAGCAGGGGCCATAGAAGACCATCGCAGAAAGGATTGCTCTTCTGACACAAAGTATGTATAAAGCATAATGCTCCTCTCTGCAGTAAAAAACAAGGAAAAGATTTTTTATTGACAAGTAAAAAACAAAAGTATCTTGTTGGTATCTTGCCTTTTCTTTTACTGATTACATTTTTACCAGTTTGATGAAGGTCAAATATATGAAAGAATAGTAAATAGCTGGAAAAATTATGAATTTTAAATGATAAAAAGTAACTTTAAAAACGGTGACACAAGACATAAAAATATACTAATGTAATTACTTTAGATATAACCTCTGTTTTCTTTGCTTTGTCTTTTCAAAACAGTTTTATGTATGTATTAGAGAAGTGATTTCAGTTGTCTAGACTACTGGCAGCTCTGTGTATTTTTTTCTTTTCAGGTTGAACAGTGCAATTAGCAGCTTCAGGTCCATTAACACATTGCTTTGTTTTTGCTTTGGATGTATTCTTTTAAATATGGAAAGCTTCTTTAACATTAGTCAATTGGTTCATATTTATTATCTGTATGGACGTTAACATTTAAATGCTATATATCTGGGAGCTTATTACCAAAAAGTGTTTTGGTTCAACTGAATTGATTTTCACAAAAACATGCAAAAAAACATGAATTTATCCCATGTGTTTCACATCCATAAAGAATTTATGTCAAAGGAAATGTTAGAATTCCAATAACATGTTCCTGGATTGTTTATGGAAGGTATGGCATCAGGTTACTATCGGATTCCTTATTTTATCTGCCCTTTACATATTTCAAATACAACATATAATACAATCTAAGAAGGCTCACATTTCTACTCTTCTTTTGAAGTTTAAACCACACATTCACATCTCACTGCTAACAACACTTGTCTTGTTATAATAAAAGGCTGTATACTCTCACCTGTCACCTGTCTCAGGTGAGACAGGTGAGTATTTTTTTTTTTTAAACCAGGGTATGGGCAGGATCCTGCATATCCCTGAATGGTGGCCAATGCTATGATTGTATCCAGCAAGGGTTTTGTATTCAGTTATTATTTCATGGTTGCCATTGTGATTGCGGATCAAACCTGCACACACCCGTGTGTACATAGTGAAAATGAACAGCTCTCCTTTATCAATAATATATTTAAAGCGTACTTAAGCTCAGAATTTTCACTTTACATAAAAGGGGAGACAACCCTTTTATGTAAGGTAAAAATTCTGTTCCTTTGTTTTTTTTGATAGCAACACCCTTTTTTCAAAAGAGAGGAAAAAAATATGCGCAGATTTTTTTCCTATCTACATCACCCGAACTTGCGCCTAGGAAGAAGAAGGTAGGAAGAAGAACCCGGAAAAGTGGAAGCAATGTACTGCACCCAGCTGAGCCTCCCCTTGTAAGCTATTAGACTTTTGTCAATGCTGACATATCTTTCTGGCACATAGGATTGCTGGAAATTTTGTAGAGTCATCTGAGACACTCCTCAAATTTTCTTCAGTTTTGGTGTAGAAGCTTAAAAGATGGTGGCGCCCGGGGCGCCGACTCACAGTCGGATGCTGGGACAACGAGGGACCCGATGGAAGAAACCTCTGGACCAATCAACTGCTCTGCAGGATTGAAGGTTAGTGGTTTTTTTTTTTTGTTTTGGGCGAGGTTTGATTTTACTCTCTCTTTAAGTAATGGTTTATAAACAATGAATTATATGACCTTGTAACCCTTATTTATTGGATGTCACATTATTTGTTGGGATTCTAAAGGTCTTTACACTGGTGCATTGTGTTAAAACTGAACATAAAAAAAATAAAATTACAGGCAGTCAGCTATTGTTTTGCAGAAAGGGCAGGGAATGTCCCTTCTGCAATAAAAAAGCTGATCTCATTTTTTTGCCTGAACAATTTTTTTCTTTTATTTATACTAGCCTGTGTGCTTCATCACAGTCACCATAATCTTCTGTTGCTCTTTTGGGTGTTGGATCTTCAGCAATCTTGATTGGTCAAATAGGCATAATCTAACACCTGTGTGGCATCCCACAGTGAGGTGAGAATTCGTAGACCAGTGGAGATGGCAAGGAAGATTGCAAACAGACAGATATGCATGCTTTATTGCAGAACGAACATTCCCCTCCACAATCAAAATCCTGCCCGCTCGCAATTTTGAAATATGGAACTATAGTCCAGCTATGCTGCATACTAATATGCATTAGGTTAATGTGCCAAATATGATTGGGCTGCCAAAGCACAAAACAAGGAAGATGTACCTTTTTTTTTTTTTTTTTATTCAGGGCACAGTAGTACAATACAATTCATTGCCCTGCATGGGATAGTACATTGGGGGGGGCATTAAAAAAAATGGCACTGCATTGAACTCACGTGTACCACAACAGAGTAACTGTACCTAAAAAAGATGGGTCAAGATGTATATACCTGCCTAAATAACAACCTACCTAAAACTACTATTTAAAAAAATACAAAAAAAAAACTAAAGTCAAAACATAACTCCAGCCAAAGTTAGAACTTCTGCCTGGAAATAAACTGGTTTACCTGTTTTTCAATTCAGATTTTAAATGCTGTGTCCGTATACAAATCCCTACAGGGTTTTTTTTTCCTATTTTCTTTTTCATGTCTCACACCCTTCACCTGGACAGGGAAAGAGAGGAAATCTCCCTCATGGGGACACAGACTGTAATAATATCTTGACAGCAGTTTTAAACCATCTTCGCTCTCTGCAGATAGATGAGCAAGAACTGAGGGCTGTGACAAGCCAAGGTCTCTGTAGACTGTGTTTGCAGACAGATTTCTAGGTAGGAAAGCTAAGTTAATGATAATAAAATGAAGAAGAGATAATACACTGAACAAAAGTTCTAACAATTAGAACTACATTTGTTTTCCCAGTAGCATGGTACAGCAGTTAGAACTGAACTTTTAGAACGGAAGAGTGCTGCAAAACTGACAAATTTGAATATGAAGAAAATGTAAAATAGGCATACACAATATTAGGTATAGTGATACCCCTTTGCCATACCCATAGATATATCAGACAGGAAACTCTTAAACTGTTCCTCGGGGGCGTGGTCCTGGCTGCATGCATATCTTAGGTATCACATGCATAGATAAAATGTAAAAGAGACATACAGGACATTAGGTATAGTGATACCCCCTTGCCATAGCCATAAATATATCAAAATGAGACCAAGGGAAACACCTAAAAACTTCCCTTGGGGAAAAAAATCTGTACAAACTGTAAAAAAATTATTAAACATTCATTTATTATTGGGTCCTTCAGGACTATGGACAGTGCAAGGAATGCTGCTACTTACATTCATTGAACTGCATGTTTAAATACCTTTACTTTCACAAACATTTGCATGGCAGTAAAAAACTATTCCAGAGCGGGAAACCATCATCCAATAAATGAATAGAAGAGCTTTACTCACTGAAAAATATTATTGATTAAACAATAAAAGTAAACAAATATTTTGTGATGGTAACATGTGATCAGTAACAAATACAAGTAATGATGACTATATACTGTTAAGTTTGTAGAATGAAAAAAAGCGTTATCTCAGACATTGAACATTTACCGGAATTAACAGCACAACACTAGATATAAAAAATATTTCAGGAGAAATCTGATCAATTATTGATTGGAACACTGCCACACTGGGGGGAAAGCCCTTTCTGTCTGTAACTTCTGTGGCAGTAAAGACAGAATGGGAGCGCCGAGTCTCCTGCGATACATATATCACATATAGACATAGGCAGAAGACAAGGAGGAATAAAATGGCGTCTCAGCAAGAAACCAGGACAATGCTAGACTGCATGGAAGACAGCCCCAGGGGGATTGAAGGAACTGCAGAAGTAAAAGTATGTGTCTTTTTTATTTTTTCTTTAGTTCTGCTTTAAGCCTGGTCACTATACTAAACCAAAAAACATTTACATATAATGTATTTATGGAGAAGAGAGAAGGAGAAATTAACACCCTGCTGTGCTCTTCTTCATTGACGTGTATAGTGGTTGTTCATGTAGTCCCAAAAATAAAAGATAATGAACCCCAAACAAGTTATTTTAATACAGTTTGCCAGTTTTAGATTGGATGGGTGCTAGGAATGGTTCAGTTTGTAGAAATTCAAATCAATAACTATTCAATCAAATTTGATTGGATTCAATTTCGGGTCAACTGCACTAAAAGGATTATTTTTTATTTTTGCAGATTCTCGACTTGCAAACACAGGAATTACAGTAACAAACCCTTACATATGGGCAGCATGGTGGGTCAGTGGTTAGCACTCTGGCCTTTGCAGTGCTCAGGTCCCAGTGACTATGGAATTTGTAAAGCGCTGTGTAATATGAGCTATATAAATACTGTGTAATAATAATAATATGGTGAATTTATGCTGTTGAATTACTACTTACAAGTAGAGTTTGTTAAAATTATTCTACTAAGCCAAAGTCTCATTAGTTGGTTTGAGCATGTGTCATAAGAAAAAGTAGCCTACTGAATGGCCAAAATATTCTCAATTTCCTATGTAAACTTTGGAAGAAATTTGAATCTTTCTTCCCCATGTCAAATTTTCATGGCAGATTTGATTGAACTTTGAAATTGAATATTTAGGTTGAATTTCACCAAGTTGGCTTTTGAAAGCTCATCTCTAATCATTGTGTATGTTTTTTCAGGGTAAGAATATTTTGTACAGCACAGAAAATTACCTGTTAATCTTGCCAGAATTTCTTTGTTTGTAAGGTCCTGTGCACTGATATCAAACAACTAGCTTTCCCAGTCACCCTGAAGTACAATAGAACACTCCTCCAATCCTCCTTTCCCTGATGTAGAGGTTAGTATTCCATAATAGTAGATCAGCCTAGTGCCACAACCACAGCCCACTCCAAAAGATACAGTGAAGAAATGAGCATTGACACCTTTAGGCAGAAGTGTGGTATTTATAAGATTACCAGATATAACAAAGGAGGGACTTCAGCCTTATTTTTGCATTGGATTTTGGAATAACTCAAAGATTTTTCTTCATCATAACTTTTCCATGGTCCAATTGGTACACTGGGAATTTCCATGAGTATTTCAATAAACATGCTGGATACATTGTAGGTCAATTACATAAAGGAGAGGATAAGCTCTACAAATTGCATCATGGAAGATCCATCAAGGGATTTCTCAGGGATGTACTCAGTCTAAGGCTTGGCTGAAAGCAACAGAATTCTGGACATAAGATTTTAATGGCAAAGATTGCTCAAGGAACCCCCAACCTCTGGAGGAACTCTGAGGTTCCACAGAACTTTAGTTGAGAAATTATTACATGTCTTAACATTTTAGATGTGACTACATTATATTATAATTAGCATTAAACACTGACAATTGACTCTCCTTGGAAATAAATACATGGAGGTCACAGTTAAGGTATTGCAACAGTGAAATTTTACTTTTGATTTCACCTTCTGCTTCCTTGATTAGTTTTTTTGTTTATCACATCATTACATTGCTTGCCGATAGGCTGGTGGGAAATATTATGAATAATAATTTTTAACAAGATAACTGTTTATATACACTCTAAATATCTACTTTAGAAGCAAAGTCCTCATAAAATCATATTAAAGTCAATTTATTTAGATAGTTATGCTACAGAGAAAACACAAGTCTTGGCTAAACAAAGACCAAACATTAGGTCTGTAGCTGATAAGAAACAGAACAACCCAGCATGCACTGACTGCAGCAGGCACATGTCTATAGCAGCAGGGATACTCAGAGTTAGATTTATGTAATATAGTTCATTGATTCTTTGCAAGTTAGACCAATCTGAGTGCAGGAAAAAATAATTTTTATAATTATTTCTGCTGTCCAATAGCTTAAAAGGCATTCTTCCTACCAAGCCAATCATCAAGCTAATTGACCTGTGCACTATAAATATAGCAATTATACCAGAGGCTCCCCAAGACCCTCACCTCATGTTAAAAAAAAGGCAAGAAAGACTGCCTTAAAGTACAGACCTAACAACTGAATTTTAATAGTCATTTCATTATACTTAAATCTACACATTTAGTTACCAATGTCAGGCAAGTGGATTTTTTTAAACATAAATTAGAGCTTTTGTAAATACCCTATGCCAGGTTTTCTTTAATGGTCAGAATAACTAAAGCCAAGCTGCCAGTGATCAGTACTTGGTTTCTCATCCCTACATTAGGAGACCCAGATTTATACTTATTAAAAAAAATGGACAGAAACATACTTTTTGGCCAAACCTAAAATACACAGTTATATTTCCCATATTCATTGTTTGTATATTTGGGTTGATTTACTAAATGAATGTAGGCAATTCACATAGCAAAGTGACTCCCCCCCCCCCTTGCAAGACATCCATTTATGTTCATGATTTTTTTTCACGATTTCCTTGCAAACAAAGCCAGGTGAACTATTCTTTGAATTGTAATAATTTACCTCTATAAGTGAACAGCCTATATTCCGTTAGTAAACATTTAATACACATATAAAACACAAATATAAAATACACATTATGACAATTACAAACAAATATATATTTTAAAAATACATTTTAACATTCAATCTCCCCTGGTTTCTATAAAGTAATATTTATCAGGTGTGAATTCATATAAATACTCAATTACCCTTTTTTCCCCAAACATATTATTACAGAATAGAGAAATGGTTGGGAAAAGGAACTGCACATTGAAGGAATGGTGCACAGAAAAAGAGCAGCTCTGGGTCCTTGGGTCAAACGCCATGTGGGATTTCAACTGCATAGAATTTATATCTTTAATTCTTACATTTGCATGAGTGTTTCCCATACTCCAAAATAATTCAATCCATAAAGGTAGGTTAATAATCATCCTCCCAAATTGCCTGTAGTAGGTAGGGATCTAAGATTGGACAGGAACCGTTACGAATCAATTTATTCTGGACAATCCCGTATCAATATTCTTTAAATACAGGAAATAAAAATAAGGTTAGTTGCACAGCTAGTTAACACTTCCAAACACACATTTATGCATGCAAATAGTATAGTAGATCATGGATATTGAGTGCTCAGCTTAATATGTATTTTATTGTGAAAAATGATAATAATTGAAATTCTATGTATTATGGTATAAATTGAATACAAAGTTCCTGAACTACACAGGCCTATTGTTCAGTGACATAACAGAACTGTTAGCTCTCAGATCTGAATGATCATAAAATGTATCATGCTCTGAGCATCATAATTGTGTTTATTTTATTATAATTGCTTCTTTTCTGAATAGAATGATAATGCAAGTGAACTGAAATGACACATGAGAAGCCAACATTTATTTTTTCTTTTAATTTATTAGATCCTTTATTAGCCTGAATTATTTACAAAATTAACAAGACATTAAAACAAATCCAATAATAGGATAAAAAATAAACCATTACCATTATGCTCCCGCTTATTTGAGCTACAACAGGAACAAGGTGCTTAAGTTCAATAAACTGCATGAGCTTTGGTTGGGTATAATATTTTCTTGTTTTAGTGGCAATATACAAATTGGTTCAGTATATAATCATGTATTCCTATTGCATTGATCACCTTATCTTCTTTCTAAAATTTGCACAATTTAAGGTATGTAGTAAATTAAGAACAGTATAACTTGAAAGGGACTCTTCTGTAAGTGTCTTTGACTTACTTAACAACCAAATCATAAAAGTAATAAAAAAAAGTATAAAAGTATATTTATGTCTCTGGATATCCTTGTCTATAGTGGTATGTGTTACAGTAATTTAACACCTTTTTAACACAAAAACAGTATTACTATTTTGCTTTATTATTCATTAAAAATTATCCAAACATTTACCAAACATTTAAAAAAAAAATCATAGCTACATCCTATAATGATGATGAATAGCTTGTTGAGACACATAAAAGAAACATACAGACAAGACGCTGCAATCATAGACAATGCTTCAATTTACGGCATTTTCAAAGATACAAGGTTAAAACCTGTAGTTTTTAACCTGTGACTTTTTTTTATTTATTTTTATTTGTTTGTGTACAAACCCAGCCTTCTATTTTCTGGGGTCATACTGCAATGAAGGCAATATTTCTATCATGGTATGATAATAACCTACCCCAGTACAATATTTAACTATTAAGGGGCAAAAAAAGACATTTATTAGTAGCAAGTAGTAGAAGGAAAAAATGAAATATATACTAGATATATAGATATAAAATAAAGTTAAAATTGTTCTATATTACACAGGGAAAAAAAATCAAAATTACTCTGCTCGGTAGAAATGATCATGCTATAAAACGCAACCCAACGAAAAATGCTAAATTTACAGATCAGAAGTTGTTTAGGTGTTATCGTTTTCATAGCAATGATTTTTGCCTTTTAAAAATTAAAATGTACAAATAAGCTGGTGTCAAAACCTAGGTGATCCTTCATTTCCAGCACATTGAGCAAGCTCACATCAGCAGCAGACAGCAGTTAATATATGCGTCTGGCTCAGTCTGGTCTACCCGCCAGGAATTCATCGAATTGTTAACATCCCTCCTTTTTTGTATGCACCGCACATGATTCCCTTCCTCGCCCTCCCCCCTCCTCCCCTGACATTCTACAGCTGAGGGTTTATAGCGCTACCATGATATGATTACCTACAATCACATATTTTGGAAAGGATAAAAATATTGGATGTATAAATACAGAAGATAGACTGAAAAAAAAATATAGCATTTTTATATATAAAATACATACACATACTACCTGCATTTTTGAAAATACTGTACTTGATATCAGGATTAGAAAAACGTAAGAAAGGATAATCACAAAAGCAATTACTACTGTTCAAACAGATCATTCACAATATACTATTTCAATAAATTCATGATATATAAAAATTGTCCAATCTTTATTAATAAAAGCAGCATACATAAAGCACTTAACAAGAATTAATCTCATCTATAAAAAAGCTATATGGCTTTATAAGATTCATTAGATGGTATTTAAATCCCTTAAATAGAGTTAGCTGTATTCATTAATGCTGTCTTGTGTACGGTAGCAAAAAAACTATTATCTACAGGTAACCAACTTGAATTGGTAATATACTATTATATGCTATTTATATCCAATATATGCTATTTATACTTACATTTTATTTAAACTATATATACTATATTGCCATATATTATTATATTATTTGAAGCATACACTTATAAGGCAGTCACTTTCAGTTTCAAAATCTTTTGTAGTCTTACAAAAAGCACCACACTAATACTGAAATTTATATTTTGTAGGTTTTTATTTTATATACCCTATACTTACAGAATGCACATATATAATTTATAATGAAATATATTTTACGTATGTGCATATACATACCCACACTCAGACATGCATACATGTGTGTGGGTGTAAGTGTGTGTCTGTCTACCAGTATATGTTCAAGTGTGTTTCCCTAGCATATTGCAATCAATGTTATCCTACTAATAAGTAAATAAAGAGCAACAACGAAATATAAAAATTTTAATGGTATTTCCAAAGTATGATTTCAATACAATGTGTCATAGTAAATATGCAGTACATTTATTTAAAAAAAAAAGACAAATTATACAATAAATAAAGTTATAAATAGCATTCATTTTCTGTAATCTCAAAGTCAGTTTTTACAAAAACAACAAACGCAGGTAAATGTCCTTACCCCCCACCCATCCCCTTTTCCTATAGAAAAGGAATAAAAACTGTTGCAGCTTTGAGTTACAGGAGTGATGATTTCAATATCACAGGTACACAAGCAATACAGTCCAGAGCTGCTGGTTCCCCTCCGCCTAGGTCCCAAGAGCCAAACTTGTGATCAATACTAAAAAATCCTCACAAGTTAGGGTCTCAGGGACTAGGAAAAGTCCGAGATTATTCCGCTGCTTTCGTCCTTCGAAATCGCAGGAGGGTTCGTTCGTTTTGCGTTGGTGAACATTTGCAAGAAATAAAACATTTCAAATAAATTGCAACGGTAAATTACCAAAAAATGCATTCCGCCGTACTTCTGATATTGCTAGATTAAAAGAGAGAGGATGACTTTAAAACATTCACAGCACATTGAGCATCGTTCTAATAAGCCTCAGGGACACCAAGCAATACACTGCAGCCTAATTAGATATCGTGTTGCTTACTTGGGCCCTAGAACACAGCTTGCTTTAAATATATTTCCACAAGAAAAATGAAATAGTCTTTGTCTATCTTATTTTAAATGATTTTAAAACGCTTTCCTTGATGCAGAATGGTGAAGCAGGAAGCCATGGTGCACAAGTTTTAAATGCGGTTGATCTAGGATGAGAATGATGAACAAAGTGAAAACATATTTCTATCACCAGGGGGCTTTGCATTAAAGAGGTACACCAAAATCCCAGCATATTCATATGACAGACTTGTGTCACAGAAGCCAAACATCACTTCCACCGAAAGGGATTTCCTGGTTTCTTCCAAAATTAAAAAAATTGAACAAAATGGCCCAGGTACAGTCTTGATGCCTGAAGCAAGAAAAGAAAAAAAAGGGATATAGTAGAATCCATTCTTTAAAATCTTCAGCTTCCCAGGACGTTTCTGTTTTAAAAGAGAATACAGTAAAAAAAATAGTTAGTCATAGGATAAAGGTACAAACAATGGTTTCAATCAACATCAGTTTAAAAAAGGAACAGCACAGAGAAATGAACCTGCAATGAACAAAATGCTGGTGTTGCGCCTAAGATTTCTTTTTTTTTTTTCGAACAGTTGATTCTATACAAAGCTTTTTTCTTTTTTTTTTTTTTGGAGTCGCCTAAAATGCTGCAGCGATTAACGTTTCCTCAAATGGCAAAACGAGCCGTCTCAAATAAGTAGCCTTTATCCAGTTATCAAGCCATTTCGTCTCTTATCTTAAAATGATTTTACATGCAATATTTGAACACAGCCTATGGACGAACAATTAGCATGAAAAATCTGTGCCCTCCGCAGATTCGGCATTAACATAATTACATCCCCCCACCCCCCCATGGCAGAGACCCATCCTCCTGCGAGAATACATCTGATGCTCCAAAGATTGAAATCAGTCAGGTTTTTGAGGCTGGGAGACATACCTGAGTTTCTCACTCCCAGGCTTGGCTTTTACCTTCCCTCCACGCATGCAGACAGACAGACACACACTTGCAGACACGCACAGACACACACACAGGAAAAAAAAAAAGCAAGGCGAAGCGGTGGATGCTGACTCAGAACTGTTGTGTTTGGAGGGGGTGCAATCGGCTGGTGTTTTCTCTGCACTCATCATTACCATTAACTCACTCTCTCGTATCCACCCTTTCCTCGACCTGCAGAAATGCAGCATTTGCATGATGCTGGCATCTCAGCCCTTCCAGGTCAGACGTCTCGGGTGGAACGCGCACACACAATACAAGATCTAAGCCTCTCCTATATTACTTTCTGATCTTCCAGCGATCGCCTCTTAGGGTGCTACCTTCCCACTTCCGCTCTTCTGTTTGACATCTTTTCGAGATTAAAAAAAAAATGCCCAGTGTTGAATAAACCGGCTTGCCAAATGGTCTTTCCAGCACCTTTTTCCAAAAAAGCCTGATAGTCCCCACCCTTCTTCACCCCCCCCCTTTCCTAAATCAATAAGTAAGATCTCCCAAAGCAGTGGTGGAAAAAGGCTGTGACATACAGACTTTCATCCTTAGTTCTCAGGCTGAAGAATAGCAAGTGATCCAGCCACGCACGTGACGTGGAGAGACATAATGCCAGCAATTCTTTTACAGTCTTAAGAGTTTATTCTACGCCTTTGCAGGTCTTCACCCTCCTCACTGAGCAAATGCTTGTGGAAACAATGCTTGTCTATAGTCCGGCTGCCAAACAATGCAATGATCCAGCATTTTATCACTGCACAGTCAAGAAATCAAACTTGCTGCTTTCATTAACACTACGGCTTTGGGCAATGAAGCGGCTATTTTCTTCTTCTGATCTACCTCCCTGATGGGGCTTGTTTTCTTTTCTGCACCTTCCAGTGACTAAAACGGTGCTTTCTGATCAATATAAGGGAGGACAATAGTTTAAACCAACCAGGGTGACAGCAAAGTAAATGGATCTTTGCGAACACAATGATGCTAGGCACCTAGGATTTTTCATTAGCGTTCATATAAATAAAACATTAGTGCATGTAGACACTTGAAAGCTGCAGCATTGCTTTGCCATAGTTAATATCCTGCTACATCTCAGCACATGAATCTTCTTTGTTCTGGGAATCCATGACACACCTAGCTCCCTACAGAGATGTAGTTTGAAAGCTACTCCTCTAGACACTGCTCCTCTGTTCACTTAGAATATTATGAACAAAGAAATGGTTACACCGGCATCGGCTAGAATCCAGGGTTGTCTCTTGGTAAACCAAAAAAAAAAAGTTTAAAACCCAAGCAGCCCTGGTTTAAGGTACCCACCCTTTGTAAAATAAATAATTTTCATAAAAAAAAAAAAAAAAACAATACTGTACAGGAAAAAGTTGCAAGAGGCAAATAAAGTTGCAACAAGCATGACTACATTAAAAAAGCTTTACTATTAAAAAACAACAGCGTACAAAGTCAAATATATGCACAACACAGACAGGCACGAATGCAGCAAATTATGCACCACCAATTCGGCGAGACAAACGTCAGGCTCGGTTTAATGATATACGTACATGAGACAACATTCAATTCCTAATGTCCTTGTGCTAGAACTCACCCATGCTCCAGCAGCCCTTCTTTTGTGCCTCTTTTGCCCCTGTCCACCTTTACCCACAATATCCTGCTTAAATAAATGTCATGACCTCGCCATAGCTGTCAGATGTGAATTTAAAAAATTTTTAAAAAAAAACTAAGACTGTTTAAAAAATTGAACATGCGCTCTGAACTAAACCGTCTCTAGGTTTGTGGACAGCCCCTTAGAGAAGCCGTCTCCTGTTCTACCAATCAGGGAACGTCAATGGAAATATTAAACATGTATGCCAGCCCAATGTCTGGCATTGTACAGGGTGCACGGCAATGGTTAAACAATGTATATATAATCCAATGTTTTTGGAGTCCCCTGAACAAAGCTCGCCAAGTAACAGATCTTCAGTTTGATAGCAAGAGGCCAAAATATTGAGAAGGTTTGCTGTATATTTAAACAAAGCCTTGTCACACGGACATCAGAGATATTAAAAAGAAGCCTCTTTTAGGGCCAGGGGGACTTGGCGGACCTGACTCAATCAATACGCGTCTGCTGAGAGATGCTGTAATCTATCAAGTCAATTACCTTTGCTAGCATACATCTGATCTGATTGTGTTCTAGTAACATTAACCCTTGAGTTATTCTCTTTTCATTCTCATAGCATGGAAGGTATGGGCTATGGATGTGTTATAGGATTACTATGATCTGCACATTGTGATGGGGTATTGTTGTGATATACAAATATGATATACAATGAAGAAATTGGTACAAAACAAAATGTTATGAAGTTAGTATGAGAATCAGGTATTGTATTAAAGTATTAACTGCAACATACAGAGCAGAAACACATAATTGTTTAAAAGGAATGCAAAGTAATAAAGCAAAGTAATAAAGCCAACAATGCTTTGGTAATGGGAAAGAATATGAAGAGAAGAGAAACTGAAATTGGTATGTGTATATATTATACATTTCTATATATGTTAAAAGTTTAGGTATTCTTTATGTTAATGTTTATGACATCTTATTCCTGGGCAATTTGTGTATTAATAGCAGTCCTACTTGCTTATTTTCACGATATACACATATATTTTAAGATATACACTGCAACAATTCAAAATGTATGGTCACTGATAATGCAAAATATTCTCTATGAGGGACTAGGGGTAAATTTATAAAGGATTGAATGTAATATCCAACAAATATTTACTGCCTATGAATCAATCGTTGTAATATAAAACTGCAACAGAATGGTGATCCATTAATGTTTGGTGAATTACATTCACAGTATGTGAATACATATACATACCTATACACATACATTATCTATACACATATACACACATTCACAAATATACATACACATATACGTATATCCATCCAACCCTCACACCGTTTTCCTACTGCTGCTAATGTGTTTGTCCATACAATGGACCAACTTTCCAGCATTGTGACAGCAGCCAACATAAAATGGTTCAGTAACTTTGCTTCAGGGATGAGCGAATCTTACAACTTTTTGGCCCAGTTGACAAGTTTTGTGGTCCAGTTGACCACAAAACTTAATTTATTCAAGGCCAATGGATTCCTGATGCACTGCCCAACAGAATGAGCCACCACTGGTGGCTTTTATTCTTTGTGTTCATTTTCAACTCAATACTTTAGTCATACATACATATATACAAAAGATATATATGAGAACAGAAGGAATGTGAGGGTTTTGTATTTAATGGGGGACCAAAATCTGTTTAACAGTCCAGGGCCATTTAGTCTCAATTCAGTAATGTTTGTTTATTTGGACTTATGGCAACTTGGTGAGGGGCTGGTGGCCATCTTGTTATGGCCGTAACAGTCCTTATAAAAAGGAACACCACTTTTTTTAAAAAATCTATTTTTTAAAAAGATTTAAAGAGATAAAAGCTTTATTTTTATTGTTCACATTTGATGGAATTAAAACAGAAATGTTGCAGTGTTACTACAAGTATACTATAAGACGGATAAAGGCGCAGTGTTACTAAAACATACAAAGATCATAGAGAGATTTATAGGATACAGGGGTGATATAATGGCACTATAAAAAATTACAGGATAAATAAATGATTCAGTGTTAAAATGATATACAGAAATCCTGCAGTATTTGTAAAAAAAAAAAAAAAAAAAAAAAGAGGATATAAAGCATTATAAAATACTTTAGAACTTTTATTTTAAGATTTAAGGTTTATTTTAAGATACTCGGATGACATGGCTTGCAGGGTGCAATGCAGTTATTCAATGCAGTGAAACTGCAGGACATACGTAAAAAAATGCCTTTATAAACACAATAAGGCTTTTCTTATGTAGCTGTATAAACTGTAGATTGACCGTGACTGTCACATTGAGTCACAATGAGTCACAATGAGTCACACCTGACGTCATATCCTGCCCTAAATTCAGACTGATATAGTCAGAGCCCAGCTTATTTTGGACAATCTGTAAAGCATTTTACAGTGGGCATGGCTTGGGTTGACTCAAAATATATTTTTACTCAATTAATGCAGGTATGACTGTCTTTTACCATATAATATGAGTTACCAAAGTGCCATAACTTTTTCCAGATACAAGTTCTATTTCACAGCAATGATGCCACCAATATCCTATATATGTTATATTTCACAGAAATATTCTTAATGTTCAAAATAAGTTAAAATTTACACAAAAGTCATCAAACTCAAACATACATGTCATAATATTATTATAAGTAATTTTCAGGATAATTTTCTCACATGGGAAGCAATCACTGGTATTCAATATACATTATATTATAATAGTAATCTATTATCCCAAATTCATTTTATTTACTCTCATTTCACATTAGTAATATCTTTAATGTATTGTGATAGTAATCTTCAAAATAACATGACTCACATTAAACTCATAGCACCAGCTTAAAATTCTATAGAAATCACATCACTAATCACCAATATACATTATATCCCACCATATTATATTTGACAAGAGAGGCATTACTACTCTGAAATAAATAATACATAATAATGAAAAGTTCCCAAAAAGTTTGTATTGCACAAGACTTTTAATCTCCAATCTATAACCCCAAAATGAGCTCAAAGAAGTGGCACCATTAATCTCAAAAATTGCAATCTCACAATGCTAACATAGGACTTCACAAAAGTGACATCATTAAATTGCATATGTTTGCCTTTACAACTCCAACATCTTGTCTCAATTGTAAACTTTATCTGCGGAGCAAAATTGCTTTTCTCCAACATTATTTAGATTTCAAAGTACCTGTATACCTTACTACCTATATTTTTTCAAAATACCTCCCCATACTTTACCCCCTACATAAGTTATATTTCACAGAACCCCATTACCTAACTCAATATAATATATTTCACTTGACCCCTGTTTTTTACCTCCTACATATACCGTATACAAGGCCCACACACCTTAACTACTACATATACCCCCATATTCTCCCTATTATATACACATTTCACAGATGTGATATCACTATTCTGGACATTGCATATTGCTTACAGAACAATATCTTACCTATAAATTTTATCATTGCAGACGCGATATATAATGTCAGATTTTCTGCTGTACAGAATCCCAGATGGGAATTTTCAATTCACTCTTCCGTATTTTCTTGGCCTCAGCAACTGGCTTCCAAATATTTACTGCTAATCCCTAATATGAGTCCGCATACTGCCCACAGCCCCATCACCAAGGAAACACCGGCACATGACAGGCAACCTCAAAGTACCCAATCTCCGGGAGTTCTGAGCACGTTACATGTGAAGAAAGCCAAGAGAGACTGGAGAATAGAATGGTAGAGCAGAGATATAAATATACTGAGTGCCTCAACAAATGTTTACTAAGAAAACACAGCACCAGGAATGTGTGCTTTAGTTTTTACGCTACGCAAAACTCATCGGCAGTGAAAACACTTTGGCGTGAGAATAGGATCCTACATTTAAGGAGCCACAATAATTCAAGGACAATATTATCTCAAAACAATTATGGTTATATACGGGAATTTAATTTGGAAATTCAACCCTGATTTCCCTAAAGCCAAAGCAGCAAAAACCTTTTTTAGTTTTGGATAAAGAGAAGAAAGGTGTCAATTTTTTTTTTTTTTGCTGCCATTTTTGTTTTTTGTTTCCAATTTGGAAGATTTATTCTTATGGTTTTATCAAAGACCCAACAGATAGGCAGAAAATTAGAGGAAAAAAATCTTAATCCTGTCTGATGGACATTGGTGCACAACAATCTCCAAAGTAAAGACAAACAGCATTAATGCCCTGGCACTTACCGTTCAAGCAACAAAATATGTGTGCAAGACTACAGAGGCAGAGATTGGTGCAGGAACCACTAAAAAGGTTCCGATTTAGAGCCAGCTGGAATAAAAAATTCCTGACTTCAATAAAAGGCCAACCGGGTACAATAAATAAAGGCTATTATGAACATTTTTTTGGCTCTATACTAATATAGTAATAATAATAATGAGGCACCCCTAATTAATAATTAAAAGGGTCTTTAAAAAAAATAGAAAGGTAAAAAACAGATCTAATGAGGAGGGGGTAATATGCTGCTTTAGTGGTTAAGTGGTATAATTACCCCTTCTAGTTTTTATCTTGGACTATAAGTCAATTATTCTCGATTTTAATAGAATTGGAGAGAGTTTAGAAAAAGAATACCTGCCAGTGACGCTACTCTTCAGGCAGTGTTTATAACATGGGGACCCCTTGAAATAGCTTACGGTTCAGAGATTCCCTGCTATGAAATGCTAAATCCACCGCATATCCACAGCACTCAGTATATTAGTGTGGTGGTCAGTAGAAAGAATGCCTCTTACATTTCAGGTTATTGGGAAGAATGTCACCCTTGACGCCAAAAAGATCATTGGTGTCAAAAAGAGATGCAGAACCCTCTTTCATCCTGGAAGAAGTGCCGGCATCTTCTTTGCCCTCTTTTACCTGCTGCCTTCATTACCTGATCTGCACAGGTGTGAGATCAGGTGATGTAGCCTGCAGTAGACGGGGGTAGGTAATTTTTACCTTACATAAAAGGTTGTCTGTAAGGTAACAACTTTAGTTTAGGTCCACTTTAAACTGACCTGTGATACACAATTTTATCATTGCTCGAGGAATCCTTAATTTCTGGAGGAACCTTGGTTGAGAAACACTGGCATTTCTGGCAGACCAACAGATAATCTTTTGCCTTTTCAGGGTCTTTAATTGATAAAACATGGAGAAATGTAAATATTGCAGAGATGTACCACACCTGTTTTTACAGCAGACAGCTCCTGAAAAGCCATAAAATACACAGGAAGTCAGGAGAGTTTTCTTATAGCCTTATAAAACAGAAGTAGTGCACGTTAACAGAGGCTCCAACCTTTCTATACGCTTTAATTAAAATATAAGATTTAGGATGAGCTTTAATAAATATAAAGGGTTGATAGAATGATAATGATGAAAATGATTTTACGGGAAATCACTATGTGTTGATTGCAAAATTTTCCCTAAGGCAGAAACATCCAATTTCACTTACTGGGCTACTTTTTATCGAAATGGTGTTTAGGGATGGCATGTATTCTTGGTTACTTTACTTTGGCTTTTGTTAGGGTTTTTAACGTAGGTTTTGTGAATTTGATTAGTGTATGATCACATTATTTTCAGTTTTTTTTTTTTACTTCTATGAAAGGAAAAGAAGGCATTTTTGGCACAAAAACAGCTTTAGGATAGTTCAAAAACTTGTAAAGTCCATTGTATAGTTGACCAGCTCAATATAGCCTTTCTAACGACTCAATGTATACTGATAAAATGACAACATTTTGACACAATTTCAAGATTACAAAAAGTTTTAAAAAGGAAGACTTTCATTTTGGCCTTTTCTTAGATAATGGCCATATCAATGATTTTCTTCTATTTGGAAGAAGCAATATTTCCCAAGTCTGTGCATCTTTATAGGGAAGCAAACAGCCCGAAGAAGCAATTATTCTTTATATCTGAAAGCAGATCTGCTCACAGAACTGTCATTCAAGAGTCCCTATCACAACTGTTGAACTGCAGGCATCTAATGTGTACAGATACCTTACCCATCCCCGGAGACCCCATCACCAGCTAAAATGCTGCGACAGTGAAGTTCCCACATGCTTAATTCATAAATCAATGCGCAGTTTGAGCATCATCCACCACGGGTAATATATTTGAATTTATGCCTAATTACATTTACAAACACGGTAAGACTGATGGTGTACAGACAAAACTAGAAAAACAGGAATCTCTGCTTAAAGGGAAATGGTCTCCATTTTTAACACTGTTTTAGCATGGCTGCCAGGAATAGGACAGTGGGATATGCTTGATAGTGCATATATCTGTTTTTAGGCTAATCTGCGGGTGTCATGCTAAAGAGTTGAGTGGAATGAAAACTTCTCTACTTAACGGAATTAAAATCTTAATACTTTATGAACTCTACAAGAAAGTGACTGTCAGATTGAAGAGGGGATTACAGGTAAATAACATGCATTAAATATGTTTAATACATATATAATTATATGGAACAATTTGTGTTCAAAAGAATGGTGCAGTGATGGGTTCTCAAGTGACACAGTTTTCGCCTTTTAGTTACAAGTGAAGGTTCCTAGAAGTTCTTGCACATACGTGTAGCAGCCAAGTTGAGCTGTACTGATGGGTAATATCATAATACATTGGGGAAGTGCAAGAGCTTCCTGATCTGTCCCATTTCCTACATGCTTATTTTTCTAGCCCTATGATGGTTTTCTTTTTAACAGCCATAAGAAAGTAGAAGAGATTGGAACTGGCCAGTAAATACTGTGCCATTGCTACCTGGAAGTGCCAACGAGGCAGAGAGATGTTGTGATAGACTAGTTTTTAACACATCACCCTCTTCCTAACATTTACAGATCTCATTGGCCAAAGAAATGTAGAAAAAGGAAAATAAGTTCACGTGCTACCTAGAAACACCAGAGTGGAAGTAATGGAGAAGTGTTTAACACATATCTGATCATAATGTGGAGGTGTGATATACCATTCATATACCTCCCTAACATCCACAGATCTCAGTGGCCATGACTTGGAGCAAAAGGGTTAATAGTATCAAAAGTGTTGAGCAGGGGTGACTTAAAAGATAGGAAGAGTTAGAGGGATAAAAGTGTGAGTTTTACAAGGGGTGGGGCATTCACTTTTAGGAAGAACAGAAAAAAAGGACATTTTTCCCACCCACCCATTATTATTGGGTAGGGGGATGGAATGGGCGGTGGGGTCCTCGAAGGAAGGTGTTTTTTTTGGTGATGGTATCAGTGGTGGGAGATCCATCATTGGTGTGTATTCTCCTTGATATAGTGGTAAAAACAATGGTTGGAATGTTAAAGGGGTAGGGACTGCAAAAAATTTTTGATATCGTTCCCTAGCTGGGGGTTGGATGGGGCTGGGAGCATAAATAATATGGCGGCACAGATCCCTGGTGGGTAGTGGGAGGAGGCTCTCGAGGACCAATAACCAGAGAAGGAAGAGTTTGCAGGAAAAAGTTAGAGTTGGTATGATAGTGTTTTGTTATAGGTTTATTTTTTTTTTCAGTGCGACATCTTACATTTAAAAAAAAAAAAAAAAAAGGTGCAACACCTCCCCTTTCAGTCTGAATCGGTGTGGTGATCAAAACTGAATGGAAGCACAGAGCCTCTTGGAATATCTACGTCATACATCCCAGGAGGCTTTTATGTAAGGTAAAAATTCTTTTTTTTTTTTTTCAGTGCGACCCCTTTTCTTTTAAAAAAAAAAAAAAAAAAGGTGCAACACCTCCCCTTTCAGTCTGAATCGGTGTGGTGATCAAAACTGAATGGAAGCACAGAGCCTCTTGGAATATCTACGTCATACATCCCAGGAGGCTCTGACTTGCACCCAAATCTCAGACATGCGCAGAAGGGGCATTTTTTTTATTAAGGGTAAGAGATGCTGATCTCCCGCAAGCAAAGTGAGATCGGCTCTCTTTTTATCCCCATTTTCCCTTTCCCCCACTGCACTCCCCTGTGCAGTGCGAGATCAGGTGACATGCCAAGAAGACAAGAAGAAGACGGAAAAGAAGATGTGGGCGCCTGGTGCTTCCTCAGTGCTGAGATGAAGAGGAATTCCAGGACGACGCAGGACCGGAGTGTGGGAAAGACCAGCGCCATCAAGGGATCTGCAGGATTAAGGCTAAGTGTAACTTTTTTGTTTTCAGTTTAATGTTTCAGCTTTATTGGTGGTGTGTGCTAATTGTAGGGTGTTAAATATGGGGGGTTGGGGTGGAATGAGAGTTCCCTGCAGTGCCACAGTCATGTAGAAAAGCAAAAAGACAGACGTTCCAGTGCTACCTGAAAGGGTGTGAGAGTTATAGTGATAGGACTAGTTTTTAAGGTGTAATAAAAAATTCCTGGCAAAGGCTTATTCATGATAAGATTGTTAAAAATGCTCCTACCTAACATCACTTTTTTCTGTATGTACACAGTGATGCACATGTGCAGGAGTTATGTTGTCCTGACCCAAACAATAAAGAGGCCAAAAAATAAAACCCAGAACACAACCAGTTGACGATGCAACAAAGAAGAAAGCATAGCGAGGAAATGTGTGCAAATATGTTGTGCATACCTTTACATGTGACAAAAGCTCACACACACATGGACTTCTGTCCCACTTTAACGTCACCTCTAACCATGGTGCAAAGATAAGTGAGCCCATCCTAACATTTACACTGTAGTTCTTTATTAAATAAATTCAGCTCTAAAATCTATTACTATGAACATTTTGATTAGCAATTTTTAACACTAATAATTAATTTACATTTTCTTTGAAAGTGGATTCATGTTTGACAAGCTTCTGAAATAGTATTACACTGGACTAAACAAAATGCACAGCCAGGTGTTAGAAGTTATTTTCAAATATTGGCAAGTATGTACAATGCTCTGCTATCCATGGAGAAAATGTACAGAAGCCTATCCGCCCTGCTATTGTTTTTCTGAGAAATAATCGTTAATTAAAAATTAATGAAGCGTGGACAGCCAGTAGAGGCAAGGCTTGCAGTTCGCAAAAGCAATTTCTCTCGACCATGTTTGTTGATAAACACTGGAAAATGTCATTCTGAAAGTCCACCCACATGATATAAACAGATTGTTTCTATGGTCTGAGCACATCTTTGTGTCAGTACAAAGCCTCTGTGTATCGACATGCAAATTCCCTCTCCACAGCTGATTCTGGGAATGTTAGCTATTCAGTCAGGCAAACTGATTACATGTACAACCGAGTATTCCAAACATTCAGAGCACTTCAGAGGGAAAAAAAGCAAGCTTTATGTATTTCCCATTTCCTCTACTGTAGTACTGGCATTGATGGTGCCATGTATACGGAGTGCTACCTTAAAGTAGTTTAAAAGTAGTAACGCCAAATGTAGGCCACCATATGTGCTAAGCATTAATGTAAATATTTAGTATATTCTTCATTTTTGCATTTAGGTGCTGCTTTTGTCCTCCAGCTTTTCGCAACCACTTCCAGTCTACATGTCATTGGAGCAGGGACAATGGTGGACCATACCTCTGGAATCTATGTCTGCATGGACACTTCCAATCTCCAACAGTATTTATTGTTTGAAAAGTGACCATGCAGGAGTACAACTGCTAAACAGTGGTCACCAAACAGGAAGCGATTGAGAAAGGACTTTTAGCAGAACCGACTACTCCTATTTTGAAAGCTGGAGGATTTTAAAAGCTTAAAACAACTCTTGGAATATTAGTAAGTTACAGTTTCTATGTAAATGGGGTTAGATTTACTTTAAAACAAACCTCAAGACCAGGAACATCCTTTGCTAAGCTAAACTAGAACTGGGACCACCAAAAGCTGAAAACACATGCTGGGTCAGTCATTTACATCATCTGTATGTCTTGTCAGCATTCCTTGTCTGGTACCAAAAAAAAACTTTTAAAGCCAGTCATGTTAAAGTCCTCATTTCCTACACTTAGAATGCTATGCAAGGGGATAAGAGGGTCCACTAGTTTGTCATCTATGTGTAACTGCTGGTGGCAGCATCACTGTGATATCTAACAACATCACCCCATTAGGTCACAGAGGAGAATTGGAAGCCCCACAACACACATTCCCTAAAGAAGGATGTGCAGGCCATGTTCAAAAGCTGAACAGAAGATCAACCTGAACACTGCACACCGCTAGTAACAAGTGTATTGGTAATATAATGCGGGCAAGAAGGCTAAGGTGGAACTTTTTGTATTCATGGAAAAATCTGTGAAATAGAAGGAAATTAACTAGTAAATTGCAATGCTTTGACTAAGGCCTGGAATGATCTAAAAAGTGGCAACTGTTACCAGGAAGAAAATATGTTCTTTAATTATATGCTAGTGATAAAATGCCTAACATATGTTCAGTGTTTTCCTTACAATGTCAGCAGCTCTAAATTTAGAAGTTTGTTTTGTTTTTTTTTTATTTGATTCAACCTTAGAAGCCTTTGAAATATTGGAATTTCTTCCAGCTAAATCTTTTGTCCTAATTGTTCTGGGCTGTAGTTAGCAGGAGTGGGGAAGCAGCCGTGCTGGGTTTAGTGGTGGATTCATTGGCTTTGCCTTTAAATATATTGATGTTGGTGTTGAGTAGCGGGATAATATATATATATATATATATATATATATATATATATGTATATGTATATATATGTATATGTATGTATGTATATATATTTGTGCGTAACAAGTGGAGTTGTGCTTGGGAAAAAATACAGGTCAGGTTGGGCAAACCTCAGGAGTTAACTCCAACCTTAACCCTAGTCAGGATATGAACCAAATGGCTTCCTTTACCGCACAGAAAACCATCACCACATTCAAGTATATTCTCCCTTACAAGGTAAAAACTATGACCAGTAAACAGCCTAATTTCTTTAAATAATCAGCCTACATAGGTTTGCTTCCTGCTTCATAATGCAACACTGCTCAGATCTGTGAAGATTACCATCTCTTCTACAAGTTCTCCTGCATTGATGGCATTGGAACTTGGTTGTCATACAGAAACCATTTGCATTAATAGCTAGCTGTGAGACTTTACTTACAGGTTGTATTTACTCTACAAAAATAAGATGTTCCAATTTAGTTTTATTTAGGAGTTTATTTGTTTACCCCTTGGCTAACATCTTTTAGGTTCACGTCTGCTTGTTTTTTGCTCTCTGTATGGACAGTATACTTAGTTTTCTGCATTACATTTTTTACCTTTTGGTATTTGTTTATATGTTTCAATACAGAGATTCTTTTAAATTTACCTTTTCAGGTATTTTTTATTATTGGTTCAGTGTGCTTGTAATTCACAATAAGATTATGATAAAGAGCATACACCTACAGCCACAGCTAAAATACATGAAAATGAACGGTCTTACCTTCCAAAACATTACATTCTGTTTGGGACTGTTTCAATCCCACAACCTTACCATGACTTCACTTTTTACTAGTGCATTTAAAGCAATACAGTTTAGTAAAGGACCAACCAGAAGTTTCATTGGATTTTAAAGAGGCAGCAAGCACACTGCTGGGGGTCACTCCTGAATCTTTTCATGTTTCAGTAAAGCCTGGTCAGCCTCATTTAAATTTAGTCCATTACAGGTGGTAATATAAAGACTAAATACAGTTCTGGATTGTAATTAATGCATCACTAAGTTAAATAGGTAAACACATGCTAAAATATAGGACCATGTTTGCATTAATAAATGGCCATGGAGAAAAAAAAATCATGTTTGCCTATAACTTATATACAATACATAAAGCATATCATTTGCTTGACCTGAATAAATCCTATTTAATATTTGGAATAACCTTTTTTATAGGTAAACCTGTCAGTTTACTTTTTTTCCTTCATATCATGTCCCAGGTTTACAATAATGTAAAAGCTACCCCAAAGTGAAATCTAATTTTTGGACTGCTGTTGCTTTGTTCAAGAGGACCAAGATATAAGGGGTTCAATTACTTCCTGTATTTTTTTCCTACATTTTCAAACTACTAGAAAAAACAGTAGAAAAAAATGACTCAACATGACCTGATGGAATTCAACAGCCCAAATTTTTGCACATTACATAATGGCATAATACTTCACACTCCTATACACAGCAGGATCAAGAATAGCAAAAAGTACACCCAGCACACACTGGGATGGAAGAGACAAATACCTCAAGTGAGCCTTGTTTTTATACAATATTATCCTAATAAATAACACAAACTGCATTTTAAAAAGTCTAGATAAAAAAACTTACCAGATTTGCAAGCAGTAACGTTCTGAAAAGCTTTTTCTTGTAGTTAATGATTTAGATCCTAAAAAATACATACAAAACATTACAATATTGAATGCCTAATGCTGATAGAAATTTAATCATAATTTGCTTTCTATAGAGAAGAAAACTTTTGTTAAAAAAATGTTTTTTCACAAAGATGTAAATCTGTAGAACAAAGCTTAATGTTGCCTTGGTGTTGTGTGTAGAAGTGGAATCACGGTAACAGGCTGACCCCTGAGATTTCTACGTTTTCTGCCTTTTACCACTTGCTTTAGTAGTTTTTTATTGCCACACCAAAATTTCACTCTAGCGTCGGTGGGGTATCACTCTTCCAGTAAGCTGGAATGCAGGCCTTTGGTGAATTGGTGAAGAGAGCAGACTGATTGTGAGATGGGCTCATCATTCTGCACCAATGGATATATATCTGCAGGAGTCATGGGGGACCCTAGGGATTATGGCCCCTAGATTGCCGCAGTGCCAGAGGGGAAATGCAATGTGTTGCAACTCCACTCTTGTGCACAATAGCTTGAGAATCCAGTATAGAGAGGAAAGCAAGGAGGTCTGAGCAGTGTTTCAGAAGGGAAAAGGACTAATCAGCAATGAGGGCAGAATACAAGACTGGAAAAGAAACAAGTGTTTATGGCAGACACGTTGATCAGCTATTCTATGTATAGCCATTTGTATTATTGGACATATAGGAAAACCAAACCAAGGCAGTGTATAATATAGGACGAAGTAGGGTATACTGGAAGCACTGGCAAGGTATACTGGGACCAGTACACAGTGTAAACTGAGGGGATTGGGGCTAGAATTGTATAATGTGAGCACAGACTGGATAGTATACTGGCGCAGCCACAATTGAGGTAGGACAATCCGAAACTTGCATTTGGGGTAGGATACAAAGTTGTGTAAAATGGGAGCACTGGGACTTGGCAATGTATGCAGGAAGCAGTCCCAATTATGGTAGGACAGTCTTTTATTTGTGGCATTACACATTGGCACCCAACTTACTTGTAACTTTTGCTAATCAATGGTCATGTTTCCCCTATTTTGGGAGAGAGGCAGTCAAGAGTTACCGGTAGGAAGAGTTGATTAGTCAGAACATAAAGTAAGGGAAAGTTAGGAGACTGAACCATCTTGCATCTGCCCATACAAATAGAGCCAAAGCTGTCTACTGCTCATCTTCCCCTGCACTGCATTACAGAGACCTGACCTCTGATCCTTGTGTTATAGAGGGGCGAAAAAAACTAAAAATACTAAAGTGCAATACTGAAATATCAGGTCACCTGTCATGCCAGTGGTTGTCTCTTCCTCTCCCATTTGTTATCTTTGATCCCAGGCTGGCGTGATGGTATGGGTAAGGATGTATTACTGAATTAATTGAAGATGTCATTGATTGAAAGTATGTAACTAAATATAATATAAATCTTTGTGGATTGTGGAAGTTTTTAACACATTGTACACACTTTTTTTGTAACTATAGATTGGACTAGCATGAAACCCTGTGTTATTCATTACTTCTGATAAAGTGGTAGTAGATTCCCAGCAAAACGCGTTGAGTTTGGGAGCATTTACTCTAGGAACAGAGCTTATGCTAGAGAAATAGTTGTTCATGTTATACATGATTTTTATCCATTGGACGCATTTTTATCAAAATGTTTATGAAAATGATTGTGTTGTTTTTATATATGATCTATGTTAAAATCCTATTGGTTTCTTTTCTCTTCCAAATTACCTGGATTTGAGCTTGGCCTTATATAGGCTTATATATGCAATTATTTCGTGTTACAGAATGCCGACGCTATGTTTGCAGCCAGTTAATTACTACACGGCCCTGCAGATGTCAGTGTTGCTCCTGCAGTGCGTTAGGCACTTCTATATATTTCAGTAGTTCTAGGCTAGGTCTGACCTGTCTGCACATATCCTTTAAAGAGAAGATGTATTAAAAATCATGGCTTGCTTACTGTCTGGGACTTGGGGATTAGGTGAGGGTATTGGCCTCAATCACCCACTTGTCACTGATCCTCTATTCTACGCAGATGGGAACTGACAGATTTCTCACATGCAAAATGAGTTCATGCTACAGCTAATAATAAAAGCTAGGGAAATAAAAAATACTTTTATTCATCAATTTAAAGTTTTTAAGATCCCTCTAACTCCTTTTAAAGGGGATGTGCAGACTTTTTTCTACATAAGCCGTCATTTGATGTAAACCTTATCAATGCATAGTAATCCAAAAATGATTTGTTTGCAAATGTATATATACATAACAGCAGCCAAATTTTCTCATTGCCCATACAGCTCTGATTACTGCACTGCAACCTAATGGTTGAGAGTTACAACTCCTCCATAAAATACAAGTTTATAAATTGACTGCATAAAAACACAGGGTTTGTTCCTCCCGGGTGCATAAACTGCTGCTTTGCACCCAGGAGTGGCAAAATGTGCCGAAGGTCAATGTTATTGCTTGCTTTCACCCTTGTGATGCAGTTCTTGTGCTGCCAGATGCATCCAGGATCCCCACTTCAACCCCACCACAAACGCAATCACATCATGCAAACGTGCACAAAATGGTTCTTAGACGCTCCCGTTCAGTTGAATAAAAGTGGTTGGGAGAGCAGTTGAACAGCATTTTATCCCATACATGAAAAAGACAAAAAAGTATCTTTGATCATATAAGAATGCCTACTGCAGACCTATCATCTGCAAGTCAAAGATGTTTTTGTAAAAATAATAATATTCCACATTTTCGGGCCCAAATGGGTAAAAAAGGCAAACTTTTGGCACACCAAGGCCCCTGTATATATCTGTTGAGTACTTCAATGCTTCCAGTAATGAGTTGGGTCATACTGGCTGTCCAAGTTTATACCCTATCATATTATCTTATTACTGTCATGATCTGCCTTACTGGCAAATAAATATGCACAGAAGGCAGGGTGGAAATGTTGGAGCTTTCCCTGTAAAAATGCCTCTAGATTTGTGCATATAAAGAAAGACGCTGAAGGTATGTGAAACTATTGTTCACTGTCCCCATTTCATTATTGCAGAAGTTTGTCCCTCTTCCCCATGGGGAAAAAGGCTTAGGTTAAGCTAAGGGCAAAAGTCTTGCTTACCTTTGCAAACACAAGACCCAAAAGTTTTCTGGTAGCATCAAATAGGAGGGCAACCAGCAGATTAAAGAACCTCTAGGATAGAACCTAGAACCAGTCAGGATAGACCAACCATACCCAAGAATCATTATAGATATTAATCTTTTACCAAAGCTGAAGGATTTTCTTGTAATAAGCATTACCTTGCCAAGAACTTCTTCTTAGCTAAAGCACTTCCCAATAAATGGTTGCAATGTTCTTATTTCCCAGTGTCCAAACTGAGGTTCTGCGTTGTCAACCTTGCTAAATTCTGATTAAGTTTATATTCACACACACACACACATAGGATATTTGTCACGAGTTTCCAGTGATAGATGAATGAATCTCGCTATACTCCCCTCCACTGAAGTGCATATTGGTCATTTACTGATCTGCTGTGGCAGATCAATGAATGACTTTGTGGGACTGCTGTATATGCTAGAGTTTCACCTGTTCATCTTAGCTGAGAATAATATGCCCACTATCCTAAATCGAATTATTTATAATACTTGTAATAATGAGAAATATATGCTACTAAAATTATTTTTAATATTTTAAGTATTGGACTCTATATATGGTTTAGGAATCACTACTTCGTAAAACAGTAGCATCCCTAGAGTGAAAAAGCCATTATTGATTAGCCTACTAGTCTTTTAGCTTTATTGGTCGTTCAATATAGATTAGAACAGGGGTGTCCACACTTTTTTGGCTTGTGAGCTACTTTTAAAATGACTTAGTCAAACTGATCTACCAACAAAAAAAAAGCTAAACATATATTTATTTATATTTATACCGAGTATACTACTTGACTTGGGCTAATGAGAGATTGAATGGCAGAACATTGCACAGACATTGCACTACAAGACTATAGTGACAGGAAAGCTGATGTTCACCTGTCAAAGGAGAATGACGTGCTGCACTGGAAAAAGAACTGCTAATCTGTACAAAGGTATCTCGGTAATTGAACCCTGACCCCGAGCCTGAACTGACTTGGCCCCCCAGCACTGCTCACCTCAGACTGCCCTCCTGCCCTCTCTGCCTCCCTCCCCACTCCCCACTGTTACACGAGCCTTCTCAGCACTAAAAGACATCCCCAGCATCCCTAAAGACGTACAGCAAGGCTGCTGGTAAACAGCAGGGAGGGGTAAGGCAGGGCTCTGTGACTGAGTTGCGTTGCTTTTGCGATGGTTTAAAGGTACTTATGCTTATGGTTTAAAGGTACATTGTTGTACAAATATCTCTCATGGAAACCAAAAATGAAGGCTCCAGCCATTGTGTATACAGCACATGGGTATACCATTTTAAATAGGGGAATGGGGGAATGGGGGGGGGGGGGACTGAAGACCTATAACACCTGTTTTTTTTTTTTGGGGGGGGGGGGGTTATGGGGAAAATTTAGGTTAGGTCATCTAAGATCATATACGAAATGGCAGGCATTCTTGTACTGTACTGTCTTGTATTGTACTTGTCTGTGAAGCTCCATTACAATTAGGTTGTGTTGGAGGTGAATGAGGAGCAAATACTAGCCATTCCCTACCTACCACACCTAATGCCACTGCCCCTTTATTTCACTTCACCAGTGTTCCTCTTATTTAATTTGTACAAAATATAGGGTGAGCACCAACAGTTGTGTCCTTTTTTTATTATTTACTAATAGTGGCAAAATGTAGTTGAACTATGTAACTGCAAAATTTAGGATACACAAAGTTTTATTAGACAAAACATGGTGAATATGTATCTACACAACTTTTGGAGAGGGGAAGGAGGATCACAGCTTGCAGACCAAAAAAAATGAATATGCAACAAATCTATGCTTAAACTGATGTGTTTTTTTCACAACTCCTTTATATTAAGAAATTGAATCATTTAGACTAAATGAAAGATAAGTTTAACATTTAAATAATATTTAAAAGAATGTGGATTTTAAGAAAGGGGATGTTTTCTATGTGTAGAACGACTGACAACTTCTAGTTCTGTGTGACAATGCTTCTAAGCCCCTGGATTTTTTCCCCCAGCATTGACATTCTTTATAGCCTAACAAGCCTCTTTTAAGAGGCCGGTAGCAGCTGGAAGTCCCAGGCTCTTTTGGTATTTCTCCCTTAAATGCAGCAAATACCAGTCTATCACTGAGTGTTCTTAAGCACAGTCAACTGGCAGCCTCAGTTCCAGGAAGTCCGGCCAGACAATAATTATTGTATTCTTTTCATCCTTAAAGTAGAAAACGTTAAACAAGCAATTACTGCATCACTCATATTATCTAATTATAATTGGTAATCAAGTGGTTTACCGCTGCGGCATGAAAGAACAAGTCTTTCCCACTGGGATTTGAACCCACGACCCTGGTGTCACACAGATGTTTCATGCAGCACTAAAGCTTTAGATGGCTGAACAGATTCTGAACTTGGAAACAGTAAACTACTTCAACATTTTTACTTGCACATTTTTATTATAACTTTTGTAATTTTATTACTTTACTGCTGTATAAAAGAAAACTACTGTAAAGTATAAAGCAAAACAATGGTGATGTGAGTGCATTTATTCCAGAATAAGCATTAGATATAAAATCTGTGCTAAAAATTAGGGAACAAAAGTTCAACTTCTTCAAAAGGGGAAGATGAGAAAATAGTCCTTAGATGTGGCAGCTGCATTAGCTTTTTTCTTTTTTTGATATGATGTCATATTACTTTTATCTCAATTACTTAGGAAGAATGTGTATTCCTAGTTCACCGAAGGTAGCTCAGAAAGCTACTAAAATTGTTAGAAATTTCAGTATAGCCCATAGAAAGTAAAAACTATTTCTGGAAGGAGCTACAGGTATTTTTTCTTGACTTGAAAACAAATGTAGGGAAAAAAAGGCGAATACAGCAACTGCATCCAAGGATTGGTAATCTGCAATTTATTAAGTTTCTTTTTGATATAATTGAAGACTCAGAACATTTTTTTCTGAGGTGCATCACCCAACACACTTTAAATGGGGTAATGGGCCAAGGAGTTACCGGTATTCATTTTGAATGAAAGCTCCAACATACAGAGGCAACGAAACTCTAACATAGGTTTGCAACACAATGCTTAAAATGCAAAACCATGTGTTGTGGTTATTTTTCTTTTATGTTTCAGTGTGTTGTCATCTTATTCATTTAAACAGATTGCCTGACGGAAATAATTCATATCGATTAACAAAGCACATTGCAGTGAAAAGTTTGGCCTCTGAACCGAGGAAGTGTGAACCCACTGGTTTTAGGGTAAAAAAAGGAATACTACTGTAGCTTTGTAGCTATGGTTCAAAGGAATACTTAGATTTTCATGTAATTTTTGTATCACTTATGCATCGGGGATTTAAGATTTTTTTTAAACACCTTTCTCTTCAAAAAAAGGAACCCAAATAAATCACTCTTTATTCTTCAAGCATAAACATATGCTAAATTGAAGTTTTTATCTTTTCTTGGAATTCTATTTATCTTTTCTTGGAATTCTATAAATGTTTATCAGGACATTGTAGAAAGGTGAATTGAAAAGAAATATAATCTGTTTTGCCAGTGTCCTTGCTTCCTGTTCTAGAATATTTAATTGCTGTGTACTGTGTCAGGTTAGCATGTGAATGGTATGTGTTTGACCGCTATGAATGCATTGCTCATAGTTTATCCTCAGAAAAAATTCTTGCGTCCTCTTGGAACTATTTTTGGAAAATATGTTTTTGCAATGTTCCAAATATAGATTGAAAATAAACTTTGAGAAACCCTTTGGTGTCTAGCAGCAGCCACCCTCTTCTAGCTTGGAGATGTGCATATCGGAGTGTTATTTTCTGTACTCCCCTGGCTTTCTACTTTATTTTCTCTCAATTACTTTTCACCTCTACGATCAATAGCCATGATATTTCCAGGGGTCAGAGATTGTACCGTCATTGATCAGAAACAGCCTGACACAACTGAGGAGCAGACACAGCCAGACAGATCAATGACACCCGTGCCTAGCTCTGAAACATTAAGGTTTATTCCAAAGCATCAAACTGTAATGTGATCTGTAGTTTTTTTTCTCTAAATAGGATTGCAGTACAAAAGAAATCTGGTATACAACAATTTCTGTTTAAACAAAAAAATAAAAACAGTAACTGGGAGAATTATAACCCCCCATATCACAACACTGAACTTGTCAATAGAAATCAAAACACACTGGTGTCAAATCAGGTCAGGTATTTATACCATTACTCACCAGCTGTTTTTTTTACCTTTTTTATGCTGTAACTCTTTGTAGCTTACATGGTAAGATAAGGTTACTAAAATGTACCAAGTGGCAACCCAATAGTTGTGAACCCAGTGTTCTCTCCTTTGCATTTTCAGACACTTGCTAATAGCTTTGATATCTTCTTTACTTTTCTCACTGGCTAATTTGTCCAACATTTTAATGGGAAGTCTTATTAACAACATTTGGACAGATGGTGAGCCATTTCTTGACTCTACTGGGAAAGGATAAAATGTATGTAATAGAGCACCTCATAATTGTATGCTCACGAGGACTTCCAAAGACAACTATGAAATACACATGGTGTTCAGATCATCAAGTTCAACCACTAGGTAAATAAACATACTTCAAATCAGCATATCACATATAAGACGTTATAGACATACTTGATCCACAGGAAGGCAAAAAAAACATTACAAACATGGTTCAATTTGTTTCTGATTGCAATTGGAAGTTCCCTGGATCAAAGGTCTGTTGTATTTATTTTAAAACTTTAATACCCAATTAAATTATGTGATTCTAGAAAAGCATTCAGCTTTTTTTTAAATACAATCTATAGAACTTGCTAAAACTACTTCCTGAGGGAGCCTCATCCACATTTTAACAGACCTTGCTATGAAGAATCCCTTCCTTATTTGGAGCTCAAACTGTTTTTTTTATTGTAATACAAAGACATATTGCTTCTGCCAGAGTTCCTTTTACTTTAAAGCTATAGGTAATATAGGTAAACCTCCCTGCCAATCAGATTCCTCTGTTAAACCCTAAAACCCCATCTCCTATAGCATAACTGACCTTTTTACAACTGTGTGTCCAGCAAAGCACCCTGTCCACCTACGTGCTTCCAGAATCGCTGTGAGTACAGGCATCCTGTTAAAACTGGTGGATGGCAACTCCAATCTTCACTGTGTTCAACAACGATGGCTGCTGCTGACATCAAAGACTTCCAGATGTCAAATTGCAAATCCCCCTTCTCACTGTGGTTCCACCTGCTGCCATTTTGTCAATACATTGTCCCGAAATACTGAAGCCATCATTGTTGACCTGTACTTTAAACGTGGAATCTCCAGGCTGTCATTCTGTTCCTATCACAGAACCATCTGCACTTTTAAATCAAGTTTGCAATGGCACCAGAATAGGTGTTGGTTAAATCAGCTTTTAATGTTGACCTTCCAATGACAGAAGATAAAAGCTTGTTAGCTGTTTTTGGGTAATTGCAATTACAAATCTTATTAGCCCTCTAGTTCCATCTGCTAAAATTAATATGAGATGAAAATTTTCATTATTCCAAGAGATCTATATTCAACACTAATGTGGAAATAAATTGCAGTAACATATTGGAGCTTAAACTAGATATCTCTTATAAATACAAGTCTTGTCAAGACTCATCTCAACATCACCTAAAATAAAAAAGTGGACCGTGATTATACATTGAAACAATTGTTCTTAGAAAACTTGTGCGTACAATGGAAATCTAGGTAAAGTTTATTAAAAAGCACAGCCGCTGTCAAATACCTTGTCAGCTATACATGTTCCCCTTATCTGCTTACATATTAATGCCATGGCATGTGCTATAACACTGCAATGCATGTCACAATTCAAATGTGATCAAGTGAGTTTTGCGCTATGCACTTAACATACATTTTTTTAAAGTTTTCAGCAGGCATGAGGTGCTTAGTTAGATGCCCTTAGTAAATCCGGAACAACATTTGAGATCCAGATTTCCTAAGGACATCTAACTAAGGCTGCATACACACTATAAAAATTGTAGGTTTTTATAAAAACTACAAATTGGTTTCCATAGCAAAAAATGATTGAGCTCTTAAATCACTTCCTTAAAATTTGAAGCACCTGGCAATGGTAAACTACCAATTATTCTGACAGCTCAAACACAATTGTTTGACCACACAGACACCTGCAGTTCCTAATATACTTAGATGACCTACCTATTGTACTCTTAGGCTGCCCACAACAAAGTTGTCATACATACAATTCCGCTAACATAAGAACTCATGGCTGCTAGGTAGGGGGGGGTCTTCGTTCAGAGCTTTGCTGCAGTACAAGCGAAGCATGTGTGCCCATAATTAGTGACTGGCACATAACCACCACTGGCTCCTGCCTGGACCTGTGCATATATGTATACTATTAATGCCTTGTATAGACTTTTATCTTACCATTTCCAGCTCCTTACTTTTCTCCAATACCACACAACTGGAGCTGAAGTTGAACTAAAGCCCAATGTTATTTCTCAATGCACTCTCACAGTGCCTCTTTCCCCCCTTTCCAGACCCCGATGTGGGCTGCTATCTCTGTATTTACACTCCATCAGAAGTAATTCAGCAGTGGGAACACCATGAGCTGGCACAATCAAAAAACAAGTATCCTTTTAACCAATGCAACTGTTGCACAATATTTCTCTTTCAGCCAAAAGCATTTTAATTTTGGATCATGACAGTTCAACAGTGCACACATTTAAACAAGAAAAAACATTCATGTAGGGTTCTTAGTGGGAACTAAACCCTTGCAAAGTTGCTGCAAAGTCAACGAGCCACCAAATGACTGCATCTAGAAAAATCGGCATTATTCCTACAAAGGTTTTTTTGAACATATACTTCCAAAATCCAGCATTTAAGATTACTTGTGCATGCATGCCAATATGAAGACATAATTTTGCTAAGCATGAAACACAAAGCTCAGACAGGGGAACAGCTGTTTTATCATTCCAAGATTATCATTCTGTGTTTTTATTTCTGTTAGTCCATTCCAAAATAAAGAACCACCCAAGAGTTATCGTTAATACCTGGGTGTGTTCAGCTTGTGTTGGAGTCTATGGAATCTTCTCTTCGAAGACAATTACTTCAAGATGAAAAATAAGCTGCCTAAAAGCATATTATCTGTGTAATTGTTCAAACCCCAAATAAGCAGATAACGAAAGTAATATCTGACATTAACTGCTAGCACAGTAAGGCAACAAAGAAAATGTGCAAATGTCACAGCATATTTATACATCAGTGAATGTGAACTCACTTCACTGTACCTTCACCAAATACACAGCATGTGACTGTTAAATCATTCCTGTAAATGCTTGTATTTATAAAACATTCACAAGTGTGATTCACCAGCACATTCAAAAAGATCACTCTCTAGTCACTGACATTTGTCTGCTCATGCAAAAAGTGCTTATTATTCAGCCTACTAAATACCCAGTGAATATTGCATTTACTCCACATTCACGTCAAACCCTTGTGAACCTTGGTGGTTCTGCTTTCTCAGTTGGTACAGTTAGAAAATATTTCCTCACTTTCTGCCCAGGGAACCCATATTGAAACCCATTTATTGGCCAATTCAATATATTTACACAAAATGTATTTTCCCTCTTCATGCAAAGATAAATAAAACATCATGAACATTTAAACACAAACATAGTATACATAAGGGGGGTTATGAATAAGAGATTTTGAGGGCCTGATTTATTAAAGCTCTCCAAGGCTGGAGAAGATACACTTTCATCAGTGAAGCTGGGTAATCTAGCAAACCTGGAAAGGATCTGATGCAGGATTCAAAAAAATTGCTAGAAAATAGCAAATAATCACTTCCAGGTTTGCTGGATCACCCAGCTTTACAGATGAAAGTGTATTCTCTCCAGCCTTAGAGAGCTTTAAGAAATCAGCCCATTTAGCAGAGGGGCATTGTTCTATCAAAGTAGAGGTGTGAAGAGCAGCAATCTTAGATGAATGTTATCTGTTCTCTTCATCCAATTAGTGTTTTGAAAAAGATGAATGCAGAACTATTGTAAAATACAAACATGCACATTAAATAAAGAGGTGGGTATAAACTAAACAGATTGAGTGAGGCACACAGTCATTAAACTCTAGAATCGGGATTCTACCATTAGAAGAAAGTATACAAATGAGATGTGAAACTAACCTACCATAGCTTTGTATGCACTGTATGTATCCTTTTAATGACAATATAAATTATAAAGTATTTAAAATGTCTACAGTTACTGCATTCTCCCCAGCCTCTTTTAGCCAGACGCACCACCCAGCACTTTTCAGTAACCACCCGGCTGTTTTTGGGTGGTTACTGAAAAATTCAGTCACAATACAGGGGGAACTACCCGTCTACAGCTTGTTCCCACCTACCTTCAAAATATTTATTGGGAGAATACAAAGTTTCTCCCCTCATCATTCACAGAATGGGAAAACCTAGCATAATGGTTCTTGGAGGTTCCTAACATAAACACATTCAAAGTAACGATATTTAATATTTCTGGGACAATATTCTATTTGTTATCCATCCTGAGCCTCCAGGGTGTAGTCATCCCCCCTCATTTATATACTGTCATTATTTGTCACCTGGTGGCACATACCAGTTCCTGAAAAAGTGCTCCTCAACCTGTGACCAGTAAGGGGGATGCATTAAATAGGCTACAGTGCAGAGATCCATTAGGATGAGAGCACTGCATCCATTCGTGTACACAAAATATATCAGTAACATTGCTAACTTTCAATACTAATGATCCTTTACCAGCAAAGACAGCAGAGGAAACTTAGAATCTAAAATGGAGCAATCAAAACCAGTCTATGACCTTTTCCATTACATTGACATATACATTGACATATAACTTGTTATATACGATTGAACCACACAATTTTGGACTCCAAAGCTTTATACCTCTGCCAGATGATTATCACTCAAGATGAAAGGTTTGCCTGCCTCGGAAGAAAAATCAGACATTTGTACAGACGTACCCCTAACGTCATTTATTAATCCTCCACAGCAGATTGATGAAGGTCCAACTGATTAATGGAATATTATTTCTAGTGTCCATCGGACATCTGTTTTAGCTTTAGTATTTGTGTGATGGGACTCTTCTGGCTTCAACACATCCTTGAGTAAATAAAAAGATAGCTTAGCCCCTAAATGTCCTTCATTTCCCTGTCCTGGTTTGATTTACAATTCTATCAATCTTCTGCAATATAATTGTTATATCAAAAGATAAACTGCATCCTTGTAGCTCAACACTGGTAACATTAGAAAAAGCGGATCTTGATAATTTGCTAACCACCTCTGCAGTGATCACCAAGGTCATTGACTGGCCAGAAAACAGCTGGATTATAACTACACCATTGATGCAGTTTAATCCAATTGTCGACATATGAATAGAAGAGTGGCCAGCAGGACAGACCCTTGTCTCTGACTGCCATACGATTTAGAATACAGTAATGAGGAGGAGGTCAACAGGAGTAGCCAGTCTGGTAGTAGGGGTGATACAACAAAGGAAAAGCCTTCTAAACCGTACTATGGAAATCAGGAGTAATCAGGAGTTCTCACAGGCCATACCATACCTTCCTCGATGTACCCATCTCTGGGTTCTTTCCCTCTCTCTTGATAGTACAAGCCCCCATCAGTCCATAGGCTCTGGACAATTCCACCAGTGTCCCTCCCAGTGGACAGCAACCCACCTTTTCCTATTACCCTGATCACCCCTGCACTCTTTTAAGGGATTATACTGGCTGATGTCAACCTTCAGTCCAGGTTTCTTTTATAGAGCACAAAGGGGAGATTATTTTGTCCACACACATTATTCAATCGTTTAACGGCTTCTTTATTGTAATAAACAGCTGTCTTTAGATCTTCAAGGTATAATAGTTTAACCAGACTTCTCAGAGCAATTTCCTACATACCATTTGAAAGCACTAGGGGCTCCTTTATCTTCAGTCAACTCCAAAGGTCCTCCAGGTGGGAGCCAGTTGTGCCATACTCCCTTAAGTTAGTGTAAACCAAAACGCAGCTACGTGCTAGATATTACAAAATATGGAATCTTGACTATGGGCTTTCCCGCTTCTTAACATATTTTGGTCATCTGGAAATGTACAGCACATGTATATAAATGGATGAAGGAAGATTTGCCATGGTACTTCTGGGCTTGTCAAAGTGCCTTGCTACTGGCAAGTTACATAGTGATTTACTCATCTCTACTGATGTGATAGACTTTACAAGAATTGTTATATGAATCTGTAACTAACACACACACTTATGGAACTCTGCTCTATAGTTAAACAAAGAGTCCCCTTTCTGTCCATTTAATCTGCAAATTTATTTTTTCAACCAACACAGAACTGGAAACACAGCTGTAACCAATGACTTGCAGATCCAGTTCATCGGCCAGCTGGATCCTGTTCTGCTGAAACAGCAAGATTTTCTACATTGTTCGCTTTTGTACATCTGGAGAAATCGTTTGAGTTCAAAGGTGACTAGAAAAGCTCTTTAAATAAACCCAACGAACGGTGAAGATGCCCAGGCAACCAGCAAATCCACATCAGGGGGATGCTTATTAAAATAAAGCCTCTATTGAGAGGCTCTCTTTTTGTGTATTTATAAATGTATCCAACTCAAGTTCTTTTCCCTTTTATCACTAAAGAATTATCTGAAGCTATTCTTTGCTCAGCTAGCTATTTTAAAGAAGGACTCCGCTAAGCATTAAAACCAGACACAAATCCTAGCTAAATAGGGGACATCTGTGAAGAACTACTGTACTGTTATGATTAAAAAAAACTATTCATTCCAAAAAACATTCTGAAACATAATTAAAGCAAGTGCTAGCATCACTCGGGATAAAAGAGTGAGGACTTCAATAAAGGGGCAACACCAAAATTACTACCTAGACATTTTTGTGCTCTCGTTGCTCTCTTCAAAGGAAGGGGGTAGGATGACACCACTGGCTACTGTACCAAGTGACCAAACCTAGTGACCCATAGACTGGAAACATGCAACCTGTTACATAATGCTTCCAATGTTTTTTCAACTGGAATATGCAGTCCAGTTTTGGGCAACCAGTTCACAATAAGTACATTGTTGAATTTGGGGGGAGTGCAGAGAAGGGCAACTAAACTAATAAAAGTAATGGAGGAGCTCAGCTATGAGTAGAGATTAGCTGAACTGAATCTATTCTTCCTTGAGGAGACATTTAAAGGGGGGATATGATCACCCTAAATAAACTTATAAGTGATCAATATAGAGAACTCTCTTCCCAATTATTAACTTTGAGATCATTACAAAGAACAAGAGGGCACTCTTTGCGTTTGGAGAAAAAGAAGTTTAAGCTCAGGATAAGGAAGGGATTCTTCACTGTAAGGTCTGTAAAAATGTGATACTTTGAGAAAAACCTTGATTCTTTTCTAGAAGCACAGAATATGACTGGGTATTAAAGCTTTAAAGTAAAGATAACAGAGACTGTTGATCCAGGGAACATCTGATTGCCTCATGGAATTAGGAATTACATTTTTCCCCCTGTTGGAGCAAATTGTACCAGGGATGTTTTTGCCTTCCTCTGGATCAACCATGTTCATACGGTTTTATATCTGGAATATGTTTACTTCCCTAGTGGTTGAACTTTTGAACTTTTTTAAACCTGACTTAATATGTAACTATCAAATAAAGGAGAAGAGAAAAAAAGCAGGATTTTTTGCACAAAAAGTATATTGTATTATATTCAATGAGTATTAGTAATACAGAACATAACAGGTTCAGGATAGGCCATAATAGCTTCTTGTGGTCTAAACAATATCACTTTGGCCCTAGGGGGCACAGAATATAACACAGAATGTTACAGGTTCAAGTTGGACCACAATGGCTTCTTGTGGTCTGCACAGTATCACATTGGCCCTAGGGGGCACTAGACATGCAGCATCCAGCCAGTCATATATATTACTTGCCATACAGATTTAAAGCCTCCAATCATTTATTCATGTTGATTGTTTTACCCAACGCTTTTCACCCTATCTGGGTTCCTCAGAGGTAGCATTTTGTCAACATGTGTTTGGCACTTGTAGTAATTACGTATGGTCTTGTAGTATGGTTAACAATGCTTATTGCAGAGGTCAGGAGGGTATAATACCTCCAAAAAACATTTTTGGTAAAGAAAAAGTGATATCTCCCCAGCAACATTAACAGTACTATAGCAGGTCTGATATAAGTCCTGATAGGAAAGATTGGGGATCTGTATCTGGAAGTCCTGGATGTTGACAGTCTCTCTATCCCATGTGGTTGTTGATGTGCCGAGGAGCAGGACATTACTGTATGTAATGTAATTGAACCATGTATGTATGTAACTGTAATGGAACCATGTAAATATGTAACAACTGTCCTAGTAGCTTCTAAAATAACTGTGGTTCTACTCACTTGTGACAACTATCCTGCCTACATTTTTGCTGGAAAACTCCCTACATGTACATTTATTTAGACAATATAAAAATGAGTCCTTTAGCAAAACAATGACATAACCCAAAAGTGTTCTTTACTATTAAGCTCACTAGGTATACATTCACACGATGTAATAATATTAAATTACCTTCTCTGCTGTTAGTCGGTTACATAACATTACTTGGCATTGGCAGATCTTCAAGATTATTGCACCTAAAAAAAAATAATGCTTTTAAATGAAAAGGTATACTTTACATATATGTATTACAGCATTTAAAAATCACTTAACAAAAAAAATCTAACAGAGGAACCAAAAACATGTTTGCATTAATTGTGAATCTCACTCTAACCTTTCCTTTCTTAAAGCAATATTTTTATTTTTAAAATGTGGACAGTCTAATAAGCTGAATTCAGCCGCCTGCAGTCCCTGTACAATAGTGTTGTGGAGAGACCCAAAGAAGCAGTACAAAGAGCCAACTGGTTTCTGACCTGAAAGAAACATGATTTTTATTAAATACTCAACATCAGCATTTGTGTTTGCAATCCTTCCTGCAATTTAGCTTCAAGTTAGGAGTTATTAAAAAGGCCAAAATGACTCTAGCAATTATTGGACATATTCTGCTGCAAACTAAAATGAAGCCAATCTTGGATTCGAGTCTTTGATTGGAACCCAGACACAGACAAGCTCTTACACTTTCTATCTATTGTTGAAGTCTGTCCTATACCCATTTTAAATCATTAAAAAGTTAAAAAGGTTCCAGATACTGAATGAAACTAGCTTTAACATACATTCACATGTCTAGGGCATTAGGTATTTAAAAATTCATAACATGCAGTGAAAGCCTCAGCTCTCCCATGTAGCCGTTTGTACTGCAAAGTATTTTAATCTCAAAGGTACTCAAAGGAAAAAAGCTCTAATTCTACATTTAAAGGTCATAAAGATTCTATTACTAAGTAAGAGCGTAGAAAAGTGTGCCACTGTTGTAAAATTCAAAAATGAATTTCTCCACAATGCCTACAGCTACAGAGGTTAACAAAAGTTTTGTTTTAAAGCGAGTATATTTAGAAAGAAATCCTCTTTAGATATCTTCAAAGTGAACCTGTGTCCAGACTGCACACTAAAATATTGTAACACTGGTAATAGGATCATCATGTAGACAATGGTATTAGATAGGACTCCCCGCTTTCAATTTCATCAACATAACATACTAGTAAAACAATCTAAACTTTCCAAACTATGGGTTGTAGCCCATTTTGAGTTGCTGTCTTGTTTGTGATATACCGCCACAAGATCCATGTACAGTAAATTTAACCCATCTTGGCTCACACACATGTATTCAAATATATACCAATATATCGGAGAGGTAGCCTTAGGTAACATTCATTTCAATAGAATTAAAATGTAATAAATACTCTCTTCCAAGACACAAACACCCTCTAAAAACTGGTGAAACAAATATGATTGATAGCACAATTACATAAGGGGGGTTAGAGTAAAATGTAAAACCCATGTAACTCAAACACATGTATGTAGTAGAAATGGCCAGAATGAGCTCCTCCACTGGTTGGAAGGTATACAAGCCCATGGCCTTCAGCCAAGGTGGCTACAGTCACTTTTATTCTAGGACCCTCCATCAGTGAGGTGCATAAAATAGGAAGTTCCACAGAACAATGCATTATCAATATCGCATAATACAATCACAATAAGGCAGCATCACAACATTTCCATCTGAAGTTGAACTAATTTTACACCGAGATCTTGTGTTAATGGGAAATCCTGATCACTACAACAAGTTTTTTTAGGTGACCCTAAAGATTCCCAGTAGGGTTAAAGTCTGAACTCTTGTGGGCAATCCATATGCTAAAATGTCTCCTGCTTGCTGAAACACTCTCACAACTTCAGCCCAATGAATCCTGGCATTGTCATATTGAAATATGCCCATGCCATCAGGAAAAAAAAACTTCAATTGATGTAAATTCATGGTTATTCTGTATATTTAGGTAGTCAGCTGATCTCTATTTAGAACCTAGACCCGACCCACTGAAGCAACCCACAGACTTGGTCATTTAGCCGGCATTGTATTTTACTTGTAGGTTAAGCCTGTTGGGTCAGCCTGGCTTCATACATGCCTTGCACATCAATCTTCTTGCCCAAAATTCCAGCTCTTCTGTCCACCCAGATGTTTAAATCTATGGTATCCAGATGAATGACCATTCACACTGTACAATACTTTGTAGGTTGCACAGCAGTGTCCTCAACACATTTATATAAACCTCAAGGGCAAATCAGGCCCGATTCATATTAATAGCCCCAACACCCTATTTACTGACTCTCCCTGCCCACACTGAGGGCGGCAGTTCTTGCTGACCATCAGAAATAAAAACAATGGAACCATTATTACAGTAAATAAAGGAATCCTTGTTCCCTCTTTCCCCTGAATACACATCAGACTAAAGCATAACCTTATACCACTTCATTCTTCTAATTTAATTGATTTTGCTGAAATGATTACACTGTAATTAAATGAATAATTATTTGGCATTCATTATAAATACTTATGAACCAGGTTTAGTATTTCACCAAAAAGATTTTAATTCTAGAATATTACTCCTAAAATAACATACAGCGATTTGAATTTCAGGTTCTATGAGTTTGTTTTCCGCACAGATTTAATGAAGCTGGAATAATAATATCTTGTATTTATATAGTTCTTACACATTACGCAGTGATTTGCAAAGTCCATAGTTATGTCATCAACAGTCCCTCAAAGGGGCTCACAATCTATTGTCCCTATCATTGTTATATGTTAAATTAGCTTCCCCTCAAAAAAACAGCTGCAAAGTTTTGGAATTGTTTGGTTTGGAAACTGTAGGCTGCATGTATCTTTAATGGATCAAAAAAGACCATGTTTGACACATTGTGCTTTTTTTTTAGTTTTCTTGTAGTTTTTTTTTTGCTCTTTATAATCGACGAGGTGTTTACCTGGGTGTTCTGGAGACCACAGAATAAAATGAAACGTCTCCCAATTAAGCAACTTTTTTACATTTTTTTTTTTTTATGTGGAATATGTCTTCATAAGCTTCCGTGATAGGTGAACACACTATTGGTGACAATACTATTTTTAGGGGCTTGTGGACGTGCTTGCAGGTACCTAAACTAGCAGTATTTTTGTGAAATTTCACACACACAAAAAGAAAATACGTTTATAAAAAGACATTTTTAATTAGGGGGACAATACAAGTGTTCTTCCTTTGCTTTTGGCTTCCTGTAAATTTTTACTTCCTGTATCTCCCCCTGCTTTCAATTTTCAACACCTTATTGGTGGCTGTGAGAAACTCATAAAACTGTCACTTTGGAGGTGGAAAAGTTGCCGGGTTCCAGACAAAAGGGATAGAATGACTGGTTCACTAAAGCAAATCCTGAATTAAAAACCTGGATCATGTCTATGTATGCATCGTATGTGGTTTTATACATTTTGGCTAGAATACTTCCTAAAGCGAAACATTCACAGAAAAAAACACTTTTATCAGTGAAAAGCTCTCAATCCCTCCACAAACCAAGCCAAGCAAACCAAGCCTGAGTCCCGCGCCATCTTGGCTTCTCTCTTTTTGGCATGGGTGAACAGTCGGTGCTGCCATCTATTTCTTCTCTTCCAGGTTCTTTTCACATCACAGGCACAAGATTGGGTGGCGTGTCTTAGTGCAAGTGCCAATATCACTGTGCATCCGTGAGATTGAGCACTTTTTACATTATGGAAAGGCCCTGGTGACACATTCCCAATCTTGGGCAAGCACAGAACGTCCGTCCCGTAACCTCCTGACATATGTGACATAAGTATCCAGGGGGCTGCGGGTTTCTCCATCAGTCTTTACCAACGTGGTGGTAAAAACTGAAGGAGAAAAAATTCCATTATATAAAAGAAAGGTCTCCTCCTATATAAATGTTAATTTGATGATAAGTCAACTTTAAAGTAATCTAATCATTTGTAAAATTATTGCAAACACTGTTTTAATACAGAAAAAAAATTGAAAAAATACAATAGGAATAAAAAGTTGTCTACATAGACAATAGCAATATAAGCGTCACTTATATTTCTTCTAAGCCATATGCCAGGGCATTTCACCGAATGACTGCCAATGTCTCGGCGTGTTGCAGCGTATATGGGAAGCACCACTAGAGAGCACACTATACACACACATGCCGCTTTGTCTAATAATGGAAATCTGTTTCTTTCAAAGGATAAACTGGGATTACAGCAAACCTAAATCAAGTCTATTTCTCTGCAAATGGTTATAAAAATAGCATTTTGAGGCTTCGCTTATTAAAGCTTTTAGGAGGAAATAACGCTTTTAATGTTACTAGCACATCAATGATCATACTGCAATCTAAATAACCACTTTTCATTTTTAGACTGTATTCATCATGTTATTTTCTACTCATGACATTTTTTGTGTATTTTTTTCTTTCCGATATTTAAGATGTATTGCTTTAGCTATGTCGTTCTGCATCATCTTGTCTATTTTAGAACCTGCGGGTTGTCATGGGTCATCTGTTCACAAAAGAGCCTGTGCATACATGGAACAAAATGGCTGCTAGAATCGTTCAAACGGGGCGTTGCTATCAGTAACTGGTATCAACTATCTTACAGCTATCTCAGACAAGTGTGTGCAAGGACATATTTTATCCTTGTCTTGACACCTTTTCTGGGAAAATTATCTCGACCTTATTTTTTCCCTATTAATAATTTGCAACAAGTCTAATTCTTACCAGCCAGGTTGGTAAAATGCCAGCAAGGCAACCCTGAATAATTATATGTTGTATATGAAAATAACATTTTTTTTGGTACAGAAAAGTTTCTTATTATTTGAGAACTTCACTTTACCCTTTCATGGCCTCAGATCATTGATACCTACATACCAAAACAGGGCATCATGCTGGAGAACTTTTAATACTTGGGAATACAATGAAATGCTAATAGTACAGCAGAACATTTATCAGACATGCTATACTGGCCACATTATTACAACAGGTGATTTACCCCTAGTAATTTAGAAGACATTTCATTCCTTTACAAATACCTATTACAGAGATGACACCTACAAATGTCATTTTAGTCCAACTTTAAAAGTTCAGAGTTAGAAGGAATGTTCTTATATGTGGGAACAGAAACCATATTGCATGGTAGTTTTATGAAGTCCTTATGACTAGGGTAGTTCTGGTGCCTCCTTTTAATTCCTCCGACTCCCTCTCCTTATCTGCCCAGCCCCAGTAACTGCACACATCCCCTTCTGGAGTAAAATTGGCTGGAACAGCCATTCTTTATTATGCAAAACTTAAGTATTTCCTTATAAACTTCACTTTATTTCACATAACATAAATACCATAACAAATAACAACTTAACCATAACAACTGCTTGAAGGCCTCAAATTGCCAAAATGTTAGGTCAACCAAGTCTGCAGAGGCTTGATATTTCTGACTCCCAGTTGTAAAATCCTGCTCAGGTGTTGATATCCGCCATTTGCGGACCCCCTCCATGGCCTAGCCAGAATTATCTCTATCACATCTAAAGGACACATATACCAGACAGGCTCCCCACATTTTCAAGTACCTTTCAAACCACCGCCTTCCAGAAACCCTACTGCCCTCTATTTCCAAACAAAACCCGTGCCCACCATCTGCCCTCCATTCCCAAATAAAGCCTATGCCCACCATCAATACCAATAACCAAAAAAGGGACGGGTGGGAAACAAACCAGCTCTTTGCCTACCTCTCCTTTCAGTACTTTCTTTAACCCTTCCACTGCTGAGTGCCCATGACACGCTCTCATGCAGTCCCCGCGCCTAAATGTTTCTTTTTTTTAGCTCGGGGCATTTTTTCAGGACCCTCACACATTGAAGTACAAAAAACACAGCACAGTTCCTTGCAAAACTTTTCACCCTGAATGGCTGCCGAACAGTCATAGGCAACACGATGACTGAATTGTGAACTCTGCGGGGCCCTCTTCCTTTCCGGTGGGCACTCTTTGATACAATAAGCAGCGTTGATGTTTTTTTTTAACATGGGAGAACCCTAAAATAACTTTCAGGTATTTAGGGAAACTCTGCTATAATTATTATATCCTCAGCTTACAATATTTTAGTTTGGTTGTCATTAGGAAGAATACTTCTTGTATTGCTGGCCTTGGGAAGAATGTCACCCCTACAGATCACTGGGGTCACTTAAAGTGACCAGAAGGGCACAAATTCCTCACGGTACCCCTAACAACCTGTGGAGGAAACCTGGTTGAGAAACACTGATCTGCAGCAATACATCATGATTACAGAGCACCTTGGTAAACTTCTTTCACAGGACAGGTCCATGATTCTCCACTTTTAGTATGTCCTTAAAGGACAACTTGTAGAAGAGGATACAATCTGAAAGTAAAAGAAACTGGCAGAACTGCATTTTATTACTGAAAAACCTTTAGAGACAGTCAGTGTTTAACACACCGTGCCTTGTAATTTGTTTATACTACTTTATATGTGACGTTTTTACTGTGAATAATCAGTGGACTGTCACATTTCCTGGAACATGTTATTTTCTAGGTGAATATGAAACAATGGTATATTATAGAAACTCATAGCTCGAAGTTTTACACAACCTTCTATTTTGTACTGTGTTATTATGATTTCATACCTGTGTGTATTTACAGAGCCTAGGTGTGATTTCTCTCTGTATTGCAAAGGAAATACACATACAAAGGTATTGTTCTCATTGTCCACACTTGTTGAATGGATGCTGCATTATTTGTAGGGGCTCTGGCAAAACCATCTGTGGAATAAAATGATTTTTCAGAGTCCTTGACATTGCTTGAACATGCTTTTACTATTTTATTTTTAGATTCTTTATTAAAAAATACAAATGCAGAAACCTTTAACAAAATTCAACCTAAATCTAATTTGTATCCAAAATGTTCTGCTATCAGGACATTAAGCAAAGGTAAGTACCCCAAAAAAGGACACAGACAATATATCTGCCAAAAGACCAAGACATGAAAGGACATCAGCATACAGATGAACCCGAATGCCTGTGTCTCACTTCTCATTATGGAGATCAGAAAATATTAAGATACAAGGTTAATTGTATTGTTAAGATAAAATATTAGGAAAACTTACAAATACTTTTTTACAATCCCTTATCTTGGGGTAATTTATCCTCAGCTCCGTTCTGGAGCCACCCCACATTGTGTCAGCCAACACCAAAATACCTTGATGGGTGGATTACAGCCTGGATAAGTGTGCATTCTCTACATCTAATCATGAGTTTCCAATATATAATTAAAAAATAAATTCTAATTATTGTAAGGGATGGGCAAGGGACAGCAAGCAAGGGGAGAAAAGGGTCAGATATCATGATGTATTGGTTTTGCACCAGTGTTTTATTTTTATTGTTGCTTTTATTGTTATTGATAACCTGATTACTGGCTCGGTAAACGTTATTAGGTTTGTGGGATTTACTGATTCATTTGAAGTTGGGGGGTGGGATTGGAAGTTGACAGAAGTTAGGGGAACTCTCCAACTACAAAACAAGGATGCTTTTGTTAGTAGAGTAGGGGAAGGCTAGAACCCCTGCCCACTCTGCACTACTACTTCCCTATTAATCAGCCTTGCAACCCCTGCAGTCTAAACCAAGACTCACCTTTATACCAGTCTTCTGCTTCCCTTGCACCCATGCACCTCCCTTTTTCACCGAACACCTCTGCATCTACCACTTGTTCATCTCTATCAACCACCCCAACATCTCCGCAGTCCCCTGCAACTCACTCCCCTCGCCACCACCAATTACCTCTGAACTTGCATCTCACCCTATGCCATTACGATGCCTAGAGAAATATGGAGGGTGGGTAGCAGGAAAGAAAAGTGCATATCAGTGGAGAAACCAAATGGGTCAATGACTTGTATCATTGGAATTAAAGTGGTTAAAGTATAGGTTATAAGTAAAATGTACCACTTAGAGCTACTTTTTCAGTTTAGGGTCTTAGGTTAAAGGAAAAATATACTTAAAAAAAAATCTAAATGCTTTGCCTGCCAAGCCTTATTAAACCCCCCTCCCCTACCCCAATACCACTGACCAGAATTTCAAGGGTTCCTAGCTTTATCATTCAGAATTCCCAAACAAAGCATATCAGCCACTTCAGCTATTACTGACTGCCATTTACATCAGATTTAGTGGGATTGGGGGAAGTCAGTACTGAGGATTGGTAATGCAAAGAACTCCCTGCTTCTGGCAAGAACAGGTCAAGTCTAAATACTGCTTGCTACATTTCAGTGTAAAGCTTACAGTGACCGAAAATGCAAGCAGAAAAATGCACTTTTCAGTAACTTTTCAAAAAGGCACTTTTCAGTAACCACCTGGCTGTTTTTTTGCATAGTTACTGAAGAGTTGGGTCACAATACAGGGGCTGCCACCCACCTAAAATTTCTTCCCACCCAGCTTGAAAAAAATTCTGGGTTGAACATTGAAATGTTTATTATTCTGATGGGCTGCCAACTCAACAAAGATTCCACTTGTGCGCTAGGGGCTACATTCCACCAATTTAGCCCCATTCGCACATGATAAATACCTGGTTTTTAGATTTAGAGAGTGACATTTCACTAGCAAAATGAAAATGCTGGTCAGATCATGGACATTTAAAGTTTTATATTTGTATAGAATTTCCCATGCTTTTGTCTGCTGTCCCTGGAAGCCTAGACTAAGCATGTCGGTATTGCAAAAAATAGATGTGTGCCAAAGTATTTCACATTTTTACGATATGTTCGTTTTACAAACCATGGTCATGTACATCGCTGCGTAGTATGTTGGCGCTATATAAATCCTGTTTATTAATAATAATATTAATAATAATAATATATTTACTTCAAACAAGTATCTACCATTTAGTCTTGTTTAATTTAAACTGGCATCTGAATCCCTGACATTACAACAAGACTGGCAGTGCCCCTCTGTCCTCCGCTGTCGCTTTTTTTTTTGGTGGACATGCACAGCTCTATAAAAATAGAAACTAAAATGTACAATTTTGTACTAAAGCTTTATTCCAACATCTTATTCCATTATTATTTTTTTTTAAACCTTCAAGGAGGAGAAGTAGTTAAAAAAATCACTTGTCTGTTTTGCCAATCATGTGTATTCATTTTTTATGGTGCCAAAAAAGAAAGCATGGCAAGCTCTGAAAACTGGTATGCCTACACCCAAAATCACTGAGAATTTGTAATAGTCTTTTTAAAGCTCACCCTTGACACTTGTACTCCCCATGCCCCCTCACTATTCTCTTGCTCAAAAAAAGCTAACGCTTTGTCCTCAATGGTTAAAGTGACAAAGTCTCCAACCCGCTTTCTCAGATATCCACAATGGACTATTCTTGTTGCATATTTTTATTATATTATAATTTATTACTATTCTTTACTAACAAAGTTGTAAAGAGGCCTAAGGAGAAACAAGCTCAACCAGGGTGAATTTCTATCCAAAATTACTCATTTTTAAAGTATGCTTTTATATCTGTAACAACATTAATATTCAATAAACCTCTCACACTGGTTTCAAGGTGAAGGATACTTGTTCTTTGCTTGCTTCAACATGCTAACCAGTTAAAAATGGACCCATTACGTGGTTCTCCTTGAACTGATCAAATAAAAAAACAAATAGAAAACAAGAAAATCTACAGTAACTTTGCCAGCGACAACATACTCCTAATTGACGGGGAAGCTTAATACTAACACTCAGTCTTCGCCCCAGCTCATCAAAAGTCTCCGACGGAACAAGAAGGCGACGTGTGCAGATTTTAAACAAGCTAAATGAAAAGTACATAGGAACCATTCCAACAGTGAGCAGCCCACCAGCAACAAAAGCACAAACTCTGCTCTATCTAAATCAGCCAGAGTAATTTACAAGTGGACACTAGGCCGGCTCTTAACCCTTTTGCAGTTTGCAAAGACTGCAGCAGTACAGAAAGCCTGAAATAAAAGTCCTGATGCTGTTTGGTTGACAAATGAGAACTGAGAAGACATCTTATAATAGAGAATTTCTATACGTAGCTGACATCCTTCATTATTTCTAAGTAATTAAAACTGAAACAATACAAGTCTGCATAAAAACATTAGATGAGATGATAGCATTGGTCTGCTGTAAGCATGAAAAGCATTTCCTCAAGTCTCCTTTCCCATTGATCATACTATCCTTGTATCTTTATAGCAAGACACGAAGCGGGTGGTTTGCAATAGGGATTTATCTGTGTCATACATGTGTGATCGTCATCAACAAGGAATTGTGTACACACCACAATTTGATGGTACCTGAATAAAGGGCTTTCTGAAAAGCACAACAAGCCATTTTCAAGAGATTTTGTGAATTTTAGTTTATTTCTCTCATTGCTTCCTTTCAAGTGCAACCCCAGCCCAAATCTTTTTGGACACAACGGTCAAAGCATAGAACTATCAGGGGGATTTTCTAGTCCTCCTTGGGAATATTTATCTCCTCTTCCTTTTCTAAAGACACAGCTTTAAACCATTAATAGGGCTGGAGGTATTCACAGATATGGGTGGTAAAAAATTATACATGGTGGTAAAAAATTATACATGGTGGTAAAAAATTATACAATTTTGGAATCTTTCTTTCATAGTGACAATGGTAACAGGACAAAGTGGTATCTATCACAACAGCGCTACTCTTAAAGAACCAGCATTTACAGGCCTGACGGCAAGCAGCAGTAATCTGTACTCAACTGCTCACTGCTGTCCACAGTCATTGTCTATTGGGCTGCCATGGGTAGATGCTACGCGTCTTTTATGAGGCAGTAGTTCACCGGCATGTAGCCACACTGCAATCCTACCACCAGATTTAGCATAGCCTAACTCAGCCATACTTTCTTTAAAACCGTAAACCGGCACTTTAACCCAAGAAAAAAACCCATACAAGTCTATGGTGATGTAAAGTGTGAACAGGACACCAAATACTTGATCTAATTGCTGCTTATCTTTCAGTGCTGCAAAAAACTCATGGGTTGCATTAGCCCAGGAAAGGGAAGCCTAAAAAGATCATTTTTCTTTTAAAGTAAATGTATTAATTATGGTTTTTGTAGCACTGGTAGCATTCACCTTAATATCTGAATTTCTGGGCAGATACTGGCACTTTTACATACACGTTTGTGAATGAGATAAGCATACTGTCCACATATAGCAACTTCTGTATTTTAGATTTACAGCTCTTTTACAGAGTAGGTACACAATTTCTGTTTAATTTACAAGGAGTCATATCTAAAATTAAACATCCTGCCTGTTCCCAGAAAAAGGAGAAAATACCAAGGTTTGTAAGGGTTAGAAAAACAGACAAGACTTCTCTGTTACAAAAACATGTTAAAAGCGCAGTTTAGAAGCTCGGCTGGAGTCATCGGTGGGGTGCTAATATGTTTCTGATGTGACTCTTCAAGTCGGCTTCCCAGGAGAATGGAGTGATGCTATCTACTATTAATCAGATCAAACAAGGAGCAGGGAATGAAAGATAAAACACATTCAAGGTGCCCTGAAGTGCCAACCATGCTGCACTATATGAACTTATTCAGTAGGCAATGGTGGGGAAAAAAGAAAGGAGAATATGTGTTGCTGGGGGCCAGACGTTAAAGTGACTGACTACAAAAATAAACTAGAAGGCAAAAAAAAAAACCCACATTTGTCTGCCGGCCCTGCCTCATCATTGTGGCCTAACACTCAGAAATTTAGGGTGTTTCACCCCCTGCCCACTACTTTACCACTGTGTGTGTGGGGGGAGACTTCAAACACAAAATTGTTGGATGCTGAACATTCTGCCAGTAAAGCTATGAAGAACATTGGAGATTAATGGGAAAGTGGCAAAACATTGCAGATTATTTTTTTTTTTCGTTTTTGGAGCAACGTTGCTTTACAGCTACCTCATTTATTTGCCCTGAACAGGCAAAGCACAGGTTTACCTTGAACACCATTCACAATAAAAATCATTTAACTTAAAATTACATCTATCATGATATCACTGTTAATTCCATCAAATCAGTTTTTCCAGCTCACATTTAGAATTAGGCATTATTTCGAGTAGGGGTTTATATTTTTATAAATTTAGGGCCAAAACTATATCAACAATTGGGCAAATAATATATTATTAGCTTGTCAGATATAACAGTTTAAGGGGAAAAATACACACTGATATGGTCCTAAGTAACAGTTAACAAACATTCATAGAATGAAACAGATTGCTGAACAAAAACAATTATAATTGTTGCAAATAAAAACTGAGTTCTACAAAAAGAAAATGATGCTTAAGTTTTATAAAAGAGCCCCAAAAGAATCATTTTAGTATAAGGGGATAGTAGATGCTGAAATGGTTTCTGATCATTTGATTTTGGCAGACACTTTAGCATTAACTTGATAAACCGAATTGTAGGAGCATAACACATACTACAGTAAATGCATTTTGCTCATTTCACACTAAAAACGTACTAAAAATGGAAGGCCACAATCTTACACATCATATAAATCAAACCATTCACCCTTTCAATTAAACTTTTTCAATATGGTCCATTAAATAAGCAATGAACTGGTATGGGCAATACAAATAACTACAAAACAGCAGGTATGTGCAGAGTTGACCAGACAAAACCGGAGCTTCTCTTTTACACGAAACATTTCCTAATAATACATTGTCTTAAAATACATTCACAAGTACTTCTATCTCCATAGCTGCTGGCTCTAGATTGCCCAGCAATGCTTCCCCGGTCAGGGAGCGTGCAATGAATACAAGTCACACAACTTCCCTCATTCTCTGTGCATGTATGCTCTGTTCTTAATCTTCCTACTAGTGTGCACACAAGGGGGCTGCAAAGGCAATCCTGGGACCCCCCAAAGCATTAGTAGCCGATCCAAAAAAAAAAAAGGAACAGGATAATATATAACAATGTACTGCCAACTCAATAAGGTAACGCTGATGTCAATAGAACTATATTTTTTTCCCTATTAGGATTTAATGAGTTTGAGTAAACCATGTGTTCATATCACACAATAGCTAAAACTAAATGCTTTGAGAAATGGGTAAAATACAAACAGTACGGCAGCAGATCTGTAGACAATAGAAGGAAAATATAAAAAGTACAGAACATGCTGCCACCAGGTTCCCACACAATACATCAATGTTCTCAAGGCATTATCCGAGGTGGCCTATTAATATCTGCCGAATAGCTGTATGCTAACCTGCATAAGTCCATAAAATGTGTCATTGTGTGGGAGAGGGGCAGCTGGGAGTCCATGTATGGAGCATAGAAGGTCTGCAGGTATGCTGAGCTCAGCCTTTATGCATCTAGCATGCCTGCTCATGTCAATAGAGAGACCGGCGGAATACAGCAGGTGCTACACACACTATGGAAATGTGCCCGACAATCAAGAATTATTTTAGAGAAGCCAGAGCCTAAAGAATAGGCAAAAGACACGTCTCTGAGATTTGCATTCTTTCTCAAATCATACTTGTGTTTTACCTTTTGTACATGACTGCCAAAAATAATGCAATTCCACTTGGGTTTTTAGAAAAAGTATAAAAATGATACATGAAAAAATGATACATGATACTGTGCATCAGCACAGTATAAAAATATATAATATAGTCATAACAAAAAAGCAAAATAAAAATATATGACAAATTGACATTTTCTGCATTTACTAGGTAGATGATTAGATATAAATAGAATAACTGCTAAACTATATTTGGTGATATATAATTATTGATTCGTAGTAAGTTCCAGGTGAGCAGCTTTTTTATTGCAATATATTCTAACATATGCATGTGGTATGCTGTACTATTTTCTGTTTCTTTTGTACTTTATATGAACTTGGTATTATTGGCTGTTGTCAGTACTGTACTCTGTGCATCACCATGGAAAATGATGGCGCTATATAAAGGCCTTTAGGAAAATAGCATGAGTAAGCATTGGATGTTATAATATCTTAACCATTGATAATTCTAACCTGTAAAAATATAATATTTACATATTACCACCTTCTACCTGAACTATTAACACAAACCATAAACCCTAAAATGACGACCTAAACTCAACTCCACCCAACTTCCTCAATACTTACCCCTTGATCATTATAATTTACTGCTTAATGTAAGTGATAATTTCTCTATGATTCTCTTTAGAAGTATGTCTCCAGTCTGACTGTCTTCTGAAGCTTGTCTGCAGTCTGACTCATCTATGACTGTCTATGGGGCATTATCCAAAAAAACGCAATTAGGCAAGCACAGCATGTAATATATATTGGGTCTGGTTTAAGGGTGTTTTAAATGCCTCTTTAAGGCAAGGGGCTTCTCAGTGCATCAAACATACAAAACAACTAATTAAAGTAATTTGTCCGCTCATACCCCAACTAAGACATGTATGGAAATATTTGTTTCCATTGCTAGTGAATGACAAAAGTCCTCATATTTAATGAACATTTGTTTAAAGGATGGTTAACATTAAGTTGAAAAAACACACACATATATATATATATATATATATATATATATATATATATATATATATATGTATGCTATATACCAGTGTGCAACAGCCAAGCCTCATGGTCTATAGTTATAGGTCTATAAGCAAATTCTAAACCTAAAAATGCACACAATTATCTACTTATATAATAAGATGCATTCAACAACAGGAATTTTTTCACAAGACTGGACCTGGCACACTTCTCTCTATCTCGCTTGTGGAAGCAAAACCTGTTAACTTTGTTCTGGAATGGATCTGGTATGGTGTGAATACTACTGCAATAGATAACCCCGGTATATAAGTAGTACTTGGGGGAAGTGTGTTCCACAAGTGGATATCATAATTACAAGTATGAGTTTGTAAAGTGCATGGATTGGGATTTATCATGACTGAATACAAAATTTGATCCTAATCTCTTTTATGTGTCAATAAATATCCAAGTTTCATTGTAAGAGGGGCGACAAAAATATGTGCCTTCCTGTTTAAAATTTATACAATGTATTTTTTAAAATTAGAAAAAAAAAATATATGTTTAAAAATACCATTGTTTAGGAGTCCATTTGAGAATTGTTGGCATGAGAGGCTAACAATATTCTGAACACTAGGAATGTCACCCATCCCATGTGAACAAATTGATGAGAAAATTGTTTTTGGCTGTACACGAGGATCTTGATGAACCATTCACCTTTTATTATGGTTAATATATATTTAAGATCAAAACCACTTTAAAGGCATTCTTGTGTATAAGCGTAGAAAAGCTTTCTTTGTACTGTGCAATAAAATGATAAAAGGTAGCGATTTATTGAGTAAAGTGTCAACTGGATAATATTGTATGGTAGGTGGTAAGCTTGTCTGACATACCCATAAACCATTGTCAGGCTAATAGTTCATCAGCAGTAAGAGGACAATAGGTTGCCTATCATTCCTGCATGGCCTCAATTTATCTCCCTTTCATTCCTTTGTTATGAGCATGTTATTTTTTTCTATATAGCGTTTCTTGCGCCAAATCAAGCAGACCTGTAATGATCGTTGTAGGGAAACTTGTACATTTCCCATAGATTTGTATTCATTTGAAAAAAAAAGCCACACATTCAATATACACAGAGTAACACCACAAAGGACAGGGAGATCAAAACATTGTATTTTGTACCTTCATCTCCGCTTCCTTGGCTATAATCTATACGTATCCTTTACGACTTCACCGCTAGCTTTTTCCTAATCCGCTGCCAAACTTCAGGGGAAGCGTGCTTTTACAGTGATATGTCTTTTCACAAAGGAAGAGCCAAGAGGATGATGACATTTTCATTAGATTTGATAAGTCACCTGCTGACAACATTCCTGACGAGTTTTAAATTATTTATTCAGGATTTTGGATCTGATCCTTTGTATTAGCTAAAACATGTCATTAAACTGTGGATTGTTTATATTACTCTGCAAAACACCATTTCACAACCCTCCTTTGGAATACCCCAGGCAATACATCCAATAGGCAGTTGGGGACATAACAGCTAGTTACAAAGGATTTTTTTTTTGAAATGCTTTATAGTGGGGTTTTGTATCTACCTTTTTCTTTATTATGTGCAGTACAAGATACACAATTTAACACAATAATTTGTGTAGCGGGGTAAATATTAAAAATTGCTCCCTTGAACATTAAAATTCTAGACCCCTTTTTATACATTTTCTATTTTCCTCTTTAAATTCAAGTTTGGAATTTTAGCTCCACAAACTATAAATTGCAAATGGGCAGGATTTTCAATGCAGAATGGACAGGTGATGTTTCCTATGCAGTAAAACATATATGTGTGCAATCTTACTTGAAGTACACAAAAAAGGGCTGAATGGCATTTCGGCCTGGCCAATCAATATGGTTGAAGATCTGACACCCAGAAGACAACTTAAGATGGCCCTTCTGCAATAAAGGACCCGTCTGCTAACAATATAGAACATGTAGTTTTGCTTACACTCCAGGCATATAAAAAGACACAAATTTACATAATTAATTAGTATAACTTTGTATCAGCCTCTTACATTGTTCAACTTGGAGAAATGAAGATGTCTAGTGAAGAAAATGAATTCTTTGGTTCAGCACCAAAAAAAGGACAGGAGTACTGCAGCCTAAGCAATTTTATATCACCTATTGCATCTATTATATGTCCTGCTGGAGATATAGAATATATTATAATAAATATATACATACACACACTCTTGTACAATGTCCTCGAGCACTCTTCAAGAATTTACAAGTTTCCTGCATTCTGGTGGACCAGCAGCCCAAGAGGAAATTTAGCTCTTCTGTCTTCACAAACATTTTGGCTTACACACCAGCAATTAGTATTCATCATGCATGGCTTATTGTGTAACAATTGCACATGTTTTAGGACAGTCGCACATCTGCAGTTAATTTTCACAAATAAGTTCTTGAAGTGTATCCCCTCTTACTGCTTCACTTAGCAACATATACATTGGAGAATGGTATCATTTGGTATTGTTTGAAAACAAAACGTATGCTGAAATTGTAGAATACTGGCCTTGTATTTTGTGATATGGTTTTACCAGAGTAGCAAAAAAACATAGTGCCTTATTTGAAAACCAAATGCTGCCTTGAAAATAAATACATATCTCAGATTTCATATTTATTGACCAGGAATACATCTGCACAGTCCTACACGGAGTGATCGTTACTCCGTTTGCTCCGTAATGCTACAGTTTCTATGTCTTATTCAGAAACAAAAGTAGCTCACAAATGGTTCTATGTCTTGCCAAATCTGTAAAACAGAGTGTATTAAATTGCCTTGCCTTAAGAGATCTGTCAGACTAGAGAATAAATTGTGATTTCTATTGACAATTATCATTCGGTTCATAAATATATATGGGGAGTGGATAGTGCCGCTATCAATGGAACAGGAAGGAACAGATGGCATTGAAATTGTCAGAAGTTTTAACCATTCTTTACTAAAAATGGAAACAAACCACAAAAGATGTCGGAAAGAGGCTTTATAGCCTCCTTGCTGCTTCTGCTAGCTGTTGAGCTTGCTCAAGTAGTCTGTAACAGTCTGACTTCTAAATATTTATAATCTCAGCCAATTGGTGAAGTTGGTAAAGATTTGGGATTGATAAATGTATAGGGCCTTTTTTTTATAGTACTTTGTGTTGAAAGATTGGTACAAAATGTTGGTCTAACCTAGAAGTACTTGGCCGTGAGGAAGCACCCACATGTGTTCTCTGCTAAAGAAAAGTGGGTGAATAAGTGAGGGAAAAACTGAACAGGGGAACCTTCTCAGCTATTTTGCCAAAGACTGTATCCCTTAGGAGTCCACTGGATAGTCTGTTGATCAATCTTCTTCCTATTCCATGCCTTAAATCACTTTGTTTTTTTTCATACTGAGGGTGTTTTGTTGAAATGCTGGCTTGTTATATTTAATTTATTTAGGTACCAACCCATAGTTTAGAAAACAGTGCTCTGGGGAAAGAACCAGCCTAGAGATGATGTGCTTGGAACATTAACGCCAAATAAGCGGCCTGAGAGAACCTAATGTGGCCAATTATGCCATCTGGAGTTCATCCCTCTGGCCCCAGTATAAATCACATTCCATATAGTATTTTAAATTTACTTGAAAAAAAAACCCATTTTTAAAGATAAGAAAAAATAAAACACATCTTCTCTTTAGGAGATCCTAAATTAAATGGTTTTATCCATTTCAAGAGCAATTCCAAAGCACAATGACCCTGCACAAAAAAGTAACCTACATGAACATAATTGTAAAAACTTTTAGCTTTGTCCTGGTAGGTCATTTTGGGTTATAATACTTTTGTACATATTGCATTTTGCACATGGTCATTGCATGTTGCGTCATCTTTTATTTGGATTTAATAAAGGGGACTGTATTACTAATACTGGTTGGTTGTTATGGAATATTTAATCATTGCACCTTATTCTAAAAGCTGAAAAGACTGTAGCTCTGTGTACATCAACCTTTAGCAATGCTTATCCAAAAATCACAGAAATTGTTGTGCAGCCACATTTCCTTAGATGAATTGTTATGAGAATTTGTACAGTATGTCTTCCCTGCACATTAGCCAAATATGAAGTAATGGCACTAGTATCACACCCATGAGCTGCCAATCATACCCTGAGAATAAGTAAATACAGGAAACACTATTACAAAGCTGAGAAAGTACAACACACAACTGTTTAATAAAGTGCAAATAGGAAAACAAAGATCTTGAGCTTAAGACAAAGTAGAATTAGAGTAGAATTTAGGTTAAGGGTTTGTAGCCATCTAGGAACCCATGAGTACTATTTTTCTGTACTTTTTTACTAAGAGACACGGAAATAGGTTGCGATCTTCCCAAATGGAGGGAAACCCCAAATTTGAAAGTTTTCAGTTCAGTCATCATGATGGGGAAACTGTTCTAACTCTTTCTCACTATCCCATCTAAAACTGAAAAAGTAAATTGAACACTAAAGGAAAAATCTAGATGGTGATAATGGCCGTTATGTTTGAAACAAAACTAAAAAAAAAAAAGGCTTTTAGCTCATAAATTTAAGTTACTGACCTGGAGCAACTTTACAAGTCTGAAGTCCTAAAATATAGAAGCCAGAGAATCATGAAAAACAAGAACAGTAATATTAACCAATGTAATTCTATTGTGATTTTCTGAGAAAATTATTCAACGCATGAGATAAAAAAATGTGTAAGCAGAAGCTATTTAGTAATACCATGTGAAATTGCCAAGGATTTAGGCAATTGAAGTCACATGCAAACTGTTTTTGGCTGGAGAAGTTCTGCTCAAAATTGTTAGTGAGGCAATGATCACATTAAAAAAATAAACTGTATTTAGAGGTGGGCAAAATTAAAGTGATAAGTTATAACTTCAGATCTGCATATAATTTTAGGTACCTATATTTATCTCTACTGATTATAGAAGGTAACTTGTGATATGGTATACTCCAACAGCAATGGGAGTAGTTCAGTACTTCTATCTGGCCAGTCCCCCCTAGCAGTCTACATCTAAATAAGCCTAAAACAAATTAACAGCTCAGCTCCTACAATGCTTTGCTCTGTGTAAGAGGTTCTGTAAATTCACATGATGGAGTGAAGTGAGTGGATACAGACCAAGTACACTTTATTTTAAATTTGGAAGCTGTGCCATGTCTTCAAACATAAGCATTGGGAATTTAGCAAGGCAAAACATTTAACTGTCTTCATTGACCTCTTCTGCAGCAACCAGGTGTATCACTACCGAAAACCTAGTCTGGAAACTTTGCTGGAGTGGAACTTTAAGCTGAACACAGAATCTGTAAAATTTTCCTATGCAGTGCCCAACCTTCCCCTTCACCCAGCTCCAATGGTTACCTGCTTGTACAATTTTGGTCAAAATTTAACTCAGGAATAAGGCCCAGGAAAAATGCACCTGGAGATGAATAGTGATGCTTCTGGGTATTGGAAGATTGGGTAACTCCCTTCCCTTCATATAAAGATCCAGCAATAGATGCCTAAGTGGTCAATTGCAAAGCCTTAGATCTGTCATGTGGGAAAAGGGAGTGAAACTATTTGATATGAGGGTTTTATCTTTGCTTAGGCAAACCAAGCGGTGGAGGATGGAAATTGTATAGATATGATTTATATATATAATATAAGCCCAATTTTGTTCTGCATCTTTTGCTCCCAGTTTGTTACATGAATGCGACCAGCAACTTGCCAACATAAGCTGCCAGAGGCCATGGAATATGTTTAGCAGTAAATGGTTACTCTGTCAGTGAAAAGCACCCCAGTGCTAACATAAAAATCTCTCTGGTGGTCCATCCTGTTCCCTTACAATTAGTAGGTAAGAATTTCTTTTCTAAAGTACAGTTGGCAATAAAAAGAGATCTCCTCTCCAACATCACCCTCTTTTCCCTGGCTTGAGAAAGCTTTGTTTTGTGCTTGTATTCTTCAGATCTAGAGTTTCACCTCTTCTTCCAACGTTTGATATATTACAGATGATGTGTTGTGTAGAAGCGGCACCCTTTCCTGCCAGTGCTGCCATTTGGGTTATGCATGGAGCCAATACTAAAGGCTTTTTAACAAAACAAATTTAAATTGGATTTAGAAGCTTCATTTTTAAGGATTATTTAAGGGCTTTACAGGGGACTAAATCCTTTGTTTTAGACTGATTCAAAATGACAAAATAAGACGGAAAGGTAATGCTTTGATAGGGATGACACCTTGTAGAAATGGTTCCAAAACAAACTATGGTGTCTCAAATGTGATCACCCTTTTTTTCATGCTGTAATACTTTTAGCTTTTACAAGTGTAATCATCTGAAATCATACATATATATATATATATATATATATATATATATATATATATATAAAAAAGTTAATATATGCCAACTATAAGGTAAAATTGGTCCTGTAGGATGACAGAGGCACGATAGTAATATTAAAGACTTGGCAGAGTAAGATCAGAGTAGGTGGTTGGTGGATATTGTACACCTTGATGCAGCATGATTGAAGTCAATGCAGTTAAGTGGATTTTTGTGCTAAATTTCCAGTGATGTCATTTAAATACAATTTACAGTAAGCGAATTTCAAAGCATTTCTTTTAACTCCTTTCACTACATTATGCTGGCTGACAGCACAGCTTAAACAGTGATCATTTTTTTTTTAAAAAATAAAAATTATGTAAAGCAACTAATTATGTATTAGAATTGGGATAAATGGATCCCCAAACACACAGCACGAACAATATATGTCAGACATTTGGGGAGGTAAATCAATTTCTCTCTATATAAGTTCCAATAATGTACTTTTGGATTTTCTTGAGTTACCTTAAGAATATGGCCATATTTGCCATTTTAAGGGCATATGCCCTGGAATCTTGGAGAAAGTTTGGAGTGCACAACAGATGTTTTTCACAGCTGTAGGTAAGCATTTGGCAAGTTAAGAGATTCATGCTTAAAGACAAGACATCAGGTACGCAATAAAAAAAATACTTCCTAACCTATTCTGGTGCAAAAATGGCATTTTTAGCAAACAATTAAAAAAAGACAAAGGCACAAATTGTGAAAAATAATGTTTTTTTTAACTGGGAACTTTTTGTGCCCTTAGCCCTCACAGGTCTTTCATGCTGTTATAAGGCACACATGATTTTGTAAACTGTACATGCATCTAAAATGAAAAGTACTCAGCTTAAAATCCCATAGTTAAATATGTCTTCTGTGAATGCTTTCATTAGTATAAAGCAATTTAAATTGTGTTTGTCTGATGTAGGAAAAAAAATAGATGCACTTTGTTCCTCCATCACTTGGTTTCCCACTGGAACAATGTTAAATTCTCCATACTTCTGGGCATGTGAACCTTTCCCTCCCATAACATAAATATGGCTACTTGGGCTGCAATACATCAAAGAGGCCTGCAAAACTGGAAGACCCTCTGAAAAAGCCTCAAAACAGTTCGAAAGTATGCAAAAATGTACCCTTTTTACCTTGCAATCTCAGATTTTATATCTTTGCTTTACAGGCAATAAGTTCATTTTCCATTTAATGCAATGTAACCTAATATGTATACCCATTGCAGACACCGTTTAAAGGTATGTTTATGTGTCCACTCATACTATTACATTTTGGTGAATAGCTCAGTATACAAAAAACAAAGGAAGTGAATGGTGCTGGAGAGAAGGGGATAGCTTTGAAAAGTTATGGACTTAACTCCCTTCCTTTTCCAGCTCCTCTCTAGCAACTGATAAGTAAAGATATGTGTAAAAAAAAATCTTTATGCTGCTGGAAAACACCAAAAGGCTATTTGTTGGCTTTATATTTAGGTCTGCTTGACTGTTGCCTGCTGTATCATTTGCTTGTTATTTGCCCAGCTACGTATGCTCCAATCTAACAAACATAGAAAACTCTTTTTGTCCTCTATCCATTTCTTATATCATCTTATATGACCAGCTTAGACTGTGCTTAAAATTTTCCAAACATAGCAAAGTACTTTTATTATGCTTATCAGTACTGCCGAATTGCATCCAATCTTTGCTCTCCTGCAAAGGAGTGGTAACATTTTTTTAATACAATATTTGCCTCCATTTCTCGCACCTACCTGCCGAGTCTGTAACCAGCAGCCTTTCAGGACTTTGAGGTCTATAGAACCACAGTGAAAAGATGCAGGCTTCCAAAAGGACCTTAAAAAGTGAAAGATTGTACAGAATCTTTTTAGAATGATTGGCTAGAACAAAAGCAGTACTCCTAATACAGTAATAAAGCTTTCCATTGCTTTGTTTATAGAAATGACTGTGTCTCTTTATTGATGCACCTGGTCTTGGAAACTGGTATAGAAAAAATAGTAAATAAAATACATAATTGCAAAATTATCTGAACATTTAATAAATATGATACAAAAGCTCAAATCATAAAGGTCTCTATTGCAGGCCTCCTTTGAAGTTTGATTTAATTCCCTTTAATTAAGTTCTTATTTGCAAAGCACTTGCATTGATAGTCAATCGAACAAAGAGTTATCTGTTTCTCCTGAATATATTAAAATATCAAATTTAGAGTGGATTTTATCCAGTGAACATAAGCGAGTTTGGAGGGAATTCATTTTTTGGGACACATTGATCCTCCTGTGAAACGGGCGTCAGGTAAAAGTTCTACTTATGCCATCAAGAAGCATAGCTACACCAAGATCTTCTACGCAACATTTGCTAAAAGTAATTATGCACCTTTAAGGAAGCTTAAAGGAATCTTTGACTTATTCAGCTAAGAGTTCCTAATATTGGGTGACCTCTATATAGAGCTGCAGGCTGAAATGTAAAGTGTACCATTCAATATTTAAACAATCTAGGCTTCTTCCCCCTTTATGGAATTGACTAATAATAGAGGCAAAATGCACTGAAAAATTATTCTTGAGTAACCCTTGTTTTCTGCCCGTGGTGCCTAGGTGTGGATGATGTTACAGTCCTTCAAGAAATTAACTTGAGAGTCTTCAAAGGACTTCACCTGCTCTGCATGTACCAGAAATTATTCCGTAGGAATGGTAATTTCATGACCAATGATGCGGAAGACGGGTGATGTAAGTATGTTTTTTTTTAGGTGCTGAGATCGGTGATTCACTGTAAAAATAAAGCCAACCTTAATAGCCCCAAATGCTAACTCTATCTCTTGGGTGATCACATTTCCTAGGGGTAGGGTTTTGTATATTACTCCATACCTAATCATATGTTCCCAGCTATGGGGCCCATTTATGACAACAGGTCCAAGTATTTAAAATGAGTTTCTCTACCCTGCAGGTGCCATTAAAGAACGCAAAACCACATCAATTTAATCTTCCCTATTGACGGCAGTGCAACTAGCTGAAATTGCCCAAATTTCAGTGGAAAAAAATCGAAAAGTTTAGTGATATGTTGCCAAGTGGAAATTCCCAATCTGCTTCGGCAATTTAAACAAATAATTTCTCTATATTGACTTTTCCAAAAAATTCAGACCTATTTGCCAGTAATACAGACAATCTTTGTCCTAAAGCTTGCTTTAATTTATACTTTATTACACCTACATCCCAAACCATTGAAGGTATGGAAGGTAAGAAAGCTTCTCTAAATTTTTACCCATCAAAACTTTCCATATAAAACTTCTATCAGTTGTAGCAAATCCAAGCGAAATTGAGCAGCAGAACAGAGAATGCAGAGAGACAGAGGAAAAAACAATTATTTGAAATATCTTCTGAAATAGGTCTCCTGACTGTAATTTACAAGCATTACATTCAAAGTGTACCAGTTCGTAGAGAACTTTTATAGGGTAATAAAAACTCAGATACGGAGTAAGATTTATTCCTTGTTGGGGAAAAGATCATTGCTGTTCAAGCTGGTGTAAAGCTTCTCTCTAATACTATTCATACAACAGAGCTTACTATTCTATTAATCAGCTCGATCTGAATTTTTGTGGTGAGCATGTTGCACTATAGTATCCAATGGAAGGTGTACAATCTCACTTCTAATGCTAGCTGTAAAAAATCTTCTCCATAATGCATAAAGTTTGCACATATTAAGTGGCTTAGACTAAGCTTAGGGCTCTCAAATGAACCCACTCTATGTTGCGTATAGGATCAAACTTGAATTTAAAAAAATAGTTTAACTGAACTGATATTTACATTCAAAATGTATACATTATACAAAAAGATAATTACATAAGTTATTAACTAAAATACTACCTGAAGCTTATAGTTCCAACACAGCTTATGTATTACAATCTGGACAGAATTTCTAACCATTTTCCCCATAGAGGAACCCTTAAAAAATAACTTGCAGGTTTTCAGGGAACCCCTACTATAATAACTATATCCACAGGTCACAGTACATTAATGTGATGACCATTGGGAATGCTGCCACCCTTACAGATTGACAAAAAGATCATTGGTGCCACAGATCTGAGACACACAAACTGCTCAGCGCTTGGACCCCTAGTAACCTCTGGAGGAATCTTGGTCGTGAAATGCTAATCTAGGTTAAAAATAAAAAATAACATTTTATGCATTTCTCAAAATAAATAAATAAATAAATAATAATAAATTAAAATAAATTATTTTTTTATGAAAAATGAATAAATGTGGTCTACATATTACATCTTAAACACATACCATATATGTGAGAACCATTGGTTCACAAAGCACAACCCAATGCTTCCTACATGGGGATGCTCCACTCACCCTACAGCAGTGAACAGATCAACATCTCCTGAAACTGGAAGTTGGAAGACTCACCCTGCACTGATATAAAGCTATGAGGTTTAAGACAAAGGAGACCCTAGGCACCTTAATGTACCTGAAGGACTCTACAATTTGATTTCTTAAAAAGGTACAACATTTCTAAATGTACAAATTTCAAGTTCAGATCCATGTTACAACCCCACTGAAGTCTTAGGTTTTAATCTAGAAGAAAGGAGAGCCCTGCCGTTGGTTGGAAACCATGATTGCAGACTGACTAAGACAAACCTAAGACAAACAGATGCTCCTTAGGATCCTCACCTCCTACTACAGTTTTCTGGTTTATCTAACCTGTCAGATGATGTGACACAATATATATTTTTTTTTTAAATTCTATACTATAGATACTATATTGCTAATTACCAATTTGATACCCAGATGGTTTAAGTCACTAAAGCATCACCTTATTCACTAAGCTAAGCAAAAATGCCCTTGCAAGGTGTTAGCACACTTCCAGTGAGCAAGCTATATTACTTGGTGAATCAACCTCACTGCTTTTTTTTGTCTATACCACAATATCCGATTTCCATCAGTAGGTGGTACTGCATGTGAAGTGTCATTGCAGCAATCTGCCCCAATGTGAGATTTTACATACAGCACCACCTGCTGGTTAATGCAGAAAATGTCTGTTTTACCTTATGGGGTAGTCCCAGGGGCTTTTGGTTTTCCCTTTAGGTTGAAACATTTTTTTCAGATAAACAATGAAGTGAAATGAACACATGATCTCAGGAAGGAAACTGTGTGAAATGAACTGAGATGTAATTGCTATGTGCTGAAATAGTGATTTAATCTAAACACTTCTGGGGGTCAGGAAAGACGTGTTTATTATTGTGTAAAAATTTCTCTGAAGTGACTGAATGAGGGGTTTTGTGTTATTTTTATTTCCTCTGGATAGCCACAAAGTGGTAACCTAAGATGAGATCATTATAAAGTTGGAAATTATTTCGCTAACAATTAAGGCATGGCTACGGTTTCTAAATTCATAGTCAGCTCTTCCCCCTGCTTTTATTTGTCTGCACAAAGAGCCAGCTCTGGGTACAATGCTATGTGAAGTGCTTCAGAGGTACAACTCAACGACTCTGGGAAATTTTCAAGGCAGCTGTATTCACATGAAGGGCGGTACAGTACTAGTACCTAACAAGCTGGATGAATGATTTTGTTTCATTTAAAATCAATGAACTAAATTCTATTTAGAAATGTTTGCAATAAGCTTGAAGACCACATGGTTTGCTTTTAGGGTTTATATATTACAGTAGAACTGGATATAGTAGAAGGATGCTCGGGACATTTAAGGTCGAATCAGAAAAATAGGATGCTGGAAGCTGGAGACGTTAAATAAAACGGCTAACTGCACATAATTAATAAAGGTCTAAAGAAAATAAAAAGCCCACCCTGTAAAAGTAAAGAAAAATAAAACTGCCCCACTGCTGTGCCTCTGACCTGTACTGATTTGCAAAACTAAACTGGGCACAAAGAAACCAATAGGTGGAATCACCTGCAGCAGAGGGGGCTGGCATCCAACACATCTTGAAGTGTTGGGTGTCAAAGATTATTTGTCCTGTGTAAGTATACAAGAGTGAAAATCCAAGATATTGGACAGGCATTAATTTTTATTTACGAGGTTCTTTATTCCTATTTTGTCTTAAAAGTGGCACATTTCTTGGCAGATGTGTTCTCAATATGCTTAAATTCTACAGTCCTAATTATAAATTACAGTCTTTTTTTAAGGTTTTAGTACAGCATCACAACCTCTTGCATATGCTGTAGGCTGGACAAGTTAGCACTTCCAATTCCAAAAAACGGTGAAACATATGTTGTTCTATGAACCCAGGAGAGTTTATACTTGGTGCATGATAGGTAAACTTAACTTTGAAACTGATTTGGTGTTCTGCCACACTGCCCTGATGTCTCACTAACCAATGGCAGCACTTTGTGGCCATGGAAAAGCTGCCATGGGGTTGTGTAATGGCAGTGAGGTATTGGGGCATGGCAAAGCTTCAAGCTGCATTTGATATTAAGGTAAGGTAATGTGTGCGGCCAGAACTGGGGGCCTCCCAGGAGCCTGCTTATGTGTTATAGTAGTTAACCTCATCCTAACTGAATGTTAAACCCTCTTATACTGCCATTTTTACATTTTGGCACTGTGATGGTTTCATCTAAAATCATGGAAAAAAAGCAGGTGGAATTATTTTTTCTTTAGGCTCTCCACTTTCATAGCTTTTAGAAAAATAAAAGCTTTTGCCCCCATTTTACGGATACATTGTATCTTTTAGATAGGGATGGAAGTTACTGGTTATTACAAGGATCACATGGTCAGGAACCAGTACTATTACTTCCCGACCGCAAGTCTAGATTTTCAACCATCCAATAATCAATATTATGAAGTAGCCTGCAAGTAACCATGCACACAGCCAGGATCGATGTGGGTCAGGGAATTTGTCCATGTTGGACATTACACAGCAGTTTGGGCCTTCTGCTTCCTGGAGCATACAGTAAAATGATTTATTTTGCTTTTATACAGTATCTATGTATAGATAACCATATATTTTACTAGGTATACTTTCAGCTTTGTTAAAAAAAAAAGCGTTAGATCTCTTGAGACCTTTTACATGCATTATGTGGCACAGAAGAAGTTAGGAGCAATAAATAGTTATTTGCAATATTTGTGGAAAATAACACTGGAGGTCTAATGAAACCAGGAATCGAGCAACATGGCTGACAGCAGTTTTCCCCAAAAGTAATTGGCCAAGGACAGCCTTGGAGAATTTGTTTATATTCATACAAGATTTTGATTAAAAGCAGAAAAGCATAAAGTTCTAAAGCCATAAAAAATACCCTTCATGGTTTATTACAGCTCACCAAACTCAATCCACAGATAAAATATCACCACTTGGTGGAATGACCAAAGACTCTTTATGATTTTATTGAAGCATTAGTTAAACCTTTGAGTTAAACAGAAAACCGCTTAATAACACTTAAAACTTTCAGATGATGAGTTAAACAAGCAAATATAGAGGTTTGAATAAACATAAAAAGGGCTTTCAAAGACGTTCCACTAAACCAAAACCATATAACACATATAACCAATGCAAAACATGGAAAGCTGAAAAAATAAAGTTGGTTCCAATGATGCATATTTTTATGTAAACACTATAATCATTATTAGAAATGATCCCCACATCAACAAAAAAAAAAAAAAACAGCTTACTTACACTGCGCAGAAGGATCTTAGTAGCAGTTAACACCAAAATAAGCATGTTTATCAACATTTTTTGTAATTTTTTTTTTATCTATCCTGTTCCATGAAAAAACAAACATTACTGATGATTACATTCACTTATAGTGGTAGTATGAAGTTCTGGAATAACTAACATTTTCTGCTGATTTTGCACTGGAGGGCTGAAAAAAAAGATTATATGCTTTTTGCCTGGGTTTTGGGTCTTAATAGGGAGGACTACAGTCCCTTATACTTTGAGATATGCAAGTGGAAAAAAGACACAAAATAGATCATCATCATGTTTTTCCTACCAACACAAGGTTTGTAGATTTCATACATATCAGCAAAAATTCAAAATGCAAAGTACATTAACAATTGCATTAAAAAAAAAAAAAAAAACCCAAAGGTTAAAGCCTTCCTGAGTAGCAGTAATGTATGGCAGTGCTGAACCCAGAATTTTTTTTAAACTGGGTGGGAAGAAATTGTAGGCGGATGTCAGCTCCTGTATTGTGACCCAACTATTCAGTAACCACTCATAAACATCTGGGATGGGTGCTGAAAAGTGCCAGGTGGTGCGCCCAGCTAAAAGGGGCTGGGGAACACTGTATGGGGATCAGGACTAAGGGGGTGCTACACTGGTAATAGGAGCAGTGCTCCTTACATCAGAGGTCAATAAGAACCACCACACTGCCACAGGAGGGAACTACATGGATGCATTGAATATTTAGTGGTCAGTGCCAATCATAAGTATCCAATGTATTACACTACTTTGGTGATCAGTGTAGTGCCCTCCTATTTGGGTGATCAGAGTAGTCTTTCACCTTGGTAATAAGTGCAGTGCTCCTTACATCAGTGGTCAGTGTAGTGCCAATGATTTGAGGGGGAATTACATTGATCACCAATTTAAGGTGCAACACTAATCAGCAATGCAAGGTTTTCCCTTTTGTGTTACCTAAAACTACTCTAGCTTAAAAAACTTACAAATAAAACCCAATGATTAAAATCTCATGAGCATTAATTTCAAATGTGAAGCATTTGTATTATACCTGGTAACCATGCCATCCTTTTACCTAAGACAACAAGTGGCCACTCCAGCCAACATTGTACAGGCATAGTCCACAATTGTAATTATCTGGAAACCGATCCAGAGCAATGATGTGCAGCTGACACTCGAATGGATCCATTTAGACAGGAAGTGACCAAGGACTGCAGAAAAATAGCAAAACTGAGACGCAAAATATGAAAACATAATTTACTTAAAATTAACATTTGTGTATGACAGACCATGCTTTAGCAAACTAAAATGTTATCCACTTAGGTTTAGATCCACTTTTGCAGTACTGAACACTGGTGAATGGTTTGTGCATTTATTTAAGGAGGAGAATGGATAGAAGGAAACCTCTTTCCTTTTCAGCTTAACCCACCAGGGACTCAGATGGAAATTTACCCTCTGTTCCCATGTATCCATCAATAAAAAGAAGAGAGATAATGTGACAAGGCAGAACAGGTGGCAGCAATAGCAGGTTACTAATAGGTTGATCCTTGGGACTGCAGGGTATATCCACAACGATATGTCATTATAATAACTGCAGCTAAGATGCTCTAACCCCATTATGCTAAAAGATGTCGGCAGATTTTTTATTTCTAAACACAGTGGTTCTCCTCTTTACAGACTCCACCCTAGATTCTGCCACATCCTTCCACCCCCTCTCCCATCGACCAGGTCTGCAGTTCCAGTAGCTTAATGTGTAACCCGTCCACAACAACATTTTTCTCTATACGCTTGCTGTAATTCTCATTATGTGTTTTAACTCTATGTATCAACAGTGAACCAACATGCCTTCTGTATTTTTGTTCTGTATATTTGGAGTAAGAAAATAGCTTGTCACTATAAACCACACCAAGTTTTTGGCATGCCTACAAAATAAATCAAGCAGCATGTTTGCAGTTTACCTTCAGCAAAATTTATTAACTTGGTAAGCAGACAATTTTGGAACAGCCATTTCTTCTTTCAATTTTTTTTTTTACATTCTGGCTCTGCAGTGCTTGTTTTAGGGCCATTGCAACACAGTCATCTTCAGAGTCAGGCCTGGAGCGATCGAGAAAAGGAGCATAAAGGAAGGCCGGCATGACTGGGCGGATAGGGAGAAGGCTAGGAAAGGGTTAATGTTGAGTCTCGGAAGTTAGTGAGAGGTGGGGAAAAGGGAGGGCCGAGGTGAAGGAGGGGTTAGGTGGTTAAAAGGTCAAGAACAGAACCTTAGTGAAGGTGAGAAGAAAGTTTCCCGTCCACCCACCCTTTATTGGTTTTAGGATTGTTTAAAATATGTAAAGCTGGTGGGGGTTGGTTGTTAGTAAGGGAGAGCAGTTGAGGTCCTTGGGGTGATGGTTCTTTTGGTGTAATGGTATGGTGGATTGGGGACCCATCTTTGGTGTACAGTCTCCATGGTTTTTGTGGATTGTGGTTTTAATTTGCGGTGGTGTCGTGTGGTTAAAGTAAGGTATGTCATTCCCGAGGTTTGGCAGCTGGGAGCAATTATACACATACTTATTTGGTAAAGCAGACCATCGGTTTATTGGTGTGCTTATGAGGACCAGAAACCAGTAAGGGGTTAAATAGTTAATAGTTGTATAATGCTTATTAAGGTAAAATGTTAATTTATAGTTTTCTACTTTGTTATTTATTTAATTTATGGTTATATTGAAGTTTATATGGATGTTTACTAATGTTATTATTATTATTATTATTATTATTAAACAGGATTTATATAGCGCCAACATATTACGCATACATCTGAATAATTTTAAATTGTTGTAATAGGAGGCCTTCGGGCCATTAACCAAAAGAAATGTATGTGGTTATTAGCTAATGAAGTGGGGGGGGGGGGGGGGTGGTATTGGTTAAAGAGGGGGGTAGGGGTATTGTGTTTTGGATAGGCTGCCAAGATCTGTCTTGCCGCAGTCATGAAAGTGACCATTGATTTGGAAAGGGGTACTATCAGTGATCTCTACTACTCTCATGGAACCGGTCCGCAGTCTGTCTTCTGCAGCACTTGTCTGGTCTCCAAGCATGCCTGTATCTTGTCTACAGTCCGTGACTATCATTTCTTCAAGCAGGTCTACAGTCTCAGTCCTTTCTACCATCACATATACTCACCTTTACGAGGGGCCTGCAGTTGAGGCCCCCTATGCCTTATTGATTGATAACCATTGCATTCAGCCATGCATAAACTTATTAAAAAACATTGATCACTACATTTAAAAGAATAATAAAAGGAAATGTATACTGTGTGTTTTGATGAGAGAAGTATGGAAGCAAAAAGGAGGTGAATACAGCCTGCCTACGGTTCATGTTATAGAAACCGAATATATTGTCTACTATTGGTTTAAAAGGCATTTAAATGTTGCCTATTCCAAATATAGAAACTGCAAAAACATAATAAAGTAAAAATGTAACTTACAATTTCAGCCCCAGTAAAGTGCCAGGTGGTGAAACTACACAGTTCTGTATTGCTAAGTCTAAAACAAACATTTGTGAAAATTAAATAGTTAAACTGATTTAAAGCTGTCCCTATTTTCTAACATCCTCGGCCCTAAAATAAGTATTTTCAAGCAAGCTTAGGACTTCCTCAATGAATGTTGGAAGGAGTTGGATGGACCATAGTTGAGGGTTAAAAAAGCACCAATAGCACGAACTTAAAATTTTCCAGTTTTAATTGTTAACCTTGGACAACTGATCCCTAAATGAACATGTTGGACATTCCCATTCCAAAACGTTCACACATTTCTTTAGTGATTCGAGCCTCAACTCTTCCATCATGAAACAAGTGTGTGCCCATTCAGCCAAAAGATCGTTTGTTAGGTCAGGTAATAATGTTGGACTTGGCTGATAATTGCTAATAAAGTTATCCTGATAGCGTTAGTAAGGGTTAATATTAGGGTGCTCTGAAGGCTGAGACCTGATTTTTCTACACCAAACATGTTAAACTATGCCTTTATGGTCAGGATTTTATTCACAATCTCCATATTTTGAAGAGGTTTTCACACACCTTTGGCAATTTAATTTCATAAATCTACTTTTACTGCATAAAGGAAATATTATCAAAAAGTACTGTGTAAGTATTCCCATCAGTATAATTTAACTTAAAGTATCTAAAAGCTGCCAAATCTGCACAGACAAAATGTGTTGTGGACAGCTGAAAAACTGTTGAAAGCATTTCCTTGTGAAATTTTACTCCCCATGTCACTTGAACAAATGCTGCTTTAGAAAAAATGAATGCTGAACTACCAGAATCACTTAAAATCTTCTATTAGCACTGAATTTATTGTACTGTAGAATGTTAGCCGAATCAGGTAATTGTACACAGTTAAACAATCATTACCTTAAATATTTGTAAGGTCGTCCTTGCAAAAATGGCCAGCAGTTTCGAGCAAACCTTCAACTATAATGGAAAGTACACTTTTACCTCCTGGCTCCCTCTCACTCCCAAAACCTAGCCCATATTCTACCCCATCTCCATCCATGGCATCAAGGATTGGATGACATATCCTGGGATGATTCCGTTAGAAAGCAAAGAAGCCCAAAGCTCAGAAAGAGAAGCTTTGCAATGGACTTGGCTGGATTCTCATGCGATTTTGCTTGCGCTACTTATTGTCCACAAAACTCTGCCAGTAAGGACAGCAATGTCAAAGACTGAGTAAGAAATGTAATTAAGGTGCATTTTTTATCTAGTAAAAGGTTTGGGGAGAGGGCAAAGAATTTAAGGACCATGCATTTGATTGGAAGGACTACGTAAGGAAACAAGTCTTTTTACACAAATAATCACAGGGACTTATTAGAAATTATTTGGCTAAAAAAAAACTGTAATAACTACAGATTTAGCAAGGTAAACTTTAATCTTTCTAGCAAACCTACTAGAATACATGCACCTTAAAGCTGCACTCCAAGCAGATATTTAAATGATCTATTTCTATACAATAATAAATGCAAATATGATTAAATGCTTTGGGCATAAGTAAATGAATTTTGCTTGGAATCAGCACCTTGCAAATTCCTGTACAGCAGAGTTCAGGCTGGGAGAGGAAGAAGTAGAACAAAGAACTAGTCATGTTTGTTGCAGTGCTTTTGTGCTAACAAGGGACATGCTGACAGGAGGTAAGTGAAAAGATATAATTGGGCTGCTTCTTTATTCACAGTCCAATCACAGGTTGGAGATGGGGAAAAAAATATGATCTCCTCTCCTACTACACAGTTTACAGTGTAGCAGAGCTGTGCAAATATAATGACATTACTTTATTTGAAAAATGAAAGGCTCATATTTAATGTTTAAAAGGAATTTGTTTGGCATTTAGCTCAAACCACACTTTCTGATTTTCATTTTCACACCAACAATCTGATACTTTAAGCTCCATAATGAGTCTTGAAAACTTTATGCTTACATTATTTTGAACATAGGGGTTAACAAAAACCACCTTACATATAGTGCAAATGACCAACACAATAGGCCACTTATGCACTAAACATTGAATTATGGGTGGCGAGAGGAGTGGCATGTGACTCCATACATGGAAGGACAAGGCTTTTCTCTGGATTGATTGGAGAGGTCAGGTTCAAGGGTTTTTTGCTACACTGAAATGTACTGTAAGCTTACTATCAAGTAGCTATTACAAGGTAAAATATTTCAAAAATGCTGTAATGGACCTCTGTATACCACCGTTACTCAACCAACAATGGCATAAAACAAAAGACTGAACTCAAAAATTACACAAACGTCTAATAACCTTTTCATTTGAAGTTAAAATTTAACATTTGTATAGGTGGCTATATTAAACAAATGGGTAAACAATTGTGATATCACTAATTATACATTGTACACACATTCTATATTTTAACAGCTTTTCAACATGTGAAGCTTTGCAAAACACAAAGTAATAAGCGTGACAGTTTCATCTCGGGAGATGATGATTCCTCGATGGTTCAAGTGTGCTCCAAGGAAAGCTAGAAGGTTGTACAGTTAACTCCCAGGGTGTCATTCTAAACCATACAACCTACTACCTCAACCTGGATGCACACATTTTCCAATGCAGTCTTCATATCTTCGGCATCTCACTTATTTGTGATGCCACCCTTTTTTAAAATAACTTTATTTGTATATTCTTTATGCTGTATATTATGCACACACAAGTTTTTTTACCCATTTCAGACCGTTACAAAAAATTAAACTGATTCCAAACTGTAAATTATTGTACATCTTCAACGCAATGAAACATACTGAATTCTAACAGCCATCCGTAAACTGTTTTTTTCTATCAGGCCAAAAAATCTTGAGATCGTTCAGTAAGAGAAAACAGCACAATAAAATCTGAATACATGCAAATACAAGCAGGTTTTAAACTCTAAAATGCATCTTTAAAATACTGAAAAATTCTAGACGAAATTTGCATCACTTAAAGAATGATAAATGAGTACGTAACTTTTGCTTTTATTCTACAAAGGATTATGTATAAAAAAAAATCTGACTGGTTTATTAAAAGATTAAATAGTGCAACGTTTTAGGACCTCAATCACACAGACCCACAGAAACGAGCTTGAGCAGAACAATTCACCACAAGATCGGATCTACGGGTTCATGTTATCAGGCAATAGAAGTGTATCGAATTGTATTGTATACAGTGCTAAAAAAATATTCTTTTTTTGGTTTAGCTTTATCAGCAAGAAATATTAACAGCCTACATGCATGATCCATGGCATACATGTATGATAAATGTAATGTGTTTCTTTTTACAAAATCAGATCTTAGTAATTATTTTCTTTCAAGGCAATTAAAACATTACCCCAAAAAAACATTAATAAAAAAGTAAACACGTTGTATGGTACATATGGCCTTCTACGCTACAATTTGACAGTGAATAAATGTATAAATATATATATATATATATATATATATATATATATATACACACATATAATAAAAGAAATAAAATAATGGTTCATAGAAGTATACACTCAGTATTTAAAAACATTTTACAAGTATCATTTGTATTAAATAAAAAACTATTTTCTTGCAATACGCTTAAAAACAATCTGTTTTGTCCTAAAATTTAAAATTAAAAAATAGCGAAATTGCAGTGCAATTTTACTACAAAACATGGCAGCACTACATTGAAAAGGCCCAAAACCACACAGACAAATCTGAACATAAATCTAAGATCCTAGGAATTGAATATAAAATCTAGGATGGTAAAAAAAATTAAATGTTTACTAAAGCTTTTATGTTTCTATTTAAAATATTTTTTTCACTTTTTGCCATCCAGTTTGTTAATAGCCAATTTTGGCCTCAGACAACAAGTACCAAGACCACACATAGCAACACATTTTTGAACATCTTTTATACCTTTCATAATTCACAATCGAGAAGGACGCCCTTCTTCCCTTATCAATCTTTTTAACAGCTGCACATTTGTCATTTAGATTCTTTTGCCAATATTTTGATATAAGGCTCCACCTTTTATTATCACAGCAAGAATGACCTATTATCGCTTTAATTGCTTTTATTTTCCCCCACAATTGCTCTAATTGTAGTACTTTATCCTAATTTAAAAAGTAAAAAATATATACATTTATACATATTTTTTAAAAATTAACCGCAGTATAAAATCCGTGGGTATTTTAATTTATAAGTCAATGATTTTACTGATTTTTACAATAAAATTATCAAAAAAAAAAACCTTTAGTATACTTTTATAAGCATAATAAATGCTTCATTACCTTTGCTGGTTTGCTGCAATCTTTATATATTCTTTTCTTCAATTTCCTGGTATGTTTGCTGAAATAAAAATAAAATATAATATAAAGGTGGGCATGTTATAGAAAAAAACACTTTATATACACATGTGTTTATTTTTAATTACTCTTTTGATCATGTATTTATAAATCGTAACTTGAACACATCCAGCTAAAGAAGGCCAGAGAATGGAAGATATGGATAATCATGTAACTTTATCCTCAACTGCCCTCATGCACAAAAAGAGGAAAAAAATAGCATTTTTACCCTTTAATCTTGCCAGTGGTCATTTAACATGCATTGAGGAAGATTTTTACTTAGGTGCAAAATAAAAAAAAACTTTTCAATTTCAAGTAAGCAGCCACATATTAACAAAAACTTTGCAAGCGATTATAAATTAAAACCCCCAAACTGTAATAACATTTTTGTCTTAGTTATCATTTTCTATAAAGCGCTTTAAAATATATTTGTTATAATACTCAGAAAACAAACTGTATACACTTTGCTTTGACTTAAAATGTATTTTCGCCATTTTCGTTAGTTTTTTACATAAAAGCATAGGAACCATCTTTACTGGTTTAACTGACTTTTTGAAATTACAAAAAACATATGTACAGTAATAAAGTTAGTTTGCATAGTTTTCTAAAAAGAATCCGAAAAAGAAATGAAAATTATTCATTTTAGTAAACCAAAACATATCTGCAAGTAACACATTAAATACTATAATATATACAATATATTATTCAAACAAGTTTAGGAAATTCATTAAGCAGCAAACATTAAAAGTGACGACATCTGCAACACAAACAAAAGTAAAATAAAAAAAATATACCTGTAGTTATGCACAGGAATAGTCTTACTGCCACTTCAGCGGAATTTAAATGAGATGACTTTGAAAAGTTTAGGTTTTTTCTAATTAGAATTTTAAAAAAAGTGTAAGGAAGCTGTATGACTGAATCGTGACATTTCCATTAACTCAGGCTTGCTGTCTTTCCAGTGACTCCTTAAGGAGGACCTTGGTGTACTTTTTTTTTTTAACTTCAGCTCTTAGGATTCCAAGCACAAAGCACTGCACAAAATCAGCACCAATCCTTGCCGCAACATTTTGCACAGCAGTGGAGGTGGGAGAACCCAGAAAATACATGTAGACCGTTCGCTTTTTGTAAATAGGGTAGTCAAGGATGTTTCACGACAAGGGGTGGTGATGTGGGGGGGTGGGGGTAACAGAGGCAGGTTTCCAGTATGCTTCACTGCTGAGCAATGAGCTCATGATGAATGCAGTCACCCCATTTGCCTTGCATTAACTGCCTGATGACTACTCTAGCGCTAATATATTTTAATTTATTGTGACCGTAACATTCAATAAGAGGCAATATAGCCTTAGGAAACCTATTAAAAAAAAATTAGGTGGCGATAATATTTGTATTGTTCCTTTATCAGTATCAAGATAAGCAGCAAAAATTTATCAGGCGTGAAAGGGACAGCCTACTGGTGTCCTGCCAAAAAAACAGAATAAAGACGAAGTTGTGCTTCAAAGCCGAATTGCTTGCTGAGCCTGGCTAAAGTCAAGTATTAAGATCCGCCATTTTCCGAGCCATGAAAGAAAAGGGGAAAAAAGATGGGAATAAAAAAAAAGCAGCACGGATGTTGCTATCCAAGACCCCTTGGCACCCACACAAAATCTCAGCCGTAAGGTCACATGATCTTCTGCCAAGCCGGGAGTGCATTCCCATAAACCATTCTGTTGATTTTGCGAAGGCAGCTATTGTCTAGCTTACTGTACACCCTCGGCTCAGCCCACTCTTCATTAAATTAGCTAGCAGAAAAAAAAAGAAAGAAAAAAAGAAAGAAAACGCATCACCTTTGGGGGTTGGGTGTCATGGAAACGTCTACCTGGCAAACTGCCCACTTTCTCTGCCCATCAACCAGAAATGGAATCGTAGCTATTTAAAAGGTTGATGACTAGGAATGCAAAGTTGTCTTCAGTGAATCTGATTCATTTGCACAGAAACTCTTCAAGCTACTTAAGAGCAAAGAGAGAAATCGAAGTGAGGACATGAAAAAAGCATGATAAAGCTCAAGATTTTTTACAATTACTTTTAGAAATCTCTCAAAAATAAAGAAATCTCTTTGCTGTGGAAATGTCCTTCCTTACTTTAACCTCTTTAGTGCAGTAACCTTACAGGACCTTCACGTAGAGACATTACTGCATTGTATAAAACTACTTGTTAGATTTGGCTGCTCCTAGAACTTTACTATCTGCCAAATAAGAGAAAACCGAAAACTTTACCCCACATCTAAAAGGGTTAAAAGCAGGCAATTATCCCCTCCTGTCATTGAAGGGGTGAATCGCAGTAGCTGCCAATAGCTTGTTCTTTTCAGAGTTGCTTGAGTATTGTATAACGGGTCCTTTCAAATCTTGTTCAGCGTCGTCCAACTTAAAATTCCTTATAAAATAGGAGCACGGCAATAGCCAACAGCAAAAGTTTGCATGGCAGATACAATATTGAAGTATGTGTTCTTGAAAGTGGTGTGCTGAAAAATCTGTTTAGATTCCAGTAGTATGATGAAGCTCAGCTCTAAGTCCCCGCCCTTCTTTTAAATTTAAAGCACCCGTCTCCAAAAATATAAGGAAAGTAGGAACCTCAGGCTTTCAATGCAACAATTACTACAAGATTGGTGTTTTGGATTTTGACATTAGTAGATCTCAGTGTTGGTTTTCAGCACAAGAAAACAAGTAAAAAAAAATTTTTAAATATTTACTTGCCTATATGTCTGATTGGTTACTGGATTCAAATGCCTAAAGAGAACCTGCCATTCCTATGCAAGAATTTGAACATTTAGAGAGATTTATAAACCTGTGAATGTGACATGAACTAAATAATCACTGTAGGAAAATCTTTCTGGCACACAAGTTATAAATGCAGGAAATAGCCAACCATGACTGGTGAACCCCATATTTACTGCTGTATAAACATGGTATAAAGTATTCAATATACATCTAACGAAAAAAGTTCAGCCTTGGATAGTAGAAAAAAATTAAAACCCTTTTGTGTTTGTTTGTTTTTTGTACCTTGTGTACCATTCTCTTTGTCTCCTATCCTGGATGGCAACAGAACACAGGAAATCCCTAAAAAGGTAAATGAATTTAGGAACAGTTTTCCCCCTCCTTCTGATTTACAGACATACTCCTGGACATAAATTTTAATTATATTTCTGCACAAGTATCTAGGAAGGATTCCTTAATCACCCCTTATTTTGCTTTATTTTATTGGTTTTAGGAGATGGGAGTTGGGGTAAGAGGTTCCAGGATATACATTAGATGCTACCTCAACTCCCTGAGAACATATTGGTATCATACATCTTCTGGCTTGCGTAAACTGTTTAAACATTATTGTGTTTTCAAACTAAGTAATTTTTAAGATAATTTTGGTTTTCATAAAATCTGTGTCCCACTGGGGAGATCACCTTGCACTTCCACTCCCATAGACACAATCAGAAGTGAAGAAATCCTTCCATAGAGAATGTCCTCTTAGATAACTGCAAACACAGTGTCACCATTGGAAGGTTTCCATTCTATTTCTATCCCTGTGCCCACTTTAAAACTTTCTTTACTTTCAACTCCCATTCTAATGGTGGGGCCCACTAGGGGTGGGTCACAACTCTGAAAAGGCCAATGGTTCCTGCAACATACAATGGTTCCTACTCCATAGCATGTTGGTTGAGGGCAACTTTTTCTACTCCGGATATGGCTATCCTAAATTACCTAAAATACTTAATTTTTTAAAACACTGGAATATTTTTACCTTATTAATAATATTATTATAATTATACCCCAAAATTTTGGTTGAACTTTAACCCTAACCCCCAACTTGTGTCCATGGCTTTGGTTTACATCAAATTGGTTTCTCTTCTAATAAAAGTCTATAGAAATGCAAAAGCAGCTTAAAGCAGGTCAACTGTATGCCAAATGCACCTGCAGTGATTTCTGAATGATCTCAGAACCATTTCAAACTGATTTCTAAAGCAAGCTGCATTTGTGCAATGAAGATCATTAACACTGGCCTGAACTGAATTACTAAATTGAGCACTAATTTTGTCAGGGTTCTGGAATTATCTTTACCTAAAGGTTTTTTAATCTTTACACAACACTATGATTTCAGCACATAAAATGAACACAATATAAGCGGGGGAGTAGTCGTAAAAAAGAAGAGGGGGCACGGTAAACCGCCCACCGCCCTGAACCTGCAATTCCATACAGGAGATGTGGCCCGTGGCTCTGGCTGGTGCGTCCCCCCACCCCCCCAGCGGGGTCCCACTCCTGAGCCTGCGGGGGGGCAGACTGGCCAGAACCGCGGACCACCAATGAATTTCTTTGCAAAATAAAAATGGGCTTGAGTGCCCATTCAATAACAAACTGAGGACACAGCATTCCTACCCATGCCCGCCCCACTACACCTGTGATTATAAGATATATTCAAACCAAAGTATCAGAATATGCTTGCGTTCTCATGGTCTAACTTCTAGAGCCAGACTGCTGATTATAATATCCACCATTGAGCTTAGCCAACAGGGTGTTTGTGGCCAAAAAAACAGAATATCAAAAGTGGAATAACAGTACATAAACTTGTAGCCAAATTAGGTTACTTTTATCTACCAAAATTAAGAGACGTTTTCATGGATATCACCTGGTATTGTTTTACATAATTTAATTTTCCTCTACAGACTGTAAAATGTGATAAAGATGTAACTTTTTCCCAAGCTTTTGATTTGTACAGTTTTTTTTAGGGTTATTATCTAGGTTAACGTGAACCTGTGACCAGGTTTTAGGCAAGTAAATAAACTGATCATCCAAAACATTTAAGCCATTGGTATATGAAGTGGATAACATTGATGATCTCATTACAATGGCAGCTGATAAAGGGTTTGGATATATTCGGCAGCATATGAACAGTCGGTTCAGTTGAAGGTGATATGTTGGATGCAAGGCTAGGGGGTCTTTGACAAGGGCTAAATTGTTGGATGTTAGGTTAAAGTATCTCCAACTTGGCAGGTCTTGTGGGGTTTCTGGCAATGCAGTGATTAGTATCTACCAAAGGTGGTTTAACAGAAGATAACCAATGACAAGGTCATTGTCACCAATGGTTTATTGATGTGTATGGTGGAGGAAGGTTAACCTGTCTGGTCCACTCCCATTGAAGAGCAACTTTAGAACAGTTCTAAAGCCAATGGAAACATTCAGAAAGTCTAGGGAATGCTGTCAATTTCACATAGATATATATCAAGCATATTTGGTATTTTTTTTCTATTCTCTGCTTTCAGACGTTATATTTTGGGGGTTTGGGGTATAGTTTAGGCCAAAATGCATGTAGGTTAATAACTAAAACTTTTATCCAGATCTGACAAATCAGTATCGAGGTGTTCATGTGATTGGAAATCACATTGATTGGTCTCCAATGAGCCACAGCTGTAACCCTTCAAAGACGTGCACAATTGTGGTTTGGGAATTGTCAGTAATTTAAGCACTGGGAATGTGCTGAAGAAATTTTAATTTAGTATGCAGCAGTGGAAAGTGGGTTAAAGCAGGACTCCAAACTGATAAAGTAAAAAATGAAAACAGCTTTGTAAAATATATATTTGCAACATAAATTTATGTTAAAAAAGTATAAAATCTTACTTCCTTTATTCAGTTATTTAAAAATAAAGTTTATGTTACCTTTCAATACTTATTTGGGTGTAGATATTTTACATGTGATTGGATAAATAAAGCCATTTTAAAAGACTGGGAATACATTTCTTAACTCATTTAGTAAATCAGCCCAAAGATTTCAGGCACACAAGAAGTGCATTGTGAGAAAGTACAATAAAATGCAACCACTGTGCAGCACTTTACAGCAGGAAGAAAAATCACTATAAACCTACACATACATACAAGCTATACACAAACCATAAAATGCATATAAAACTTTATTATGCATTGAGCACATATTGTTGCACCCAAAGTTTGTTTATAAAGATATGTGGATAGATATATGTGTATATATAATGTATGTGTATATAGGTGTATATGTGTGGGAATGTTTGGGATCCGTTTTTCTTTGTCCAGCCACACACAAGGGTCAATTAACAAACAGACCATCAAACAGATGTCAGGAATCTGATACAGTTCCCATAATAATGCGGATTACCAGTAGGGCATTTAAGGGGTAATTAATCAATCAAGCAGAGATAGATGAATAGCTGGACAGATGGGTTGGGGTTTTGGCCCATCCAGAACATTTGGTGACACCTACATTAGATCACCCTGCCCGGCTTTGCCTCCAGTTTCCCATATCGAATTATCTAGAAGGTCTAGTAATTTCCTGAAGTTTGAAAAAAACAATCTATAGCTAGGGGAATGTGTCAGCCAATAGGTATTCTACAGATCACACCCAGTAACCAATTCTAACTCGCCACTGATCCTAATGAGAATTAACTGTATAAATATGGGAACAGAGAGAAGGGAGGGCTTCTCTTCTTCAGAGGGTCTCTCTCTTCTCCTAAGGGTCTCCCTTCTTAGGCTCTTCTGAGCTAAACTCCTATGGAGCTCTTCTCTTAGGAAATTAGGCTCCTGGGGTACCCAACCACATCTTAGCAGGTAGCCATTTCTGAATGCACTCTTACATTGTCTTATATGTGTTTATGTTATTGGTATGTTGGTTTTGCTGTTTGTAATTGCTGTATTATGTACTAACCATTATTAGATTACTACAGGGGTTTACCTACTAACAACCTTATTCTCATTTACTGTTGAACAAAACAAAAAAATGTTTTGTTGATTGAAGTTCCTATCAGTATATCAACCAATATTGCTGTGCGTTTTATGTTTCAACTTGTTTCTAAATTAAACTGATTGAATGATTAGCTATTATTTGTGCATGAGCCTTCATTTATTGAACATATATATGCATTGATAGGGTGATATAATGTCCATATTTATGCAGATAATATTCATAATCAACACATGCAATGCTGTTCTCTTTACATGTCTATACAATATTTCAAAAGAATTAGCATAAGTATAGCTATTACTAGAAATAAGCAAATACATTTGTAAAGTCTGGAAATCTGGCCAATTCAGCAAAATTCACTTTCTTCTGTAAATTTCACAAATTCATTATAGATGTCCTTGGAAATATTTCGATCATTGGAGAATACCACAATTCATATTTGAAGGCAGGAGGATTCTCCACAGATCAGACTAAAACAAGAGATTTGACATGCATGAAAAGGATAAAGTTACCAAACTCAGGGAACAGGACCTCCACACACTATACAGTAGGTAAAGCAGAACTAAACCATGGAATAGTCACCTGCACCATCTTCCACTCTTCAGCCATCTAGATTGGCCAGGCAGGGATGGCACAGGTCAGATATCCTGGCAACCACCTGCACATGCACAGTTCAGCTATTTTGACAGCTTGAGTGAGCAATCAGACAGGTAAGAATACTTATTACAGAAGGGAAATCGCCTGTCCTTTCTGTAAGGAATCCCTGCCTAATCACAAATTGTTCAAGGGGAACTTTAGTTCCGCTTTAAGCAACACTTACATCATGTTTCCCCTTATGTTATGTTCCCCAAGCCTGTGACTGGACAGTAAAAGAAAAAGCAGCTTGATAAGCCCATCTATGTCCTTCTACTTATCTGCACATTTCTTGTTAGCGCACGAGTACTGTGGACCAACTGTAGGGCTGAGGATTTGCAAGAGGCTGATAAAGCTCAAATTCAGGTACTTATGCTGCCTTCAATACAGAAATTTATTTCATGGTGCATTAAATGCAGTGCCCCATTAACATATTGTAAGTCTACCTTAAACACTTACCTTAAACTTTACTCCCCTGACAGCTGACACTCTACTCTATCCTATGCTCTTGTTTGGAGGTTGAGCCCTTGCCACCCTCATATACAAATGTAGGACTTATGGTCCTGCAATGTACATGAAATCTGGTGAATGATGGAGCACTGAAGGGTCAGGTCTTCAGGAGAGCATTCATACAGCATGCTGGTGCAAGATGAAAAGGGTATTTATAGCAGCTTATTCCCTGACCCCTTGGTTATTACTCTACCCCTAAAACAAGGGGAAACCCCACATCAACAGTTTTACTGTTGCACTGAGTAGAGCTTCAATTTCTGTCTCTATTTGTCTTGAGTACAGCTTAAAAGTGAATTTATAGAAAAAAATAATTCATAGAAAGACAGATTAATGATTAAAATCATGTTCCATGCTATTATTTTGAAGCTCTTAAACACTTATGACATATTTGAAGTAAAACATATGTTTCTTAGCAGATTGTGAAGACAATGTATAGTTTTTATATATCATAAATTAGTAAAAAAGTGTTCAGGATCTGGATAATCACTTAATAGAACATCCTCCATATCCTGCCATAGACATGCTCAATCCTGAGTTTGACAGGTGGGATAACAGCGTGTGAGCTGACAATTTTTTTTAAAAAACAATCTTTCCTTTATTATCTGAAAATAAGAACGATACATTTTGCATGATAATGCAGTGAATTATCTTCACCCAGGGAATGGTCTGCATAACTTTGGCTTGGCAAGTTGCCCCTGTTCTGCACTCCAGAAAGACCTGACAGCTAATGTTATTTAAATATACTAATATGACAAGCGCACTAGTAAAACCTTTCCACGTATTAATGTCGTCAGCTATATAAACCCCCCAAATTTGCTCATTGATTCTTCCGACATCTGGAATGTGTTATGTACCAAGGTCAACAAGGGCTTCCAACATAACCTACACCTTGAAAGATAAAACGAGGCTGAATAAAACAATGATTATGTGCAAAGTGTCCAATCAGATTTCAGGTTTCTAAGGTCGAAGCAGTAAAACTTAGATTTTAATTGGCTACGCTATGCATATTACCTTACTGAATAAGCCCAGTTAACTTTACAGATCTGTTCAAGTGAATCCAGAATTTTGGGGCCATTTTCCCATGTATGAACTTTTCACAAATTTTTGCGTGTGTTTGCCAATGTACAATTTTATTAGTGAACAAAGCGCCCGTATGACCGAGGAATTGGCCACAAGTTTGGAATGTACTCCCCTTTGTGTGGGGGTTCAAGAACTGCAATGGTTTTGGGGGCAATGCTGTTAGATAAGCCCTGTAACTTCCCCTGATTTTTATTCCTCTTTCGGTCCTTTTATAGGTGTGTTTTGTCCCATAGCATGATTTTCAATCTTCCAGAGTTTCTTGACCTTTTAAACATGGGGGAACTCCTTAAAATAACTTTCAGGTATTCAGGAACCCCTGCTACAATTACTATATCCACAACTCTCAGTACATGTGTGGTGGTCAATGGGAAAATGCCTCCTACATTGTTGGCCATTGGTAAGAATGTCATCATTACAGAAAATATCATTGGTTTACCTAAACTGAACTGAGATTCACCAATTTCTCAAAGAACCCTTAACCTCTGGAAAGAACCCTAGGGTCCTTCAGAACCCTTGTTTAAAAACCCTGCTCCAGTTGATGACATTCTGATTCTGATTGCTGCAAAGAATGCTGACATTACCTAAACACCATTCTCTGCATCAGTAGTTTGCGTGGCTGGGCATTAATAGAAGTTACCCGAAGAAGGAGGTATTCATAGTGTTCTTGGATACCAAAGTGGGTTGCAATAATTAGGTCCCCAATCAACCTGGAAGAGACTGGGGTCACATGGTGGGTGGGTACCACTAAAGCTTGGTGAGCACGCACATATTTTTTTCTAATACAGTAGGAAGGGAAACCTTTAAAGCTGGTCATTTTAAAACTCAAGTTTCCATATATACAGTACATTGTATTATCAATAAACCTTTATATGACAAAATCCCCAAGTGCACTACGAGTTATCAAACTATAGCTGAAGCAGAAACTGCCTTTCACCATTTTGTAATATTTTGGTTTATTTGCATCACTTGTGTTGGGCTGCACAACAGAAGTGATATAAAGCCCCAAAGCAAGAACAAAACAAATTTTAGTATACCATTGAGTCATGACATAAACCCCCATTCAATCTCCTGACATTGCCAAACTCCCCTGATGTGTCTCTCTCTACCCCAGGACTTAGTTAGTTTTGCACATACTTTAATACCACATGCGAAATCATTGTACCACATGTTATTTACCATTGTTTCCAAAAATGGCACAGAATCTAGTTTTGATCCCTGGAGTCTTTAAGTAATATTCTCTCCTGCCAATGAATATGGTCGAGAGGAGTCCAGTTTGAATCTGATCCCTGCATGGCAGCACGGTAATATAAATGTCACTATAGAAAGGGAAATAACAGTCTACATAGCCAACATTTTTGGATCATCATATTTCTCTTAAAGAGAGCTGGTCAAGAATGGGATTATAAAAGAATCTGAATGTTCCTGCTAATATAACGGTTCTGTCAACAGGAGGTTAGGCAGATAATAGAAAAACAACTGTCTGACCTTAATTGACCTCCTACCCATCATGACACTTACAGCCAAGGGTCAGGTTAAGGGGGAATAAATCCCAAATATACTCAAACCTGAAGACAAATCCTAAAAAGCAATTATGACAGTGAATTATCAATCTTACCCTTGGACCAGAACTTTACAAATGTTAAAATCCAGTGTATAGCTGTGCAGTCTCTGAACTCTTTAGTTTCATGTTATGTCATTTACTCACTACCTACTTCCAGTGAATCACCTACTACTACCTTGTACCTTCTCTAAATAAATGCATGGTTTCCACTACAACAGGCAAATGTTGGGAAATGTATCTATGGTTTTCTAACTTGTGTGTCTATTTCACCAGCTATATTCAGGGATGAAAGAAATTAAAATGTAGAGCAGTATGCAAGCATATTAGGCCCATAAAATACTATTTTCACTATGTAACCTGAATGCTATTACAATTTACTTTGTTTATTCTTCAGTTGTTAGCTTTAAAGGTTGAAGTGGCTCAACAAAATAGAAATCAATTTGTGAAAACTGGAGGACATGAAATATTATGGGCATTACTTATTAAGGCGTCCTACATCTTGAAGTACTGCTAAACCCCCCAAGGTCCCCCTATGGCTGTTCGAATTCATTTAGACCCCACCCCAAAAACACGGGATTCGACTTTGCATATTCGTGTGTAAAAAAATGTGTTAAAGAAGAGGTTTTAATGTTAAAGTAATTTATCGAATGTGTGTGATTTGAGTAATTTTTATTTTTTTACAGGTTATCCCACAACGACAGGAGGATTCCCACAGCTGCACGGCAGTGGGAATCCTCCTGTCAGTGTGGGATCCCCGGGCACTAAAGGTTAAATGAGGACAAGTCTCCCCATTCATCACCTCTAGTGCACTGTGATTGGCTGAGGAAAGGTAAACCTTTTCCTTTCCCCAGCCAATCACAGAGCTCTGGAGGTGAATGAATGGGGAGACTTGTCCCCATTTAGCCTCTAGTGCCGGGGATCCTGTGGGACTCCTGCGTTCTTGGACAGAGAATCTCTATCCAAGAACACATTCTATAGTTATGCTAGGGCTGCAAGAGTGAACAGGGGAGTGGAGATGTCAGCTCTGCTCTCCTGATTGCTCTTGCAGTTCTACAAAGTCCAGAAAAATACCCCAAATTTTCCCCCTATTGACTTTAATGGTGTTCGAATTCAAAGTTGGATCACCCGATCAATATCCTATTATTCGATTGAATAGCTGTCCAATCGAATAGTAAGATATTCGACCAACACTACTGAGAACCACCACTGGCACCACTGGCATCACATTCATTTACCTTATCCTAATTCCTATAAAAAGGTCCCTCCCTTTATAATTGTGACAGGGGACATGCTTTTCTACTTAAGTTGGTTCTGCTTTTTAAAGGAAATGAACTATTATAACTTGTCCACCTGTTTTGAATAACCTGGAATGTATTTACCGGACATAAAGTTTAATTGGGTTTAAAAAATGTGGCAGGGCTTCCATACATTCCAATGGATTCCAAAATTTAGACATCCGTAAATCTAAATTTTTTTAAAATATGTATATTGACAGTGAATGTTCATTATACATTAGATGAATGTTTCCTGGGATATTGCAGATGAAACTTTAGATTAAAGATTTGACCTGTTACAAAACACTTACATTTTTCTCCATTTTTTTAAAAAATCAATTGACTTTAACAAGTTTATGATATTAATTGTTAATTAAATGTTTATTATTTGTGAGACGTACAAGCAGAAAGGCTGTGCTGTGGAGGGACATTTTAGATCACTTCTTTTGGGCCCCCTGTAAGATCTCAGTTTTCCGCACTGTTCTTGTCCTGCAACCTCTACTGTGCCTCGCAGGGTGTGAGCTCCCTGGGTCATATCAGGACACCGGGTGAAATATCTGTGTTTTATGGAACAAACTTCAGTGCTGGCTTAAAGACCACAATAAATTAGCCAAAACCTAAACTGAATAATAGATTGCAGTTACCATATAAAACAGACAGCTGGCAGCATACATTCTGTGCTCTCGTTTCTGAAAACATATTATGCTTGCTGGCAGGAGGTGCAGATGAAGTGGAAAATGTCCTTAACTGTTGACTGTTGTGTACAAGTATAGGAGAGCGCAGCGTGAAAATATAGAAAACTGTGCAATGTCATTAGTATCGTTTACAGGAAATTGTATCTTCTTGTGGATGACCTCAAGCCGGTAACAGAAAAAAAAAATTAAATATCAGAACAACGAGAAACAGGTTCTAGGAATAAAAAGCTTTAGGAATGGTTTATGAAACTGCAGAAAAGAGACTAACACAAAAGGAACAGTTGTCCACAAAAGCCAATCTTGTTTAACTTTTCATAAAATATCAAGGGTCTGAAGCCAAATACTAAGGTCGTGTAAAAGCTCCCTTTTTGCTTTGTAACAGCATTTGTGGAAGGTTTTTTATATATATTCTGAATGTGCCATAAATACTTGATTAAGTTTTTTTCCCCCAGAGTTTTTTTTTTTTTTTGTTTAATCGGGTGACCCCTCAGCTCCCACTTTTGTACGACAGTAATTTCCCAGAGCATTTCTCTAATTCACTGTAGTCAATGCCTTCTGCTTGTTGAGTGATAGCTCCTATGACCGTTCAGCAGCAAAGGTAGGGACTTCATGTAAGGCTATGCACACATGCTAGATTTTATTATTATTTTAAATGGGGCAATACTGGTGCCTGGAACCTCTGCTTTTGACCACTACATTGGATATCCTGAGGATTTTTACCCTTTTGCTTCATGAATAGTGCTAAACAACACCTAACAACAAGATCTCCTTTTATATAAACCAAGAACCTCTCACACACTTCCATATCTATCTTATTATATGGTTTGGTGCTTGTTTCACTACAAAAGGGCATTACTATCATATCTTCTTCAGGAAAATCTGTAGCTTCTTTTAAGACGGTACCAATCATTATCACATGAAAATTGAATCATAAAGAATTTATTTATACAATTCATTTATAAAATTTATATTCAAATCTATTATATTCCTATACATTCAGAGGAAACCTGTGTACTTCACTTATCTAACATAGTTTCTTGTCTCATGAAGCAGAAAACACTTTGAGAAACAAGTGAAACTATCCTATATATGATAATTATACATATATAATTAAGTTAAACTATTTAGTTTATGTAAACTGTGTATCAAAAACTACATATTTACCTAATTACATAATTACATAATTTGAACATATATGTTCAAATTGTTGATATTTTTTCATATGTGTAATTAATAAAATTTGAATGTTAACTGTATCCAATTGTGGTATAATAACTTGAACTAAAAACCCCAATCTTTGGTGCCACATTTATTTTTATTTTTAATTTTCTAGGGAAAAAATCTAGTGATGGTCCTGGCATCATCGAGGAGGTTGTGATCTGCCCTGTTGGATCACCAACAACCAATGCTATTACAATAGGACTTCTCCCCACACATCCTTTCCCCTCTCAATGAAACAGAAGAGGACCCTCAGCAGAGGCCTAAGCAATGTGTCTGTAGAACAATTTTTCTGCCCATAGTTACACGTTTGGTTACTTTAAGCAACAGTTCCACATATAATCTAAAAGAACCCCAATAAATTAAAGGTACGTTACATAGTTACATAGTAGGTTAGGTTGAAAAAAGACATAAGTCCATCAAGTTCAACCACTAGGCAAATAAACATATCCCAGATATAAAACCCTATAAGACATAGTTGGTCCAGAGGAAGGCAAAAAAAAAACCCTGGTACAACTTGCTTCAACAGGGGAAAAAAAACCTTCCTGATTCCTTGAGGCAATCGGATGTTCCCGGGATCAACTGTCTCTGTTATCTTTACTTTAAAGCTTTAATACCCAGTTATATTCTGTGCTTCTAGAAAAGCATTCAGCTTTTTCTTAAAGCAATCTATAGTAGTTGGTGAAACTACTTCCTGAGGGAGCCGATTCCACATTTTCACAGACCTTACAGTGAAGAATCTCTTCCTTATCCGAAGCTTAAACTTCTTTTCCTCCAGACGCAGAGTGTCCTCTTGTTCTTTGTAATGATCTCAAAGCGAATAATGGGGAAGAGAGTTCTCTATATGGACCATTTATATATTTACACAGGGTGATCATATCCCCCCTTATACGTCTCTTCTCAAGGAAGAATAGATTCAGTTCAGCTAATCTCTCCTCGTAGCTGCGCTCCTCTGATCAATGCTTTGTACAGGGGAAGGAATATGTCTCCATCTCTGCAGTCTATTCCTCTTTTAATACAAGAAAGAACTTTAGTAGCTTTAGATATTACAGCTTGGCATTGCATGCTGTTATTAAGTCTATGATCTACCAGAACCCCCAGATCCTTTTCCATTTCTAACTCCCCCAAATGTATTCCCCCTAGACAGTATGAAGCATTCATGTTGTTAGCTCCCAAGTGCATACTTTTACATTTATCTATATTAAATGTCATTTGCCACTTGGCTGCTCAATCAAACATTACATCCAGGTCTGATTGTAGATTATAGACATCCTGTATGGACCTAATTCCAGTACATAGTTTGGTGTCATCTGCAAACACAGAAATTGTACTTTTAATCCCAAACTCTATATCGTTTATAAAGATGTTAAACAGTAAAGGTCCCAACACTGAACCCTAGGGTACACCACTAATAACCTTAGACCATTCAGAGTATGAATCATTAGAACCAAACTGTGCTGTAACTTTACAGTTAACAAGCGAATAAAGAATTATTGTATTGAAAGAAATGAATCATTTCTTTAGTTTTAGCTCTAAGTAACACATAAAGCTACTATTCAATAGCATTTCATACAATACCACAAGTATTCAGTCAAGGTAGAAAAGCTGTGAAAAGTTATATAGTGGTAAGGCTTTTTTCTTTGCTTATGTGCTTTACTCATTGTAATATGTTATATATACAGTGCATTATACAATAATTGCACAATGTTAAAGAAAAAAATCTGAAACAACTAAAGTGAAGGGTTATGGCTGAATAGCATAGACCAAGTTGGAGTTCCTCCGTCAGTTTAAATGACACCCATGATTTTTGCCATCTGTAAGGGTGAGATTCTTCTCAATGGCCAGCAATTTAAGAAACATTCTTTTTCTTGACTGCCTCACTAATGTACTATGAGCTGTGGATATAGTATAGAAGGAGTTTCCTGAAGACATGAGTTGTTTCAAGGAGTACCCCCACGGTAAAAAGGTGAAGAAAGGCTGTCTATGGCTGAATAAATAAATAGCACATCTATGCCTAACAAATAGGAGGCTCTGATACCAAAAAGTATTGCATCAAAAATGTGCAACAAAAAGAAACATCTGCCTGGCCACGTCACACACTGTGGATGCCATCAGGCAACCAACTGGGCACCTGGCACTACAGCACGGATGCCATTCCCAGTCTGGGCACACTGTGGAAGAGGAGGGAAATAAAATGCACTGGATGGAGCAAGGTCCACTTTTAAGTAAAACCCTGATCAGACAGTATGGACAGGTATAGGAGCCTGTGTATGTACAGATAACAGGTCATGGAAATTATCTACTCATAGAAAGGTAAAAACATCCTACTGTGAAGGTCTGAACAAACGTTTTATAAAAAGCAAGGTATGCATTAGTATAGCAGGATGTGTTTATAATGAATTTTACAATAGTATATGAATCAAAGTTTAAAATCGTGTATCAATGTCAAAAGCACTTTGTTAACATTACTGTAGTGAAGAGCCGGGCTTACAAATCTAGTTTTTCAAGGTTAGAGCTGTTTTAAAAATAGATTCAATTTAATGTAGATGCCCTTATATGCAGCATTAAAATTTAGCAGAACATTCCTGTATAATGAAATTTATAATCAGGACTTCATAAATCCTTACAGTCTAACGAAGCAGTATCCTTTCTGTTGGGATATATAACAATGTAAGGAGTTCTATACAATAAAACCCAACCCAACAAAAGACAACCAGACAAATTCACTTACTGCATCCCCCTATACCAGGGATTCTTAAAGTCTTAATTCAAGAACCAAAATAAGAAAATTGTAACTGCACAGGCATACCAACTCCAACTTTAATTAATAAAATGTCAGTAAAGCCATAAAAGGGCAATAATGACAATATTGATTAAAAAAAAATGTGCTTAGGCAACAAAGTGTGACCTATCCCAAATATCTGCTACCAAATTAAAACCGACTTAATTTTTTGTAAAACAATGCCTTAGACTAACAGCCACCGATTTGCCTGGCTCCAGAAACCAACATACATTTGTACACCATCTCAAGCAAACATTCAATAACCACATTCACCCTTACTAGACTTACAACCATCCTTCCAACTACATATAATCTGCCTGCACTGCTTTTCCGACTAACAACCAGCCACCCTCTTTCACCACCAAAGTGGAATCCACATGCCTGCACCCTACTAGAACTTGAGCCACCCACCTTCATCCGCAAGAATAGATCGCCAGCTGCCCGTCCTCCTACCCATATTCAGCCACCTGCATGCACTCCACTAAGAAACAGAACAGACATGTATAATGGGATCTCTGCTGCTTTCATCTGTACATTTGTGTTTTTTCTTTAAATTCCTGTAAGTGGAATTTTTGCAGCATTTAACAAGAATGCTTGTGGTGCACAATGAGATACCAAAGAGCCATGTCCATTTTGAAAACAATTGCAAGCTTTGAAAATGAAAATCTGCAAAGTGAAAATTGATACAGTGTATCTGTGGACATTTTATAGATCTCCTTGAAAAGCTCTTATATAATCTTATATAATAAAGTATATTCTCTATAAACTGATGCCCATAGCATCCAATCATAATGCAACATAAAAATTACAGATGGAAAATAAAGTGAGGGGTTTGTGGTATGAAGCTCAGATGTGAAGAAAGAAAAGATCTGGGATTGCTGTAGTGTGTAAAGCTCTTCAGTTATTTCTGTGCCTGCAAATGCAATAGGTTGGTGAATAGGAGCTGTGTCATGCTGACAGAGTATCTCTGTACTCTGCAGAAGACAGAGCTGCTTTTTCATCAGTTTGAGGACAAGTGATTGGTGCAGATCTAAGTGCAAGGACCCCTGCTGGGTAAATGCAGGAAGCTTGTCATTTTTGAAAAGTGCTATACCTCTTTAAAATAGGGCTACATTTATGCATCACTTTACATGGTATTATGGATTTATTGTACCCTTGTTTAAAATGGGCAGATTGTTTTGAGAATGGAGGTCAAGGTTTAAAGCGGAAGGATAGTCCTACTTTCATCTTGCACAGACCCTTCACCTATACTTAAGCTAAGAAATTGGCAAGGTGATCATTGGTTCAAATGCAATGGGTTCAACTCGAAAAAGCTTGGTCAATCTAAATAGACTTTAACTGAACCCAAAAATATTTACCTGGAGTATAGCATTATTAAACATGAAAGAAAAGACATTTTTAAAATGTGAAAAACACAAAAATTACTGTATGGCAACAATAGAAAAGAACTCAAAATATGATCTTGCCAAAAATGTTACAGGTGTTGCATTCTAAAATATAGGCAACAAATGCAGAATAAAATACAAAGGCTTCTGTAGGGGTATGACTGTTTGGGAAATTTGATTGAGGCATTTGGACGAATGATTGGAGCTCTATCAGATAATAATTGACATTAACAAAAGATTGAGCTCCTCTCAGGCAAAAATCTGATATATACAATAATATCTGCCACAGCAGGTCAATGAAGAATGTTTGGGAATGACCACTATGGCTGTCAATGGATAAGAACACATCACCCTGATATGCCCCCCCCCCCCCCCCCACACACACACTCTCTATAGACTGCACAGTGCTTGTTTGTACATCAGTTACTGGATGAGATCATGAAAGATCAGGAAACAAGAAGAGGAGATAGCCAGGGTATTTTAGGTGTGGCAATATATTAAGAAAAAATCAAGTATGCATATAGGTACAGTTTAAACATATTGACCCTGATTTAGGAAAGCTCTCCAAGGCTGGAGAAGATACACTTTCATCAGTGAAGCTGGGTGATCCAGCAAACCTGGAATTGATCTGGTCAATGATTCAAAACATTTGCTGGCAAAAAGCAAATGATTTTTAAAAACCCATTCCATGTTTTCTGTATCACCTAGCTGCACTTCTGAAAAGTGTATTCTCTCCAGCCTTGGAGAGCTTTCATAAATCAGGGCCATTGAGTAATGCTGGTCACTCCCGCTGCACAATGTGGGGAGATAGACCAATGAGCTAGACAATGAAAATCTAATAAAATATTAACAGATGAACATCTCTGCCCCAGCACGTTTCGCCTCTTTGGGCTTCCTCAGGGGAAAGCGTTTGTTAGCTTTCCCCTGAGGATAGCTTCGTGTAAGAATATCATATATTATATATATCATATATTATATATACATATATTATACCCAAAGCATGTGGTACAGTGTGAGTAATAAGTAGCAGCAATACAATGCAGGTTAAGTGGGATTATACAAGGTCTGAATAACATAATAATCATATATACATATTCTGATATCAATAACATAAATTACTGAGTGAAATAATAACCATAAGGATGAATATAAAATTGGTACACCGTAAATCACTTGTGTATCTATAATGAGGTGTAGAGAATACATTATCTTTATTATACATTACATAAATACTATACATTATCAAGTGATTCACGGTGTACCAATTTTATATTCATCTTTCAATTTCGCATTTGGAAAAATAAACTGGGATTTTAGTGCCTTAGCTGTAAACATTAAATAAAGGAATTTCCCCACAATGCCTGAAGCTACAGTGATGAGTTAGGACTTATGTTAAAGTGCTTGTTTGGAATTTGTAAATGGTGTGTTAACTAAGATTTTGCATTGACATAATTTCTGTTGAATTCAGTAGAAAACAATGAAAATGTACCTAGCCAAACTAGTTTTCCAATAAATTTCAGAACAATGTTTAGTGTTCATTTCCTTTTGCATTCAGAATAAAACATTATGTGTTTTCCCCAAGGACTTATTTTCGAGGGCATTCAGTTTCTCATAACAAAAAACCTGCACTGAAAAAAATGTTATGGCAAGAACAATAACTTTATTTACTATTAATAAGAACATTAAAATTCATTAAAAATGTGCAACAAATATAATCAGATATTCCTGTCTGGGTTACCCAATCCATGGGGTATACCCTGTTTGTTCAACGCGTTTTGCGGATAGTATCCGCTTCTTCAGGAAAAAAAGGAAGACAGAAATATCTGATTCCTGCAGCACATAGGACCCCACCTTACAGGTGGGGTCCAGGTAAGGAAGGCAGTATTTTGGACTATGTTTCAATCAGCAATATTTTCATTATCATAATAAATCCTTATTCATTATCCTGTTTGCAATTACATTCCTTGATAATATTTCTCTCTTTAAATCACCAATTATTCATTGCAGGTATTTTTCTTAACTACGTATCATTGCCAGTTACAGATGAACCATCTCTACAAAATTTGTTTGTATCTGACTCCTGCCTCCATTTGTGTCTGACTCCTGCCTCGGTCTTTCTGTATGTGGCATCCCCACGTGGGAAGCTTCCAGGGATCTAAGGATCCATTAGGATCTCCTAAAGTTTTTACCCAGATTAATAAAAAAAAATGTTAATATAATTAGTCTATTTTTTCACCCAAGATTCACCCAAATTTGAAATGTAAACACATTTAATGCATTGGATTAAATTAGAATATGAGCAAATACTCATGCATTTTCTAACTGTAATTAGAAAATGTATGAATTTGTATGACTATGGCAAAATATGAGTAAAACTTAAATGAAAACCATCTAGAAACAAACCCCTTAGAGTTCTAAATATTGAAATTTGGGTTACTGCCTTACACCAACTAATCCGGTTTCTTTGTCTGTTCTGCTATATTTGGTGCCTGATTTTCCCAGAATAGGGGGAAATGGATGAGATAACAGCTGCATGAACATGCTCTCACTGTTTTTAAAATATATTTAATTATATACTTTAATATATATATATATATATATATGCTAAATAGTATACAAACTTTTAACTTTGGTAATTATCTTAACTAAACCTTTAACATGAACACTTATTAGAATTGTAAATGACTGTGAAATTACATTTCTCCAATATCAAAAATATACAGAGGATTCTAGTTGACTGTTCCCATCCTAAACACCTCTTTAAGGAATGGAGCTTAATAAGTAAGGCTGCAAAGCATTTTTCACATTAGCCATAAAAGGTGAGGGTGTTGGAAAATTGTGAGAAAAATTAGGTTAATCCTAATTAAGGTTATTTGGGGCATAATACAGAAGAACCCCTTGTTCCCCCTAATGCCAGCCCCTTCCACTAGCTGTTGATATATATATAAACCATTATTTCTTTTGTAATATTGTTAATATCTCTTATCAAATTCGTCTAGATTTTCAACATGGCTTGGTGTGCAGAATGAATATGCCATATGCAAAGGTAAATCATCAAGCCAGCCAAACAAGGTGGCCAAAGATGCTAAAAGACTGAATGACTAGGATAAGAGATCAGTATTTGTAGGGAAGTGGACCTTTTATCACTGGAGGATAAGTGAATATTGTCGGACCTTTCCTTCCGCTCTTAAGGTGCTTAAGGAACATTATAGCCGTAAATACTCCATGCACTCTAATGGCTTGGAGGGCTCTTATTAAATCCTTCTTACCCCTGTATAAAGCTACATAAGCCAAGGACAGTTTACTCATTTTACTAAAGTTTGGGGGAGTTAGATGCAGCTTGTGTGTTCTTTACTTCCCAATATATGATCAAATTATTAGGGATAAATGTCTTAGGATACTTTTCGAAATTATCTGAAATGTTTCAAGTGTATTTATAAGGACAAAGTGGTAATTTTTGCAATTATTCTGTAATACCCCCGAACACCAGAGCCTGCTTTATTCAGTTTAATTATCCATTGATATTTTATTTCCAGATAGAATACAAAGCAGAATAAATACATGCTATATACAAACTGTGGGGGTACCAGTTCATTATTATCCTTTTATATTTAATTTTATTATCTGTTTTGCTCTATTCCTGTTTTACTTGTGTGGTAACAAAACTGTATGTTTAAAACATTTCCTGAAGGTGTTGGGCATGATATGAGGAAATAGGAGGGGTGGGCACTGACCAACTGATGGTTTTGTATTGTTTTTTACATTGTAGGACTGTTAACTTAGGTGCAATGTATGCAAATAAAAAACTCAGTTGCATTGTTCATAAGTATCCTAAAGGCCATCAACAAATTTTATTTATTTTTAATGTAGAATGGGAAACTGTTGTCAGGTTTTTATATTTGTGACCCTGGGGAGATTTTGTCCAATTTCCTATCCCTGTGTTAGAAGGACAAGAAATAAGCTGGGTTTCATCAGATATGTCCCAGTGAGATGATCTTCCTGCTTTCCATCAAGCTTCCGCACAGCACATGTGCACTGTAGGAGACTCTGATTGGTTCATAATATTAGTCCTCAACTAGTTTGAGTGCTGCTGCACAAGGCATTACAGAAGTGCCTTAAAGTCAGATACCTTCATTAAAAATAAAGTTGTATTTTTTTAATTAACACATAATCACATTCATAGTTAAGTTTCACAGGTATATCTGCCTGGATTTGAGCTTTGTTTGATGAAGCTGATGACTTGACTAGTTTTGAAAGGTCAAATTACATTTAAGACTGATATGAAATTATTCTGGAAAATAAGAAAAAAGGTTCAGACTGAAACAAGTTTCCAGACAGGATATAAGGATTTCTCCGTTTACAGGACCATCTAACATGTGATATACTCCTCTAGATGATGGCTGATTATACGGGTCATAAAGAGAGCACTTCCAATGAGGCAAATACTCCATATGTGTGGACTGTGATTGCACACATTTTCATAATAAACAGCTTAGGTTTATGTTGTTCTTCTGGCACAAAGCATTGTCAGAGCTTTTATGACAAATTAAACTTGCTCTCTTGACCTGATCATGTAATGGGATTTTCCAGCCAATAAAACCTAAGCTCCATAGGCAGGGTGTCAAGCTACAGTCCTGGGGGCCTGGGAATGATGGATTAAATGGTACGGAAAAAACATGAACTTTTCTGTGTTAGCTTCATATTACATTTCTTGGTGTCTTTCTATAATTAAACTATGAATGGCCTTTCACAAGTGGAAATGTTCCAAAGTTATCAATGTGTTTAGGTAAATATGTGTTATAGGGGTAGTTCACTAAGCAAAGTAAATAACTCGGAAAGGCATAATTCACTTAGTTTAGTGAATGTGGTGAAAGTAATTTTGCAAATGAGATTAAATTTGATCGGGTATTCATTTCAAAGCATATCCTGTATAATTTTATATTTATGTTTTGTATGGAGATCATTTAAGTATAATTTTTTAAATTTTAGTAACCTATCTTTTTTAAAAAAAGGATATATATATATATATATATATATACATATATATATATTAGTGGTGATCTACAGACCAGGGAATGAGATTATGACTACTTAAAATTATCACAGTAAATATGCAACAACATTATCATATTTTTTGAAATATACATTTAAATGTAGTTAGACAGTTGTCACCATCTTCCTTATAAAAACTAAAAAAAATATGGTAAAGACTTTGTACATAAAGGGAACCTACAAGAATCAGTAAACTATACCCAGTGAACAACACTTCTATGCAGGAAGCATATCCATAGATGAAAGGGTTTTAAACATTAACATATTAAAAAGATAATGCATATCAAAATATTGGAATATAGCACAAAGCCTTTTTAAGAGATGTTAATTGGCCTTATACACAATAAAACTTCTCTAACACATCTGGGGTGCAGTAGGATCCATCCTGTGGGGCCTGAATACCAGTAAAGTACCGGAAGATACTAGGTGGGAAAACATTTTTTAGATAGCTTTGATTTCTAATTGTGTTTGGGTTATTAAGTCCAACACTGTCAATATGAGTACAGCTAAACACCTAATAAGAAATATGGGCTTTGTGATTTCTAATGCAATAGTGCTAACTGCCTGACTTATAATACAACTTATGATACGATGGTGTCAATACTTTGAGTCACTGTACCATGATAAACATGCAAATCAAAGTCTGAATCATCAGAAAGCCTATTCTCTATACCCTGTTGGTCACTGGCTCAGGTGGCGTGACAATCAGGCAGCATTTTTAAAAAGGCAAACTGTACAAAACATAAATAGATCTTTAAAATGGACAAATTACAAGTTTTTGCACCAGTAACAAATGCACTTTGATGCATCCAGGCTCTCAGCACCAAGGGTACAGTTTATATCTGAAACATTTTTGATGAAATATGAAGGCAAGGTAAAAAAAAATTCAAAGATTGATATAAAGAAAGACAAAATTCAGATGAATCAAAGGGAATTGTTGAGATGCGCTCATGGGCAGAGCTGGAAATATGCCCAGTGACAGCAGCATACAACTTCTGCTTCAATAGTTGATGATTAAAAGCGCCTCTTTTAACTGGAGCATATAGCGTCTGTCAACTTGTTAGAGAAAGATGATCACTTTATTTCCTCGATAACACTCAGAAAATCCCAGCAAATTATTAGTTTTCTTCAGGAACCGAGAAAAAAAATCTGCCCATAGGACCCAGCACGATTTCCACAATACATCGCTGATTTCCCAACTGGGCCCCAATTTCTGCAACAATGTACCCCCAGCGTGTGATAAGGGTTAGGAGGACACAACACCACTGATTAAATATCTTAATTATAACCTTCCATAAAAGACTGCGGCAGGATGTTTCCAGATTGTCTGAGCAGAGAAGGGAAGTTTTACATTGTTACTAGGATTGTGAATAGCTTCTGTATGTAATGAGCCAGAGTTCAATCTAAACTAGCACTTTAAACCATTAGTTTTGCATAACAAATCTTCAGGACGTTAATAAAAGAACCTACTTGTCTTCTTTAGAGTGAACAGGCAATGAACTGAGAAGTTAGCCATACACATCTTTAATTTGTTCCTATAGACAGCACAAGCTGAGATGGAGGTCTGGAGTGACCAATCTTTTTGAGATATTTAGACACAGATACCTAATGACAGTTTAAATATGTCTCCATAACCAAATGCCCTTAAGTATCCATATCTGAAGCTCTTAAAAGTAAAATTGGTAAGCACAGACCTTCAGCATAGTATGCTGTCCATGAAAACAAAAATTAGACAAGTGCCAGAGAATGTTAACTGATGTATATAGGCCACTTAGAGTGAATAGATGAACCTCACAATGAGGACAACGCTTCTTGTGACAGCTGACCATTACCCTGTAGAAACCTTTATTGACCTATGGCATTTGGGATAGGACATTTAATGTGTCAGAAAGTACATAAACTAAAAAACAAGGTGATATAACTGCTTACTACTAAAAAACTAAAAGGTAACTAAATTGTAGGTGCCAACAATTCCAATGGACATCTGTACTGGGTATTGTCTAATCCTTAAATTATGTTTAGTTCTTCAAGGAACCCCTGCTACTAATACTGTATTGACAGCTCACAGTACATTAGCATGGTGATCAATAGTGAATATTGCTGGCCAAGGGGAAAACCTGACCCAAGAGGCTCAAACTGCTCATAGCTCAAGGAACCCCTAGCAACCCCTGAAGGAACCCTGGGGTTCTATGGAACCATGGTTGAAAAAACACTGTTTTAGTCTGTTTGTATAGCCAGCCCTTTAGACTGTTGTATCATAGCTCCCAACCACCCACCAAGTGTTCAAGCCAATGACAATAGTTTTTTGTGCCAGCATCATTCATTTGGCTTTCTTTAAATCTCAGTACGGATATTGGTTTTAGCCAAATGCATCATGTTTAGGGGTAGGTGGTCTCATTTTACAGCCACTTTCAATTAACAGCAGCTGGCCAATCTACTGATTGTTTTAAAGTCTTGTAAGATTTTACTTCTCCAAACTCATCTGATCTGTTGTCAGAGAGCCAATACACAAGAGTAGGATAAGAGTAGTGTTCCTCAGCAAGTTCTGAAATTGGTCAGCTACAACATTGTTACTCTACATCTAAATATATATGGAACAGTGCAGATGGAAAGGATGGTCAGCTATTCCAGTCTTCTTACAACAGTGGCAAGGAATGATTATGTGCCTTACCAGCAGCTTGTGCATTACCTGGAACCCTACAGGTAAAACTAAGAACTCTAAACCCCTAGTTTTTATATTACCCCTACTATTTATCCAAATGCATCAAGTGATGAAAATTCAAAATAAAAAAAATCTTACAGTAATTCAGATTTGAGGCCCCAAGCCACCTTAAAATATATATTTACAATGCCACGGTAGGTTTTCTTTGCTCTCATCTGGCTATACAAATTTGAAAAAAAAAGCATGCCCAAAGTTACTGCAAAGTCAGAATGTTCTATGTGAATACTTTTTCTGAGTCTGTTGTCAGTTTTAAAACCCAAGCATAGATATCAGGCTAGTTAGTCTATATGGTCCATATGGCCCCTCTGTTTCCTACATGTAAATTTGTAAACGGTTAATTTTCAACGTGTTTTCTGTTTTGAAAACATTAAGTAGTGGCATTAAAAGATTTTGGAAAAATTCACATGCTAACCAAAAGCTTTTGAACACTACCTACGCCTGTGTTAAAATACTAGATGTCATTCTATTAGATCAATTCTGTTTCAGGGAGATCGTCAGATAGGTAAAATTTAGAATTCATACCTTCTGTACCTGACAGTCACTCCCCCTTCACTATTCTGGTTCAATGTCAGTCCCTGACTCAATTAAAAAAAATATTGTTGTTGCACATAATTTAGATAACAGGCAAGTCATGGAATCATACAAGAAGGGTGGAAGTGATTAGCAGATGGAATGTAACCCACATGCTGCTAGAGATAACATACACAGTGAGGAGAATACACGGGAGTAGCAGCAGGAGGCTAGGAATTAATAGGAAACACATGATGTAGTGGGAGGTGGGTCTGCACACAGTCTTTAAAAGCATACAAGGGAGTTTTCATTTTCAAAGTGCATTCCATGTGAAGACAAACTGGGAATATTCCACCTACTGTAAACTAAAAAGGAGATAATATCAGAAAATTCAACGTTTTGAAAATATCTATGGTCAATGAACTTAATGCTGATTTAGAATATCACCAATATGCCATTTTTAATTCTGCACAACTTGAGAACCAAAGGCAGCAAGTTAAATTTGAAATACAATAAGTACTCCATTGTCCACTTTCCCACCATGGGATATCCCAAAGAATTGAATAGGTCGAAGGTATGACAAAGGGTACATTCCATTCACATATATATACACCTCCATGCCAGTTATTGGGCTTTTACCGTATAGGCTCGGCCAGTGGCACACTAGTAATTTCTATGCCTGGAATGTAAACAGTGTTGAAATCTGGCATTGTCAATTGTGGTAAATAAGCACCTGGATGGAGAAGGATGTTTAGTATGGATAGTTGATGGACTACAGCGCATGGCTGGGGGTTTTAACTTAAAGGCAAGCATGTGATTTGCTCTTAGTCAGGACCTTCAGTTCTAAGAACATCATAAAGTAAATATAGCATTTACAACTCCTGGGAACCTACTGACAGCTGATAGGAATGCAGGAGTGGTAACTTTTTAGATGCTTGATGTAGCATCTAAAAAAACCGTGCAGCAACACTGCCACCACCAAATGCCTACAAAGAAAAAAAATAAAAACATTTCTTCCAATCTTAACCATTTTATCCCAGAAATCACTAATTTGCACATAACCTAAATGTGTTATGCATAAACAAAAAACACTCATAATTAACATTATATGCAAAGCTATACTACATAAAGATGTTGCCATACACAAATGTTATAACTGCATGGTTGTCAAGCATTTCTCTGCTCCAACAAGCAACATGCATTAGGCCATGTCCCATTCTTTTAAAACAAGTTCTAAAATTTAGGTTCCTTTTTTTATAGTCAGTTTTAAACCTTATTTAACATCTTTTTACCTCTACAAAAAAGTAGAGTACAAATTCCATCACCCTACCTAATAACTGTTCCCAGTGCTTCATCGGGGAAGAGAATGGGTAATCTCTTAATTCTTCTATTTATGTCTATTTCTTCTCTGTTACCCTTCAATACCATAAAACTTCCTGTAATTGGAATATTGAGTTACAAACTCATGGCTGCTCGTTAAGCTGATGCTGTTCAGGCTGGGGAAGAAAGCAGAGGCACGCTAAACAGTGAAAGAGTGGCTTAGCGCACATTGTTCCTAAAGGGCTGATTAAAGCCTGGTAAATGCACTTCAGATGATGCCTGTGGATTCTATAGAATAGGCAGCTCCTTGCAGGGGACATATATTATTCAAAACAAACCCTAATAGCACTATTTTGTACTGCAACAATGGTATATTGTTAAATTGCCAATTTCTGCAAATGCAACAACCTCAGTTAAACTAGTAACTCCTCGGGTAATTAAACTCGAGGAAGAGGAAAAAGTCCATCTGATGGATGGTTTATTATTTAATTCTAGGGTTCACTGCCTGTATGGATTAGATGCAAGCCATTTATGGGCTGTTATTTTTAGCTAAAAAGCATCATATTTTATAAATGTAACATTTAGGAAAGGCACTGGTAAACAGAATAAACTCCAATAATTGTCCACATTCCAGTAAGCAAAGGCTGCAACAAATGGCTCAGTATAAGCAAGGTGCTTGTTGCATTTATTTTGTTCTCCTTTTTACCTCTCTGGCAAGTTTATGGTTGAAGTCACTTTTAGTTTAAATTAAAATGAAAGCAAATTCAGTCTTATAGTAAAATAGGTATTTTAAGCCAGCCACTTAATTGGTCATTGGTCCTGCTGTGACCCCCACATGGTGTATTGCTTTGTGCAAGGCAGGCGTTGAATTATTAGGTCTGCAATGAAAACTTGTATTATGCTATATATTTATAAACATAATTATGGCACATAAGTAATATTTCAATGTGCATAGCTAATTTTTGGAAAACTGTATTTGGAGCGCAGAGCTTGTTTGTAGGTGGATTCTTTTTTTTCCCTTTATTTAAAATACATTTACTACACTATATGGTTTTTCTGTCAACATAGGCAGTTTTGAGCATCATAACATAAAAACTTCATTTTAAAATGAACTGTCAACTATCTATTCCAAAACATCAGATCCAAAGCATTTATTGAGCGATAAGCAACTAAAGTATTGTCATTAATTTTATTCTTTCTGTAGTGGGGAGGTGCTAAGGTGAGGTTTAGTCCAATTTGTGGTCACAATGGTGATGTAAACTGGGTGATGACATTTGACAAATTGTAGAGATAGAAATGTGTGGACTTATTTATTCATCTTACATTATTTTTCCTCAATGTTTATGTTATTATGTATATATAGAAAAAGTATAGGGCATATTGCAGCTTGAATAGAGATCACTCAACTGGATCCACATCTCATGAAAAGCAGCAAATCAACCAAATCCACTAAACAGAACTCTAGTGAGTACAGGAAAAAAAATGGATCCCTTAATTTATTTCTCTGGCAAGACCACTGAAACACCAAAAAACAATCCTATGGAGGTTTTTTAGGCAACATATTCAAATACATACCCACCTTTTAAAAAGTGCTTTTAAAGCTACTAGTAAGTAGTGGCTGCCAATATTTTAAATATATTTTTTCTCATTTTTGGTGATATATTCAATAAACTTGGAAAGCACTATTGTGAAAAAAATGTGTTCATAGAAGCAAACATAGCTTTTTGAATAATTGTTTCCAGCCTACCTTCAATTGATGTATTTTGCTTCAGTTATCTGGGTGATTTTCTGTACAAAAACAAAAGATGGAAAGCTTGTGATTAGTCTTTGCTTAATTACTTTATTGTAATCCTTAACATGTAACCACTTTTATGTGTTCAATATTAAGTAGGTATAACAAAATAAAGTTTTCTTCAATTTGCCTGTTTACCACCAAATGGGCCAATAAGATCATGTCTGTTGAGCAGGCAGACAGAGCTTTGGGAGAGAACATTGATTGGAACTTTAAAGTTTGTGGAGTGCAGTGTACTTTAAAGTACAAATAGGCTGTCAAGATACTTTATTTTGTCCCAGATACTCTTAACTGGATTTAAAAATAAATAAATAATAGAAAAGTTAGCCATACTATGCAGAATAATAATGCTGACAGAATGCTGCATTCTTAGTCAAATATAAAATGACTAATAGTAGATATTTTGGGGCATAGAAAATGACCCTATGTAGCTGATTATCCTAAGGGGGCATAAATATCTGGTCTTTTTTTGCCTACTGGATAGTCGATTAGGGGGTTGATATCATGTCTTCAACATCTGCCTTTTACTTTTATCCCTGATAAAGCATGCAATGTATTTCTTTTTTCTTTTTTTTTGTTGGAAATCAGCTGTAACTGACAGCTCATTACCTTGTCAATTACTGGCCTTCCCATAGCCCCCCCCCCCCCCCCATTATCTTAAAGTCTTATGGGAATACATTGGTGTATGGCCAAACCACACTCACAAGTATTTACTCCTCCACCCCTTGTTCATACCATCCAGCGAGTGATTTCATTGCTTGTATTTTTGAATGTGCATGGCCAATATGGGGTTTAGAAGTGCATGCGTTGGGGCTGATCTAGAGCAAGGTCATGAAAGAACACCAAATCTATCCCTATCTTGTATTAGCTATATACTTGCTTTCCCTTTAAAGTTGTTCCTAAATTACACCTCCCAGTAACTACCTAATAATACATTGTAACATGTCAGGATTTTTATATAAAAAAAAAAGTTTTATTTAGTTAGGTGTCTGTCTGCTGAAGGCAAGAAGCAGTATTTCCTCAGTCTGACCTTCCCAATTAGTTTTCAACACAATAACTTTGTAGTAAGTTACCAGGTAAAATGTATTAGTGGGGGCCAATCGGTATCAGATATTTGTTAGCCCAACCAAAAACTGCACAATTGTATCATATGAGCCATCATACCAGTCCAGGAAGATAACTTCGACCCCTTAACAATGCCTGTACTAAAAGTACTGTACTGCCCTTCCAATGGGGAAAAAAATGCATAAAAGGATTGTAGAGATAAGTAGAACCCTTGCCATGATATGGAAGGTGATAAATACCATAAAAGTGTTATGGTTACACATTAAAAATTTCACCTTATGCTAGACCCACTTTAAGCAAAGCAGTGGACAGGTAGTTCTGCCCCAAAAGAGACACTCAAACAGCTAGTCTCATGGCTTTGTACACATGTAGAGCATTGCAGAATGAATGGATGGATTGATGGATGAATGGATGCAACAATTTGTCTTGGACTGTAAGGCGGGGGTCCATGAATTATAGTACAGAATCATTTTCTGACCCATAAACCACTTGTATCATTTACTACTGTCCAACATAAAAAAAATAATCCTGTCTCTTAAGGACTAGTGTTGCAGACCACTTCTAATAGTTCAGTTCTATTAACTGCATACACTTACTGTCTGCTAACACCCAAATATAACCAACTTTATGTTTTCAAGCTGTCAGAAACCAGATCTTTGTTGTGTTCTAATATTGAGTAACTTCACATAGCAATTACAGAGGTTAGAGATGGTTCATTTTTAATCTCTTCAATGTACAGATTCTCAACACTCAATTTAGTGCCCCTTCTACACCCCCCTCTACACACAGGTGCCCTGTATTTACAGCCCCCTCTACACACAGGTGCCCTGTATTTATTTGCTTCTCTATGCAGGCAAGCTATTCAATTGTGGGTAGTACAGCAACCCCAAAACACCGGAACTAAATGCTCTAGCTACATTCACCACCCTTAAAGCATGAGATAAAAATAAAGTAATTTTGTCAAAGTCGTTGAAAACCAGTGCCATCTTTTAATGCTATTGAATGACATTGAGGAATCTAAGGTACTTATGTAAGTGTTTTTTCTTTTTCAAAGCTAGCATGTTTGAAAATCAACAGTGAGACAAAAATGAAAAAAAAAAAGATTGACATTTTAGATGAAACTATTCAGTGTGCATAGAATACTTATTGTATACAAACTGTTTTAAATGCCTTTGAGTGTACAATTTACACAATTGTTGAACATTCAGGTATTAAACAAGAACAAGAAATGCATCGGTAATGCATAATACAAATTTCTCGCTATTATACTATGTTATTTGTTGACGAGCAAGTAAATTTTAACTCATGCTAAAGTATATAAAAGCAGATCATTTAGGGCAAGGCTACATATTGTTATTGCAAAAGTAGGAGAAATTGGTCAATATAGCAACAGTTTTGAGTTTATACATGAACAGCAGTCAGTCTATCTACATGGGAATCAAACATTCATACAAGCAGTGCATTGAAAATAAATCTAAACAAGCAAGCCAAGAATAATATGAGAAAATATATTCTACCAATAGTAGAAAATTGCATCAGTAGATTCCCAGCTCAATTCTCTAGTCTACAACATGTTATTTGCCTTAATGTTTGGCATTTTAAGCCATAGGATAACATTCAGCTTGAATGGCTTTAAAATAAGCATTGCTATGGCAGATAAAGAGCTGATTCCTGCCCTTCTTATTTCGGTTGCCTATATATCCAATCTACTTATCGTTCTCATCGCTATATCTTTTGGGGTTACTCTTGCTTATGTAATTTTATTATACACAAAAAATAAACTTTTAAGGTATATGACAGTGTTACTGGATGGCTAGTTTAAATTCAATGCTACTTATTTAACCAGTTCTTAATCTTTAAACATTCTGGTAAACATGTGTTTCTGTACTGCTTGGACTATCAAGTAGGTAAACCTACAAAAGCTGAACATTTACCTTTTGTTCATTAAATACAAAGTATCAAAGACAGTACTTAACTATTGTTTCAAGTGCGCCGATGAGGCTATAACCTACCAATCCAATTGTTGCCAATTGTGTAAGCTGCAGCATAATAAAGTGCCGCAATTCTGCAGCAATTCTTACATCCAACCAATGTGCCAAAACCTAATTTATCTGCAAACAGCAGAGGTATTACAGTAGAATGGCAGCACTTCAGAGAGGTCTTATACTATTATGGCCCAGAGAAAAAAAACATACACACACACATACCCATATACCCAGTTATATGGGAATACACTATTACAGTGGTCGCCAACCTTTCGGACCTCACGGACCACTAAATTCATCAATTTAAATCCCCCATATGTGCGGAGAGCCGTGTGTCACTGAATGGGGAAGAAACTTCTCCCTGAGTGACATCATGATGGCAGAACTCGCCCACTCTCCCATCGCAGGCTCAGACCTGCTTGCTAAACATTCTAGGGGGATTAGGGCTGTGACTACAGGGGACATGACCAGCGGGGTCAGGAGAAGGACCACACTGGGGGGCACACCTGCCAGGTAATCTTTCTGTGGACAACCAAAATTTTCTCGCAGACCACTGGTTGGTGACCGATGCACTATTACATAGCGTAGATAGTGATGGAAGGAGGACAACAGATTCAAATCTAGAGAAACTATCTGCCAATATATGCACTATATGTCCATAAAATTATTATAAGAAGTATTTGCAATTTACACAAAAGCTTGTGTAAAGCTGGTTATCTGCAGTTGTCCCCAAACAGGGCAGACAAAGCTATGAAATCAGTAACAGTGAAAACCCTATGGGGCTCAAGAATACCCAAACCTAGGCACCTTAGTTTTTACCTTTTGAACTACTTAATAATTCTAAGGCAGGTGTACAAAATGCAGTTCTAAGAACATAGGAGCCAAACTTCTTACCCACTGCATATAAAAGGACAGTCAGACTAGGTATAAAGGGCTAAATCATACTGGATGTCCACCAGCCAGGTTCTGATTTCTATATCTAGATTTCTAATGCACTGTGACAAGCTTATTATTTTCAATGATAAAATTATTTAAGTTTAGAGTAGGAAAGGAGCTTGTACTTTGATTAATTTGCTTGTACTGATTTTGAAGGCTTAGGGTAGGTAAGGATTAGGTGTTAGGAGGTGTTTAAGGGCTCAGGATACTACATTTGCTTTATATTAGCTATTTTCTAGCTGACCAAAGACTGAATTTTGGGATAAGGATTAGTTTAAACCCCTCAGAAAAACAGAGGTGCTGATGCAATATTCCCCATAGATGACAAAAGTTCTCACACAGAAGGGTTTGGTTTATTATCCCACAGAACATTACTGTTCTATATGAACCAAAAAAATCCCTCTTTAGATCAGTGCTTGGATGCCAAAAGTAAATGAAATGAGGCATATGTAATTTCTGGCTTTGTGTCTGCACAATATACTTGTGCCAAAAAACTGCAGGTTCTTCCTTTGTGGTTTTATACACTGCTATATAGCACAACATATAGTTATAGTTACTAAATATAGTTCTATCCTAAGCAGTGGAAAATGTTTGTTGGTGCCTATAATAACACAAGTGTTGGAGGGTGTTTTGTAACCCTTTCTCATAACTTTTAAAGACAGCCACTGAATTAGAGATAAAAAAAATAAAAAAAAATAAAGAATAAAAAATGAATAGTTATACTGCAGATCAAAACACTCATACTAATGCAATAATGTTAACATTACAATGTACATTGCACTAAGACATGTCCCGCTGTGCAAAGCTCTAACTACCACTAGACTCCAGACTTGGATTGGTTGTATTTATAGTACTTGCACAGTCTTGTGTTTTTCCCCTCCTAAGATAGTTGACTGTTAAGCTACGTACACACTTCCAATTATTATCGTTGGAAAATGAACGACGAACGATCCTGCACGATATCTACGAACGATCGTATAGCACCGATCCTGCACATAGAGATAACGACACGATCGTTCGTAGATATTGTACACACAATAGATACGATCGTTTGAGCGATAGAGGAACTATGTGCACGACAGGAAAGTGAACGAACGTTCGTTCATTACGCATGCTCAGATCATGGACGATCAACGAACGACCGTACACACGAACGATGTTCAACGATCGTCGTCCAATCCGATCCGCTGGTCCGGTCGTTCGTTTCCAACGACTTTCCTCGTTCGTCGGCGTCGTTGGTTACTTTTTTTACGAACGATTTTTGCCTAAAAAATCGTCGTTCGTTTTGAACGATAAAAATTGGAAGTGTGTACGCACCTTTAGTCTTACTATCACACTACTAAGATCTGCAAAGTTAGCAACAGTGAGTACACAATGAGGCTAGATTGTTCTGGTAGGCAAAGAAGCAGTCTACCATTTACATCAGAATCTGTTACCAGCAGTTAGGCACACAATATGTGCCAAACCTGGCAACCCTGCGATTAATGTAGGCTATGAAGAAATCTGACATGTAGGGTGGCACGGGGGAAAAGTGAATGGATTGGGGTTTCAATAAATGTATCTTGTGGCCCCAATGTCCTTTCTACAGCCAAAATCTAAAAAAGCTAAGCTAAATCCACAATCTTTGCTGCTCCTCCTGCATTACAGCCTTCATTTTGGATAAGTGAGAGAGTAGGAGCCTTATTTCTGTAACACACGTATGCATAAATTTGGCCTACACCGTTACCCAAGGAAAAAAAACTGCTTTTTAGAAGTTTTGGAACCCATGGAAGTCATTGGAGGATTTCTATCTTAGTTCCTATTATCATATAAAACTCTCCTTAAGCTTAATCCGTTGACAGATCCCCAAAGACAGATCTCCAAAGCCTTTTCCTGCTTTACATGATACCACCAGGAATGCCCCCTCTTTCCCTTATGTTTGTTTTGTGTAAAAAGCTGCCTACTGAATTGTCAAGACAGTTTAGGAATATTAGTAAGAACCATGGATTCACTGCTTTACCATTGTACAATATGGGTCTTTCTCTTGGTTCCAGGTCAATCACACTTATAAAAAAAAATGTTGACTTTCATGCTAAAAAGTTTACATAACTTTGATAAGACTTCAAAAAAGGAAAGATCTTCTAGTGAACTCAAAAAATTAGCATTTGCTTTATTATATGGAGCATTTAAAAATGATAATTCTGGACTAAAATGATGCCTCGTGTTGCACTGAATACCTGCTAAAAAGTACTACATCTACCCTTTTAAATGGAGATGTTCCTAGTGAACTGCTCACTGACTTTCTTGCTGGAGAGGTAGCTATATCTGGGAACCTGGAGTACTAGAATATCCATACTTCTGTAAATGTGTGCTTTTGCACTTCTGTTTCTTGACAATTACCCCACCAATCATCAGGCCACCTCCCTGAGCCTAGGAACTGTACGGGGGACATAGTTCGCAGGTCTGATCGGCGCCTCCCCCAGCGGGATCCTTCTCCTTACCCCGCTCAGGGGTGCACCAACCAGAGCTGCGGACCACCAGTTGGCGACCGCTGCTTTAGAGTATAGTGGCAGCCACTGGCACTTGAATTTTTGCGTGGATAGATGGAATAACATTCTTCAGAGAACTAAAAAAATCCCAAGGATAATGTCCCACAAATATATACTTCAAGATAACCACAAACTACTTTAAGAAAAAACAATGAACCTTTAGGAATGTGTTTCTAGGCTCTAGACCTAAATATTATTAGAATTCCATGGGCAGAATAAAATGCATGTTTCTGAACAAAGCATTCTATGCTAAACCAAAAATGGAATATGTTTGTTGCAATATGTATTTGGTGAAATCCATATAATATGATAGTGTTAACAAAAAAATCTGAATGTCCACACTTTTGCACATTTTACTTCTTATTTCTTTCTGATCTGCTACTTTCCACAAACCAAATAAGAAATTTTGCAGGAATATGTCACTAGTTAAAAAAAGGACATTCGACAGTAGCTCAAGGTATGGAATACATTTGCAAGTACAATTTCAAAGTAGTTCACCTCCCCGGCGGTCTAAATAATAAGTATTTTTAAATGTCAAAATTATACTCTTCCTGCCTGGTCCCGCCTCCCAGCAGCATAGTCCGGCCCTCCAGCCACAAGCTCACATTGCCCAGCCGGCATCTGCATCCCCTGACCTCGTGTTCTACAAGATTCACATGCTGGAGGCGTGTAGCTCAGGTTTACCGCTTTTGATACCGTAAATTAACCCTCAGTCATACTTGGGAATACCACCAGGGAGGTTAAATTAGTTTTTTATTTAAAGTTGGTATGAAAACAGATTTTGGTAAATATATCATCATTGAAATGTTTGATGACATTTCAATCTGTCAAATTGAATTCTTTACCAGACTAGTGTACTATAACATAACTTTAAGGTGCAGGGCTAAAATAGGTCAGCAGTGGCATTTTTCTTGCACTATGACTGATCTTAAGTAAATTCAATGGTCTGCCATAGCCTTAAGATTTAAGATTTGTTGAATTTGAAGGCAAATTTGGACCATTTGCTTAGAACGGTCAAGACTGTTCCCAGGACATCGCCATACAGCAGATTACTCAGCTAAAGAAGCTGCTTTCAAAATATTATTTCTTATATATAACCATTCTAGGTTTTTGAAATTAATAATTGCAATGTTAAAGTGTCTTGAGCGTGAAAGTCAAATATTTAGGAAAAAGGCAGCAAAACCTTTCCACTAAAGATTGCTGAAAATTTGGCAATGGAAGTATGCATCAAGAAGTAATTGTCAAACTGTTTTATTCTACTAAACAATGCTTTGCTTAACATAAAACAGGTTCCTTTTAAGTAATCGGCTAGCTCAACACACAGTAAATTTGTACTAATGTCATAATTAATAATGTGACTTTACAGGCACACTAAAGCCCCCATACCTACCCTAAATTACCTCTTTCCTCCTGAAAGCCAAAAATACAGAGGTCACTTTTGTAGCTTTGTTGGGCTGCAAAAAAAAATCTGGGGGCAGTCAACAGACAGAACAAATGGCTCACTACAGTGTAAGCCACACAAGTAGCATGCAATAGTGATTAATCTTGGATAATGTTCCCATTGTATTAAACTGTTATTACAGGTTAATTTGAGGCTTAAATCCACAGGGAACCATTTATTCTATCTCTTTAGTGATTTAACATCACTATCAGTAATTTTTGAAGTAGAACAGAGAAATCGCCTTTGTAGCTGTGGAGCTACGATATTTGTATGCCAATACTAACTTTCTAAAAGTCAGAATTCACTTTGGGTTAAGCATACTCTTGTGACATTTTAGACTAGTAAACGTCTGTCCAGATACCAACTACTGAACTTTGAGGTTGAAGAAAGTTTGACCACATACTTGGGGTATTTTCTGCTTGGCTGTGCCGGGTTAACACTTGAATTACAATTTTATTTTGACAATTTATTTATATTTTCACTAAGTAACCAAGTTTCACCCCTAAAATCAACTGCTTGATTTATTAAAAGTTCACTAGGCTTAAAGTTTGTCTATGGTTTTAAAAAATCAACTTATTCTTAAAAATTGACAACAAATGTCACACTTATCTATTCCATATAATATTGGGATTACAGCATTCAAACTAGAATTCGTGTAGGAAATATTCAGCTGGGAAAGTTTGAAATACAAAATATTACCATAGGTTTTATGTTTTTATCATTTGGATTATAAGGTCTGATTATACTGAAAACATCTAAACGAACATATTAGATAATTCCAATGTTTATTTCTTGCTTTCAAGCACTGTAAAATTCTCTGCCCTCTGTTGTGATTTTATATGTGGTTTTAGAGGTTTTCATGTCCCAGAGAGCCCGAGACTTGTTAAATTTCTGCTTTATAATAAAAATTCTGCAAGTTAATTTTAATATGTGTATGCAACAACTTATCACAAAAAAGGCAAATACGTGCTTAAACCACAAAACAGCATATTGCTAAATGAATTCTGGGAAACCATGATTTTAGAATTGTGTTTTACGTTTTAACATAACATTTGACTGGACTATGTTTATCAGTCCAAAGGTTCAAATTCAAAGTCTAATAAATTGGAGCTTATACTGTAATCTATACTGTAGTTCTAGAAAGAACACCAAATATGTGGATATGTAAAGATGACATGGAAGCTTGTTTTCTTTGAAAAGGGTAAATGGTTTAATATAAATAGTAAGCTATTCTAATGTTTTAAAAGCAGAATAAAACTCCTAAGACATACAGAGCTTCTTCTGGTATGAAAAGCCTACTTGACAATATTTATTTGATAAATGTATCCACTGCCCTGTACATTGACAAAACTCCCGTGTGCATGCATGCATGAAAGTCATGCCATACCAGCCCAGCCAGTAAAGGTAGCTGAAGTCTCCAAAAGATTGGGTGAAGATAAAAGCGTGACGAAGGGGACCGTGCCCACTATATCTCTAGAGGACGGCATTTCCAAAACAAACATGTCATAATGTGCAAATATGCATACTTGCACATAATGTAAAAGCTCCTGGGGGGGTACAACATTTTATAGGCATTCTTCTGTATAAAATCCCTCCTTTTAAAGAGTGGAATGCAATGGGTCAAAAATGTTGAACAACTGCTATGACCCATAAGTGCCAAAGCTGACTGCAGTTAATGTTTCCTAAAATATTTCCTGTGGATTACCATTACGTGTACTGCCTCACAGAACAAGCTTATGCCCAAATCCAAATTTTACTAATTCTCTAATAATTTATTTATTTAATGTAAAATGTGAGGTCCAGTGGTAAAACATATAGCGACGTCAAGTAGTATTACTTGATCCAATATTAGGTAGCCTTACATGGTAAGCTTAGGTAGTAACGTTGGGTCAATTATTTATTAGGGTTTATATACAATATAATATGCAGCACTTTCCAGAATACAGAGGTCTATTCAAACATTTTTTTTAATATGATTGAAGGTAGTATATTAACTGCAAAATCAAATGGCTCTAGACACTGTAAATGTGGGCACTACCATCTACTTTAAGATCATGTAGCACCCAAATGTAAGGTCAGTTATTAGACACTCGTTGCCTGGCATAACATACTGTACAGTCCAGTGGTATTACATACAACAAGGTAGCATAGGAGGCAGTGCAGTTGCCAGGTATGACATACGGTAAAGTCGGTGGTATTACATATTGTATTACAATGAGGCATAGACATTGTACATTTTGGCATTAACACGCACTGTAGGATCAGGTGGTAATAGACACCGTAAAGCCACCCAATATTAGACGCTTTAAGGTCAGGTGGGATTAGATACTGTAAATTCATCTGACACAACACTGTAAATTTAGGTTTAATTACACCCGATCGTGATCCTACTTTGTGTAGTATTGGACACAAAGTAAGCTGGTATTAAATATTGCAAATTCAGGTAGTATTACATATTTTACGGAAGGGTGGACAGTTATTAATATATAGTAGGTAGTATTTTATATTAGGTTACTGACACTATTTAGCCAATCTGTTAAAATATAAAGAATTACAACTCTAGATTTTATAAATAATTGTATACTTTGGTGACAAAAGCAATGCAAAAAAACAATCAACTGGTATTATTTAGCATCAAAACTATCATTATTCATGTAGAAAACTATTTTAACACTCATGACTTAAAGATAGCTCATAAGTTTGATTTCTCACAGAAACAATAATCCATCTAACTTTTGCATTTTTTAAAAAAATATTTAGATCTTTTTTCTATGTGGAGAATAGTCATGTAAAAGACTAAAATTAAACTGGTATTACCATTGTACAATTTCAATTCTGCACAAATCTATCATTTTTAACAGAGATTACAAAATGATTTTTAAAAGTTTATTTACAATGAGTGTCATTCAATAGTAATTTTCCACTAGATCTATTTTATTTGGTAAGCTTTTGTTTTTTGTTTTAAATATGCCAGGAATTTTTTTTTACTGCTTTAAAAGTAAAATAAATAATATATATCCCTTTTTAGAAAGCTGTACTTGCAAAATTATTACTGTATTTCAGACATTGGGTTTTAAAATTGATAATTAAACTCCAGGTATAAAACATTATTATTATATATTATTATTATTATTATAACACTTTAAAATAAATTAAAAACGGAGTCCGTGCTGAAGCTCATAAAATATCTTGAAATCGAACTTCAGCACAAACCTATGTTATACTTTAGGCAGGTAGCTAAATGATCTGATGTAAGGGACAATATTGGCAGATATAAATAGTTATTGGTATAACTAATAATTAAACACATTTGTCTGGAGAAATAAACAAAATAATTTAAGGTTATCTTTGTTTAAAAACCTATTTTTGCCTTTTTTGCATGATAATCTTTAATTATATGAAACATGTTAATATTTACAAGTCATTATGTTTAAATTAGCACACCATTGCTCTGTTAATGATAGTTATAATTACATATGCTGTCTTTTATTGCACTGAAAAAATGAGTAATCGCTGAGTGTTCTGACATAGGTATTTAAGACTTTCTTCTTGCACACAATGTTTTTTTTAAACTACAACTGCAAATCAGATAAAATGTTACACGTTTTTTATTTCAAAATTCACTTCATGTGAAAGGATGACTATTAATAAAAAAACACTTTTTAGTAATAATTATTTTTATATTTTTTGGCAGCAGAGTTTTAGTAAAGAACCAGTTTACAATCATGCAAGAAGCAATGTAAAAAAATAAAAGATTACAATATAATGAAGAGGAAAAAAGGAGATGAAAAAGAGAAAAAGAAAAAAAAAGGAAAAATTAAATGAAAAGTAACAGAAGCTTTGAAAATTTAATATATTTCTAAAATAACTACAAACTCAGCACATACATAACGACAGTTATATTTAAAGTGAAATATTTTACAATGCAAACTTTAATATTTCCATAAAATGCTAGTAGCCACAAAGAGGCACAAGTTTTAACTGAAGGAAAGGGAAAAGTGCTATGAGTCCTAAAAGGCTGCCACCGGGAAGTTGATTTTGGCCTGTTGCCAAAATCATGTGCAGAATGTCCCTCATTACAAATTCATGAAAGTCTATACTATGAACAGAAGGGGAAAAAAAACTCAACAGACTGAATCTGTGACTAAAATTAAAACCTTACAAAAGGCGCTTCAGAAAAAAAAATCATTTGAAGTGTCATTTCAGGTTTTTGTAGTTATTTCAATTTCTGCTACGGCAGCAGAGAGTCTTGCCAAAGTCACTTCCTACGTGCTCAGACAATTGAATCTGTAAACATGGCAAAAAACAATCATTTGGATCTTTGTAAGTGTTCTCTTTACATGTACACAGGTTAGTTTTAAAAAATCTTTACGATGAACAGAATACAAAACAAGCAGCAAACTATGATACTGGAAAAAGGAGGGGGAGGGAGTCAAGAGGGCGAGGAATTAGTTCTGCACATATCCTTACCGAGATGTCTTGTATAGATTCTGGAGATGACAAAAATCCTAGCAAAGCCAATAGATCTTCCTGCAGAAACCATAAAGGGCCCTTCGTAAGATCAACAATATAACACATTGCCTTGTACACCCAACGGCAAAAAGTTTAATGAAAAATAAAAAAGGCACAAGCACATTCCTAATACTCAATTAGAGTGTGAGATTGAATAATGTGGATTTTATCTTTAAGAGAGGGGGGTTATAAAGCAAGGAGGGTGTGGTCAAACATTAGGCTATCCCTGATAGAAGGGGCCTTGCCGACACTAGCACCTAACTGCTTGCAGAGGCAAACTGGGAAGGGAGCCAATGAAATGACTTTGTTTGACCCAGCTGCCAATCTCTACTGAAGCAGTGCGCCAGACTAAACACTGACACTATTTTAACTCAAATCATGCTTCGGCAGCTGTTTACTCTCTGGCTCTAAGCTACACACCAGAGTACTGATGACCCCGCACTGCACACATTCCTGATCGGGTGCTGCAAAGCGCTGCAATGTTTCCAGCTTCAATATGAATCATTTTTGGTCACACTTTAAGTGAGCGCCTCTACAGCTAGCATGGAAATGGGAAATATCCCGTAAAAAAAACAAAAAAAAGTAGTTACCGTATCAGTAAATGTTTTCAGGAATTGTCACTCTTCGTTAGTAGCAAGTTTTTGGCTATGGCATAAAGGGCAGTGAATAATTTTGGGTTTCAAGTTCAGCTGGGAAGGTTTCTTATTTCTGAGGTTAAAGGCCGAGTTGATTTACTGTAATTTTTCCCTTTCAAAACACAAGTGTCAGACAGTTAAAGTACACACGTGTACAAGCTATCGAAGAACTACTTGCTTTCATTTCATATTTTAATAAATATACAGTTCAAAGTGTTTTGTTAGATCTGTTTGAGAAGTGCCAAAAAAGTCCAAGATTATCCTGCCGGAAAGCCAGCACTGTCTGATATTCCCCGAGTTATCTTAAACAGGGATATTAGAACAACCACATATGGTATGGAGAATTTGCGAGCAAGGGGAGTTGTTCTGTAGCCCAACCTTCTTTGCTTTAGCGCTACTCCTATATTAACAAGACAATGGGTTTGTCACTCTAGGGCAGAAAATATGTTACGGGCAGGATAATAAGATAAGAAAGCCTGAACAATGAAATTAAAGTGATACATTTCTGAAGGAATATACAACTTTCCACCCTGAACTGGAACTATTTGTAACTCTCCAAGTCAGTTTACAAAGGGATTTTCCCTTAGGTATCTGATCATAGGCAGATAACAGAAGTAAACAGGGATCTGAGTTTTACTATTGGACTACTTAAGTGAATCTTAACACTTTTTTGTAAAATTCTCATTTTTTTAATAAATCAACCTCCTAGTGTAATTGTCAACCCTAAGTTTAGCCCATCCTCTACTGGGGAACATACAGGTGACATTTCTTCTTTGACAAGGAAAGAACTCAAGCAAGCGATAGCACATACAGCTACCCCTCTTTCTTGAGTAGCTCCTATTAAAGGGAAACTAATTGCTTATTATTAACTCTTTTATTCAACTGAAAGCACTTCTTGATTTGGTATTTTTTGCTTTTACCTGCATTCTAAGTGCTAAATATAATATTGCATATATATTTAATTTCTGTGCTTATCTTGATCATGACCGGCACTACATTAATTCTGGTTTAATACAGACCAACATATGCTTTAATAATACACTACATAAAGTCCACAAATACTGGAGCATGAGAAGGAGGTCGCTAAGAATGGCCCGCCTCCATAGATTGTAAGAAGTTTGCAGAATGTGGCTAAACTGCACTAATAGCATAAATGTGATATTTCCTGGACTGCTTTAACAGCTCACCGATTTCACTTGCGGCCTAGGTTTGTGCTGTATTATATACTACAAGCTGGAAAAGAAATTTGCACTGAAAAAGTGAGAGAACTGTTGGGCTTCCTTCTCCCATTTGCATGACTAACACACAACCCCATTCTCAGCTTCTGTCACCATCGTTCATTTTACCTGCTGACATCAACGGCTGACTGAATCCACCTGGTGGCAAGCGTGGAAAATCATGTCCACATACAAGCGCTCCTTACTGTGAGGCTGCATTGTATATGATCACCCATGGTTGAAGAAAGGCTGTAACAATATCCAGTGAGCCGTTTGCACACAGGGCTCAGGGATCTCTTTTCTCCAAAGCCAGACAGCTGCAGATACAAAGACCTGCTACGCCTTTACATTACAGGACAGTACCAACTGCTCCATGGTAAACTTAAAGAGCTAGTCTAGAAAGCAAGTCAGTGTGGACTGCTACAGCCATAGAGTTTTGCAAACAGATTGAAAATATGCAATGTGAAAAGTTTATTATTCAAGGATTACAGATTTTACCTCGTGATTGACTCTTAGTAGTACAAAACAATGACTTTGCTTCAAAACCAATAGTCAGGACCCACTTAAATAAAGGTCTCATTTTCCATTCCATTCATTTCCACAACACCATATTTAACAATCCAGTAACTTATGACCTGGTAGGAAAGATTAGGAGCACCTGTGGTTGCCAGATGTGATTATCTATGGAGTACAGACCTTGTAGTACAGACCTTGTCCGGAGGAAACACCGGACTCTACTGTCACAACCTGACTATATTCTCCGGTGGGTCTTTGTGCTTTGGTGACACATTGGAGAATAAGCACTTATAACCCTAAACATTAGGGTACGGGATCTGAAATCCCTGTGGTGTCTGTTATAAATGGGACAATCACTTGTAGTAAGCTTGCTTTAAATGCTACAGGGTGCACCATTTATTTTTTAATGGCATGCTAGTGTTTGTTTCAGCTTTCCTTGGCAATATTTTTATAACCTGTTTCTACAATGCAAGGTGTAATAAGGGTCACATGTAAGGGTGCACCTACATATGGGGAAACTTGTAGGGCTTTAACTACTAAATTGGATTGTAGAAGAGCACCAGTTAAGGGGAACACGTTTGGGAGTGGATCTGTAAAGTGCAATTTGTGTGGGGTACATTCATTGAGAGGAACTTGTGTGGGGGTCCATCTACTGAAGGTGGTGCAACCACTAAAGCTTCTTTAGGAGGTACATATGTTTTATATACTTCTGAAGTGCTAGCTTGAAACCTTGGGATGAGTGCAACAGATGGGAAACAGAGTGGTGAGAGTAAGAATTCGATAAGGATAAGAAAGTCAGAGACCAGAAATGCTCACAGCTGGGATAAACCAGAGTAATTACTCTTTTACAGTAAGGATACAGAGAATTATAATTATGGTCAGGCATGTCAAAGGGAACCGAAAAGCCTTTCGCCAAACCAATATGACATTCAGCAGAGCCTTCTAAGAGCAGATATTTTCATGTCCCATTCAATCACATATATGAAAAATAAGGGGATTATGGCTCAATTTAGGATAGTTTAAGGATCCACAAAATTATTCTCTGTTGCCCCTTGGCCAAATGTACTTCTGGAATTGCTGGTTTAAAGCACAGTAACACTGCCAAGTATTTCAGAACCATTCAGAGAAGCATCATTAAGTTAAAGTTATGGAATGAAGTTTAAAGTGGAATAAATAGCTCTTACATTAGTCTATATCTATACTATAGATCATAATGAAACCTGATGTACAGTTGGCCAAGGGGCATTAAGACTTGCTCCAACCAATCATCCATGAATTGAAAATAAGCCTATTAGTTTTGGGATCGTGATAGAAAAATTTAGACATGTCTTCTGTTCTAAAAAGGCTCTGCTATATTTTACAATAGGAAAATATAAAAATACTGTGAGAAGCTCAGGTTTTGTTTTTAGAATGAAGCCACAACTCTTGCTGGTGCATTATATGGCAAGCATTATCCTATTGCTCCATCATTTAGGGGACAAGCACTTGTCTTTGGGGTTAGTGCTTGTAGAAGTGCCTGGTAGGGTTAATAAATTTGTTATAAAGCACTACATACAGGGGATTTAATCCTCAATGTTCCACCTGCAAATTGATTTAAGCTGATGTAGACTGGAGCAATGGTTTGCTTGCTTTGAAGTTGCAATTCGTTTTAAAATACTGAATCGGTGTCTATAATTAATCTCAGTCAAAATTATCTTTATCAATAGTGTTAAGCAGGAATTTGCCACTAAAAAGAGCATTTACAAACCTGAATAGAAGAGACATAAAGTATTGAAAGGCAAATGTGTAAAAATGTGAAAATCTCAATTATCTATTCAATCTGTTGCAGCAACGTTCAGCAAACTGTTAGGGCTTATTGCAATCAGTGTGTTTGGGTATTGCAAGCGTTTACACACAAATACATGCCTCCTGCACTGCACGTCTCATGCATATATGTGCTACATTGCTATTTATTTTTAATGGCACCCCAACTGCACCTTACTGGTGCACTGCAGCATGATGCATAGCGGTGTGTTGTGCACTGCATTTTCAAAAGCATAGCATGCAACATTTTTCCAAACAAACAGCAACAAAGGCAAACAGCAACATTAAGTTAATTGGCTTCCCCCTAAAAAAAAAAAAAAAAAAAAAAAAAAATATGACCTTAGACTGCAATATTGACATATGACTATGGTAGGGATATTAGATTGTGAACCCCTTTGAGGGACAGTAAGTGACATGACTATGGACTTTGTACAGCGTTGCGTGATATGATGGTGCTATATAAATACTGTGTAATAGTATTAACATGCTGCATTTTCAAAAATTCAATGTACAGCAATAGTGGGTACAGGCCTCTATTGAGATTCTGTGCAAGACTACAGAATCATGGGACAAAAAGCCTCCTCTCAGATTTAACTTTGTTTGAACAAGTTTCCGCTGGACTCGAATTTATCTGTTCCATTTAGCAGATTGGCAAACAAAAAGGACTTGAGGAACATTAACTATTTACAGAAAATGTATGCCAGAACCAAATCAGCATGTTGCTTGTACCCTGCATATGACACTAAATATTCATGGCTTGAATACAACTGTTGGTTGTATTCGGTAATGGTGTTTATTATAAGATATTTTAAATAACACATTTCCAAACTTGCTTCTAATTTTAGGGTTATTCCATACGAGGTGTGACAATCTTTAGCAAAAATAGACTTTTCACACATATGTTAACATCTGGCAGCGGTTTCTACCAATAATTTAAAGCATGTGACAAAGAACAGGCTGCTCACAAGTAACTTCATATGTTGAAGGTTGCTCCTCCTGTCTTCTATCAAAAGCCCTGCACATCAATTTCCTAAATATTCCTGAAAGATGTGACAAGTAAAAAGAAAACTGTAGGCAATACACAACATTGCCTAATATTTTGTCCTTTAGCTTCTGAAAATTGGAGCGCATTTTATTCAACTATTGGCACTAAAATTTTCACCACATGCATATTCTGCATGTACATGTATACTCATAAAAATGTATGTTTATCATCAGGAAACTAATAGTAGTTTAGTAAATTTACTTAGTAAATTCCTAGTTTATTCCTATGTGAATGCATGAGTAATATAGCAAAAGGCTGACACTTATTGCTGCAAAAAAAAACATTTGAAGTAAATAGCAAAATTTAGTTCGATGTAGCCAAAATGCAGTAGGCAAGACTTGGCAAAACACAACATTGTAATGCAATTGCAGGAACGGTCCATACTGAAATCAGATTGTATTGAGAAGACTTTTTGATGTCTACTGTCTATAAGTGATTACCTCTAACTCAATTGTCATGGTTATCAATTGATAAAATAATAAACATTATAATAAAAATATTATTAATAGGCACTATTTATATAGCACTTTACAAAGTCCATAGTCATCACTAACTGTCCCTCAAAGGGGCTCACATTCTAATGTCATGGTCATGTATCAATTAACAGTCTAAGGACAATTTTTGAGATAAAGCCAATTACTTAACTGCATGTTTTTTGGGATGCAGGAAGAAACCTTAGTACCCGGAGGAAACCCTTGTAGACACAGGGAAAACATACAAAGTCCTGGCTAGGGTACAAACCTGTGATCAGGTGCTGCAAAGGCCAATACTAACCACTGAGCCATCTGTGCAACTATCCCAATGAATGATTTGACTCTTAAAGGAAGCTGCCATCAGGATTGAGGCATGCTGTCTATCCAAATAAACCTACAAAACTATGCCAAAATTAAGAAACCTTTACTCATTTAGTTTATTTGCATTCCTTCAAAATTTACACCAGCACTTTTTTCCACAAGTATATTATTATTATTATACAGTATTTATATAGCGCCGACATGGTATGCAGCGCTTTACAAAGTCCATAGTCATGTCACTAACTGCTTCTTAAAGGAGCTCACAAATTTAATGTCCCTACCATAGTCATATGTTTTGTCTCTTTATGTATGTTAATGTTTATGTATGTTATTATTTATTACAGTCTAAGGTCAACTTTGGGAAGAAGCCAATTAACCTATCTGCATGTTTTGGGAATGTGGGAGGAAACAGGAGTACCCAAAGGAAACCCACGCAAACACGGGGAGAACCTGCAAACTCCATGCAGATAGTGTCCTGGCTGAGATTTGAACCAGGGAGCTAGCGCTGCAAAGGCCAAGGTGCTAACCACTGAGTCACTGTGCTGCCCATTTTTACACACAGTATATCTATGCCCAAAACATTTTACTTCCATGCATGCTGCTGTTAAAGAGTTTCATTCACTTTACAGTTATGAAAACCTCTATACCAGACAAGAAGAGACCGAATCTATCCAATGGTGCCACCCCAACTCCAGTAAAAACCAACAATCTCTATTCCTTTTTCACTCTATCCAAAAAGAATATTTGTCTTCGATATATATACTTTAATTACACAGGTTGAACAAATAAATGGTGGTGGAAGTCCTGAGGTAGTGTTGTTCATCCCTGCTTCTTTATGCTTCAAGAAAAATGACCAGTACAAAAGCAGGCTTCTGATACAAAATTTTCATAGTTAGATCCAGGTATCTCAATGCTTGGTGTAACAATTAGTACAATAAGGGTTGCATTCTCAGGCATCTACCAGAAGCCAAATTATACGGTGGACTGACCCTTTAAAAAGATTTGTACAGACTACAGTCAGGCACTCTATTTCCCTAGAGGCTTGAAGCTCTGTGTAAGGAAATGCACTGCTGACTCATGTTCTATGTGCTTCACTTTGCACACCTGCTTTCATTTATCATTGCACATCACAGCACTAGAAATACAGAACAAAGAAGTATTACTGGGCACAGCAAAGCAATAGACTCCAATATAAAATTGTGGTCTGGTTTAATACCAGACATGTATGAATCTATAGATATAACCTATGGCCATTTTTTTCCTGATGGGTCGAATTTATTAAAGGTCTTGAGGCTGTTCACCTAACCATATAGATTTTTCCTGCAATAGGCATTTCACCTGGTTTAGTAAATGTAGTTTGCAAAAAAATACCCAATCCTGTACATGTAAATGTAAATAAGATTTTTGCTTGCACATGATTGGAGAAAGCTTCCACTTTTTCCCTAAACTTAGCTAAATGAGCTCTCTTGGAAAGGTATAATTTACTTTTAAATGTTAACTCCATTGTTTGAAGCTTCAATGACTGTGAATGTTTAAATTAGGTGCTTTGCTGAATTAAAATATTATGGTTGATTTACTAATTGAATATAAAAATGTTCACTCAGCAAGGAGAATTATTTCAATGAAAGGATGTGCTACATATAAGCTGTGAATTGTAGATTTAAGGCGTTGACCTTTTTGGGTATTCTTTGCAAAGCATAATGTAATCAAATTCACTTTTATGTGCAAGGATATCTACAAAAAGTAAAAACATTTGTGAACATGATCGGATGGTTGAAGTCAGCAGAGCTCCTGTTCATTCACCAAGCTAGACAAGTGAATTTTATCTTTGGAAGGCATAGCTTACTTCACCAGCTTATATATCTTTAGTATATCAACCCCAATTGTGTTATCTGTCCCTGCCTATCTGAAATATAAGTTAGCAAGAAGCATGCTTCACCCAAACATTGGGTCAGTGGAGCTTGAAGAAGGAAAGATCTTAAATTATGAGTTCCCGATTGCTCAGGTATGCCAAAGCAGAAGAACATCCGAATGAAATAAAATTCCTCTGTTCATGTAATTGAAAAGGAGGGGAGTTGAGTTGACTAATCTTATTCTAATGCTAGTGTTATACTTTGAGATCCTGCAACAAGTGAGAATTTGCTAGTGTCAGGATAAAAAAAGAGCACTGCTATGGTCCCTTGCAGGCTTTAACAACAAGGTATTGTTCACCGACAAAAAGTGTAGGTCACTGGCTAGAAAGCAAGGTTTGATTCTCCCATCCAATGAGGGAATAACACATGTAAGCAGGAGTGAGATACACTTCCCTGTTTCATTCTCCATAAAGATTTTGCTTTAGGCAACTTAAGTTTGACAGTAAAAACTTATTAAAAAAAATTGATAGCGATCACAATTTGTAATCTTGGTAACAGCTCTAAATAAAAGCCACCAAAGATGCTGAAAAAGAATTTTTCATTTGCTTATCTAAAGACAAACACCCAATTCCCACAGCACATGCAAATGTTTAACTCAGGAATAATAACAAAGATAAATATCTTTAAAAAAATATTCATGGAATGTCTCCAAAGTGGGACTGTCTCAGACTGGAAAAGGTCAGGATTTAGCATAAAATATTCCAGATTGCACCGTTACAGCAGATTGTCTTTAGTACTAATTAAATATCTTCTAACAAGAGAAGTGTTTAAAGGGAACCTGTCAGAACACAAATAGATATGTACTGAGAAACTAATGAAGAACAAACACATTGATTAGAAAGAAAGTAAAGTTTGAATCTTAATATATAACATAATATTTTTAGGTCAGGAAATGGGTACTGAATTCTTGGGACCAATGGAAATCAAAAACTAGTATTTCTAAAAAGTATTCCACAACTACAGCCTCTACACATGCATGGTGGCTCTCTTGCCTTTGCAGTGTTAGGTCCCAGGTTTGAATCTTGTTCGGACTGCATGGAGTTTGTGGATTCTCCCTGTGTTTGCATGGGTTTCCTACACGTACTCTGGTTTTCTCCTACATTCCAAAAAAATGCAGTTAGGTTAATTGGCTTCCCTCCAAAATTGACCTTAGACTGTATTAATGACAAATGACTATGGCAGAGACATTAGATTGTGAGCCCCTATGAGGGACAGCTAGTCACATGACTATGGACTTTGTACAGCACTGCGTAATATGTCAGTGTAATAGTACACATCCTCAAAACATGTTCAAGTGCATTTTAATCTGAAAACATTGTAGCATTTCTCTCCTTGACTTGTATTACTGCAACAAAAACCTTGCATTTTATGATAGTTGCAGGTTTTTGCATAGGCTATTATCCATATACAGATTCCTCAACTGGATGATACAAGTAAAACCTATTACATAACAGCCTGAGAAATTTCAATTTGCTTACATAATAGTCAATATTTAAATATGTTTCATGAAAAGACAGACTTCTTGGTAGCACCCCAGACCAATATGAAGGAACCATACTGACATTCGATGATGACCTGTATTACAGCTGCAAGGATGTATTTTTTTCATTTTAACAGGTAAAAAAAAAAACACACAACATAAGCAAAGGGCTTTAGACTGCACTGCCTCCAGGCTCCTGGCAGGTGATCCCAGGTTGTCCCATTTACCGACCTACCAAGCTTTGTGTGGAAGTGACCATCTTAATAAAACAGGGCTTTCCTTCCGCATGTCAAAACTTTCCCCCACCCACACTGATAACCAGCGAATCGATACCTAGTAAAGGCATATTGAAGTAGCTGCAGGAGGCTTTGGAGAACAAATCCACGGAAGCAAAGCTAAAGCAAGAATATGCATGCAATTACAATCCTCATACAGGTTCAAAGCAAGCAACCCAGTAATTACATCCCAAAATCTCACTCACCCAAATCTCACCCAAAACCAACAGCAATGCCTCTCACACAGCAGACACCTAACAAAGTTTGTTTGGCAAAATAGATGGCCAAATATAACAGATGGCAAAATTATCTGAAATATTTGATATTTGTTTTGCTTCTATAACCACCAAATAATGTGGATATTCACCGAGTATTTGTTGAGCTTTATCTACTCTATAATGCATAACATACACTGCGGGCAATATTCACCTTGACTTGTGGTCCAGTAGGAACGCTGTGTACCTTACAATACTTAGCATTTGTTTACCTTGACAATCTATTCACGTTTCATGACTCGAAGCAGAACAGATCAAGAATAGCCAGATTTTATCATCACCTACCCGAATGCGGCTTTAGCACAGCATCCCATATCCACACGCTGATAGCATTTTTATTTGTGAATTTCTCAGGGTCGCCTGAATCATCTGGATAAGGGTTAGACCTCACTGCATTCACAACATCTTTCTCTTCTATATTTAGCAATTCTAAATGCAACAAATCTTCTAATAGAATTATATTTCACGACACTTGCCAATTCACCAAATCCCACATAAAAAGAGGAGAATATATAAATAATTGTGGCAGCGTGTGTGTGATAAAGAAGCAGATTAAATGCACAGCCTCAGTACAGTCTGCAGGATTTGCTTGATCCAGAGAAAGCACATTCTTAGCACAGATGAAATGCATATCAATGTGCTATTGGGTCATTTCAGGTTATGCTTGCTGTTTCTCTGGGCATTGCTTCTCCTGATATTTCACACGTTCTCAAGTGAGGATTCAGGGCACTGCAGTCTACAGCTAAAAGATGTATTTATTCCCTCATGATCAACAGACGTACACAGACTGCTAAATATCAACGTCCTTTTACATATAGTAGGACGTCTGTTCACTGCGCAAAGTAAAAATAAATAAAATACATTAATTAAAAGGTTTACCCTATTCATATCTGTTGCAAAAAAAAATTTGTTTTTTTTTAACTGCTGCATGTGTGGGGAACCTTTATTTTTTTGCTAAAAAATTAAATTCATGGATATTGTTTAAATTTGGTGTAAAACTTAAAGGGCCTTATTGTAGAGTGTATATTGGGTCCTTTTTGTCCTCTGAAAAAAAAATCTACAAAATGTAGATGTATGGTTGGCATAGCACAACAGTTTGTATACTACCTATGCTTTTCTGCTATATCAGTAATTATGAAAATAAAAAAGATTTTCCATTAAATTCACCCAACAATAACTCATTTTCAAAGATCTGCCAAGATTTAATGGTACCAAACAAGTTATGCCAATCAAAAAGTTTATCAAATGTTTAACCAGCATGCTTTAACAACATGCTTTGCTGTGCTAATCTTTTTTTAAATCACTCATTAATAGATAGGTTTGGACATTTGCCCTATTTGTTTCACTTGCACAATTTACAAGAATAAGCCCTAGCTTTCCTGGATGTAGCCATGATGCCTTTGGTGTCAGATTAGTTCTAGAATGGCCCCTAGGTTCTTCCAAAGACAGATGCCAGTATTTATTGGTAAGTGTCCATACTTTTTAGAACTAAACTAAAATGCACAATTAGTACAAAATCTGACAAATGCACCATATTCCCATATGTGATTGATTTGAAAGAAGCGCCTTGCACATTCTGACATATCACATACAACCCAGCATTCTAGCAGGCTGTGATTGCACTTACTGTTTGGTATTTTAAAAAAGTGTTAAGTGCTCCTGGCTCATAACTAATGCGTAAGCCAGAGTAAAAAACTGTGGGCAGTGGCAGGACAGAGGTTTTTGCAGGCATGGCAATTGGGCAGCTGATGGCACTTGTTGCACCATGGAGAAGCCGATCCAACAACTTTGACAGGACCTAGTTCATTAGAAGGAAAAAAAAAAGTAAAAAAGCAACTGTATGGACATGGTGAGGTCAACGTTTGAACTGTTGGGTCCTTTGTATTCCCGATTTAAATGCATCTAAAGTGTATATATAATGTAATAGGTGTGTTCTCATTGGTGTAGGTGAACTTTTGCCATAAGTTGCAGCGGTATCAGGCCAGGAACCTGATACCGCTGCAACTTATGAGGCTGCCATGTTTCGTGCTGACAACTGCAGTTCCATGTGTTTGCTCACTCATACTCGCCTTGCCACATGCACGTCTCCAAGATTTTTTAGAGCTGCCCCGACCCTCTGGAATGGTCTTCCTCGTCCTTTTTGACTTGCTCCTACTTTCTGCTCATTTAAAAGAGCACTCAATACCCATATTTTCAAACTTGCCTACCCATCTTCTTCCTAAACCCTCACCACACCATTCCATATGACCCCTCCAATTGTGTGATACTTCCCCCACCTCCTAGATGGTAAGCTCTTCTGGGCAGGGTCCTCTCCTCCTCTTGTGTCACTGTCTGTATCTGTCTCTCATTTGCAACCCCTATTTAATGTACAGCGCTGCATATTATTTTGGTGCTATTATAATACTGTTTATTAATATTAATGTGTTCCTCCTCGGCTATTGGATTGCCACTAATGATGTAGCTTATGTGTAGGAGTTACACTGTCCCTAGGTCTATTCATAACAGTGCCATATATAGAGTCAGGCTCCACACCAATGGTTGCCAACCTTTTTCGGACCTTTGGACCACTATATGCAAGGAGACATAACCCGCCAACTGTCCTGAGCCTTCAATCAGTACAGGCGACGTGGTCGGTGGCTCTGGCTGGTTTGGCGCACCGGTCAAAGCCACGGATCACCTGCTGTGTGGTTGGCTACATAGACCGCTGCTCTACACTGCATGGCACATATACGATGCGGTCTAAGCAATAAAAATCTACCAGGAGCTGGGGAAAAGGTTTATTGCAAAAGATTGCATGTCCCCTGTCAAAAACCTCTCCCTCCTGATAACTGTATTTCTTTGGGTTTAGTTCTGCTTTATCTGCTAGAGTATGTGTGCACTCCACCTCTCCACCACTTTATCACCTTAACTGCTAAATCTGATTTTGAGATTTGAACCAAAGTCATGTTATTGGAGAATGTTTATCCCTATGCATGTGTTTAGTTTTAATGGGAGTGAAGGGTTAAAATTCAGCAACAAGGGTCATGAGGCTGCTGTGAGCAGAATAAACCCTGAAAGTGAAGAACCCCTTTAGACTGACCAAATTAATTCCTCACATTCTTCTTAGTAAATTGGGAACTCCCACACCAATGAGAACACACTGGAAGGAACAAGGTTACAAAGAAATCATAATCAGTTTATTAGCAGGAAGAGTTAATGGGTGAGATTAAAAACCCTGTAAATCCCAAATGGATTTTAAAGCCAACAATAAACTCCATGATTTTCACATATGAATAATCTCTCTCTCTCTCTCTCGTGTTCTATGGTGAAAGAATAATAGCCAACTAGATGGAACAAAGTCCTGCAATATGACCATGGGATTACATCATTTTGGAGAAGCCATTTTCACCATTCAAGCGTTTCAATTCATCATTGTGCGAGGTTGGCTCAATGTCACAGATTTCTCTCTGTTTTAAGAAAGCAGAACTTTCCATTCTGCAGGTTCTCATGCTGGCCATCCAAGAACACTTTCTCTACAGTCAAAGCATGTCCTCAGTATTCACTTCATTCTTGTTCCTGAACAAATAGCAATGTCCTGTTCCTTGCAGCGATCTGGCTTGCAACGTCCAGGGTGACAGTATAAAAAGTGATGCTTTCTGTCTGGTTACTAAGGTACAAAGTACAAACAATTTCATAAGCATTATTATTTATAGGTTCATTCAGTTTTAAAGTCTATTTTAAATCTGATTGAAGGTAATAAACAATACATTTGGGCCTATATAATATGGTGGGGCAAGGAATAATGATGCCCAGTCCCCCCACAGCATCCGATCTGTGATCCGTTTAGATCAATCCAAATTATAAAAGATGAATGCAGCTTGGGTGATACTGATTACAATGACGTGATTTGTTTGAATATTATAAAACAGTATTTATGTAGATTAAACATATTTTGCAGCGCTGTATATTAAATAGGGGTTGCAAATAACAGACAGATACAGACAGTAAAGCTACATACACACTTCCAATTATTATCGTTGGAAAACGAACGACGAACGTTCATGCACGATATATATGAACGATCGTATAGCACCGATCCTGCACATAGAGTTAACGACACGATCGTTCGTAGATATTGTACACACAATAGATACGATCGTTTGAGCGATAGAGGAACTATGTGCACGACAGGAAAAGTGACGGACGTTCGTTCATCACGCATGCTCTGAACATGGACGATCAACGAACGACCGTACACACGAACGATGGTCAACGATCGTCGTCCAATCCGATCCGTCGGTCCGGTCGTTCGTTTCCAGCGACTTTCCTCGTTCGTCGGCGTCGTTGGTTACTTTTTTACGAACGATTTTTTGCCCAATCGATCGTTCGTTGTTCGATTGGAACGATAAAAATTGGAAGTGTGTACGCACCTTAACACAGGAGGAGAGGACCCTGTCCAGAAGAGTTTGCAATCTAAGAGGTAGGGTAAGTAGCACACAATAGGGGGGGATATGGATTAGTGGGTGAGTAGTGAGAGTTTAACAGACAGAAGATGAGAGGTAGGCAATATCAGTTGGAGGAACTGTTGAGCCCAACAGAGCAAAAGTAAAACACTCCTGCACTCTACTACAACCTGCCTATGTGGGGGCATCAAAGTTCTTCATTGAAGGTCATCTGCCATCTCTGCCTTCTGAAAATGCCAGCTGCCTTGCTTTCATGCTTTTCAATTGCTTTCCATACTTGGCCAGGGCCAATTTTATAGATAAGGACTTCACTCTAGTCTAACAAGTAATTTAGTTGGAAGATACCTGAAAAAGCAGTTCCTACATACAAGTCATCATGCTGCCCCAAGCTCACATGACCTACGCTGGCCTTTTCTACAAGCACCCTACCCTTGTGTCAAGTGATTATTTTAGTAAACGCCAAAAATCGGATGAGTGCCTGGGGGTAGAAGGATTTTTGCTTGATAACCAGAAAGAGTTAATAACTATACCAGACAAACAGAAAAACTGAGAGATGTTCTCTGACCAATAAAGGGTCTTCAATTCCCTTGAACATACCCTACACACATGGCACAGACTCCGTATAACCCTACTATTCCAAGCACAGACCCAGAGAAACATTATTGTAAATACAAATCTTCCAGTATTTTTCTTAGCCCATGTTTCCTTAAGTGCCAAAACATTTTTGCCTGTATATTCTGTAAGATTTTCTTGAATTTCCCTTCCCAGAGAAGTACGAAAGTCTCTCCACTGAGAATGTGATGGCTTATTTTCAATGGGCATTGTTATCCTGGGTTTGACATGCATCTGAAATGCATCTTGAAAAAAGGTCAACAAAATTCCATGGACTTTAAGGTTTTTGTTGTAAAAGCCAGCAATCAGGTAAACCATTTGGTAAATGCTGTATTTTCTATTTGAATGTAGCTGCATGAAATTTGGAAACAATGGGAGACAACTTGACTATGACTTCTACCGACACAAACCCTTAAAGTTGTCACAGATACAGTTACCCATTGACTATATCTCATGTCCTGTGACAACCCAATGGTCACAAGCACATACATACAGGATGAATGTCCCCAGATTGGACACAATCAACTTCCATACTCCATTACATCTAAATTTTACACACACTTTAACAATAAATGCTATCTACAGACTTTGAATACTTTTTGATGTTGTTAGCGTAAGGATGCAGCTGGCACTTCCATCTTGATGGCTTCTAGCATACTATATCTATACATTCAAATCTTAAGAAACACTTCATTTTCTAATCATCATCTCCAGAGTGCTTCCACGTACTTGTACGCTGACAAAACAAGTTAATGAAGTACATGGCGGATGTGCAATATCTGATTGCCTCGTGTGAATTTCTGCCTGAACATACACAGCTTCGCTTCATGTCACATTTAATAAGCAGCAGATTAAGTGAAGCAGTGAATTTCAGAAACTAATTTATAACAATGCTTATAGGGAAATTAGGTCATGAAGTAATTGTAATGGAAGTGGAGCGGCCTCACATTGTCAGTATTATTAGAGTCATGGTCCTAGATCTTTGCACTTTAAAAATACTAAATACCAGGAACACTCATAGAAATGGCTACTAGCTGGGAGAAAAGTAGAGATACTATTTACTTTGTTTCCATCAGTTTGTTTTTTGCAAGAGCTTCATCACCTGGGAATACATTGTCTCAATCCTATTTCAAACCTGTGATCGAGCTAATACTTTATATAGCTTTGAATGTAGTGCAGTTACAAAGTCTATAGCCGTGACACCAACCAGACTGCCCAGCAGAAACCCATGGACTAGAACTACCATGAGCCTAGGACTAGTGCAGCAAAGCCAATGGCACTAGCCGAGTCTAATTTTACTGTTGTTACAATTCTTTAAACAAGAATTATGTTCCTTCCTCGAAGATGTTGATTCCCGGGAAAGGGGTGAAAACTTGTTTTGTATACAAAACACTGGAGGCAAGCTCAACACTTCACTGACTATTGCTGAAATATTGGATATAGTACATGTAGGAGACACAAACCTACCTATGGCCAGTTGATTATTTTATCCAGGGCCAGACTGGTCCACAGAAAGACCAGATGCCCCAAAAAATGTTTGTGCCCTCTGGTTCTCCCCTGCTGTTTTTCTAAAAAGTACCCCCCATGCCAGGAAATAATGCATTCTGGTAGGCTCTGGTGGACCCCAGGCTCTGGTGGACCTCAATCTAGGCCCTGTCCTTACCTGTACAAAAACCTCTAAATCTGTGACTATTTGCCCAAATGTAAGCAAGGCTACTATAACGTCCTCTTCACAATTTTTGATTTTACCATAGAGCCTCATATAACAACCCCAAAACACAAAGAAAAATCTTACCCTACTAAAAAAAATCTAATTTATTTGGATTACATGGAGTAAAAATACAGAACACATATACACAGTAACATGACTATAGACTTATTATACAAGCCATGAAAGTTGCAAAAGGCTTTACACAGTCTTTGGGTTTATTATCTGCATTATCTATGTTTGCAAGGGTTACTAGGGCAGGTCCATAAGTTAACTGAATCCAGGGTTGTCAAGGCTGGCGCTCTGAAACTCGGAGTTTGTTCTGTATACTGGATCTGCAGGAGAAACCATCTGAAGCTGAAAAATTAAAACTAAGAAAATAGTGCAGAGGTTACAGTCTGTTTTTGCAATGCTCCTGGGGAATTCATTCTCAACAGGCAGCTATTACAATTAATGTACATAAATTTATGTTTGGCTCTGCTAAAACAACCAGGTAGAGCTGAAATCAGATTGGAGTAAAGCAAAGGACCAGGAAAGGCATACTGGTAAAGATATTCTGGTTAGGAAAAACATGATATGCTTAATGTCCATACATGTGGACACCCCTCAAAAATTGCATTCGGGCAGTTTTTTACTAAATGCCCTAAGATAGTTTGACTCTTCCAATCTTAAGTCATCAGTAAGAGAAGGCACTTCCAGCATGCCTCTACCCCTGCTCACTAAGCCAGCTCTATTAAGACCTGGTTTAATGAGTTTAGTTGGGTTAAGGTCAGAGCTGTGCAGGCCACTCGAGTTTCACCACACCAAATACCTTTAGGATAAACTGAAAAACATTCACAGCCAGGTCTTCTCAATCAACATCTGACACCTGACCTTTGAGCTGCATGAGCACAATTTTTGCACTCCAAAATCTTGTTAAAATCCTTCCCAGAAGAAAAGCCAGCACTTGTTTTGGATTGATTGCCAAGCAAGCTTATATAGGTGTATTAGTCATACATAAACTTTTGTCTATGCAGTGTGTAAGTATAGAAGAATATGACTATGTAACAATGAAACTAATCATACTTTTTGGCCTGACAGCAATTAAGAACACATTATAAAATTAATTAAATTTGATTATCCATAAGAGCAAAGCATGTAAAATGGAAGATGCTCTCAAATTGTCAAGGTCCCTCTTCCCTTTACAAATCATCTACCATTGGTGGTTATAAAAAAGGATTTTTTCTGTAAAATTCTAGTTTGTTTTTATCGCAAGTCAAATTTCTGTAGATCTTTCATGATCCCTTCAAGCCACACTAGTATGAGCACTTTACATACAGAGCTGTTCAGTTCAATGGAGGGGAAGGACGAGTAGCAGACATGTTCTCCAAAGGAGCGAACAGTCATTCCTGGCCAGTTACTTATGACATCAGGAGAGCGCTATTCACACAACAGATTTTTGCATGATCACAGATTATCTAAAACTACAACTATCTAGCATGTGTACTTTGACTTACCTAACCCCCCCACCACCTTCTGCATAGCAGCATGTCACGTCAGCGTCCTGCCAGGAGATTCCTGGAGTCCATAGCAAAATTGTTTTCCACATAAGATTTCAGCTGTATTGTATTCTTCAGGTTTTACCCATTAGATCATGTCATAAGTCATGCCATCTTACACATAGCATCATGGGCAGAGGATGGACAAGTGTTTAATTGGCTATTTTGCCATATTTATAGCCCACAGCCTCCTGGGGTACATACATCACATTTCCCAGGAGGATGCGGATCGACCTCTTTTTCGGAATCATGTCACCTGATCTTGCTCCTGCATGTAACGTAGGAAGAATATGAAGGAGGAAGAACATTGTGGCGCAGTGTCCAGTCTGCGCCAGAATGAAGGCAGAAAACCGGATAGCACCGGGACCAACTGGACAAGGATCATGGAGGGATTTTTCACAGATTACTCTTCATCTATAAACTTTTTTTTTTTTTTTACTAATAGTTCCAATTTAACCGTAACTTTCTTTAAAAAGGTATATTCAACACCTACTAAAATAAGTTATTTACAGAGTAAAGGGGGCACGGATAGTGTGAGCAGACTGCATTTTACTCATGTTAATGATCAACATTCATTACAAAAAATCCATTTTTGATGCACTAACGGAAAATAATACAACACATAAAAAGGGCAAACGTTCAACAATCAGCCCCCATGACAGATGTCATATATATGAGGCTCTGACTAATTACACCTGCAGCAGTGTTTATATTACACAGTGCAAGGGGTCAAGTGGTCTTGGCATAAACTAAATTTCTGTAGCTAAGCCTTCTGTAAGTGGCACTTGTAGAACCCTGCCGCTTCTTTTATTTGCATTAATACACAAAGAATCAATATGTGTTGACTTTTCTCCTACACATTAGACATTACTTGAAGATATAAGCCTCTCTTTCACAATATTTTTTAGTTTAGTAACTGCTTTTGCCTGCTTGAAATATAAGTGGCTCTTATAAGTCAAAGAATTAGGGGGAAAAAAAGCAAAAGGTTTCTATGAGGGCAAAAAAATTAGAAATCATGACTTAAGATGAAGTCTAAAAAGTCATTAACCCAGGTCAGCTTTTTAACATTTGCAATATATTTGTGTGGTTTTTAGGCATTTACTGTTCTTTTCCCCCAACCCCATTTATATTTGCCACTTGTGTTCTTAAGCTCTTCCCACTTTAACTTTGCCATGGATATATTATGAGCAATAGCTACTCCTAAAGCTTAGTGTAGGGTTTGCAATTCCTGTAAGACAGTTTTTGCAGTTTAGGTTAATGAGAACCAATGCTATGCAATAGTAACACATTGCTGCCCCTTCACAAGTTCTCCATGAGTAACCATTAAAAAAAAAAAAAACAAAAAAAACACATTGCAAGTTTTGTGTTAAAGTAAAATGTTGCGAACTCCAACTGCAAGTGCTTCTACACTTACCCATTTTCTCTTAGCTGGAAAGTCTAATACTTTCCTGTTAATAAAGTTGACTTTTTGCATGTGAAGGTGACATTGAATTCAATGCAGCCCTATCATCAATGTGTATTGCATGCTGGGCCTTCTTGCAATACTTTGGTATTAGAGGTAATAGTGGGTGTGGCTATCAGTATTGCTACCGCTAATCTGAAGTCTATAGCTTGTCAATCAGCACCTGGCCCCACCAACTGTTCCGACACATTGCTTACTGCAGTGCCTGAGAAAGAAGGCGTGTGAGATAAGAGTGAACATGAATTTGTTAGTTATGGAGGATAATAGGATTTTTTATTCTTTTATGGGGACTTGTGCATTACAGAGTAACTGAATTTTGGACCTGTTCAAATGGTTGCACAGAAGCCCCTATGTGCATTTTTAAGTGACCCTAAACACTTATCTTACTGATGATCCATAAATTAAAATGTTTCTGCCTGGTCACAGCAGTCACCTATCTGGGTATGTGGAATATCTGCTTCCCTGCAGCACGCTGTCACATCACTGTAGGATGCAAACAGGGTCATTTTGTAGATGAAAGCATATATCCTACAGCAATCTTTCAACTTTTTTCTTGGGGGGACTCTTGAGTTATTGTTCAGGTCTTCAAGAAACTTTGGCTATAAGTACTATACTATATTACTATATCCACTATACTATATAACTATATCCACTAAACTATATTACTATATCCACGGCTCACAGTACATTAGTATGGTGGTCAGTGGGAAGAATGCCTCTTACATTGCTGACCATTGGGATTGATGTCACCCTTGCAGATAGCCAGCCACACACAGGGACTTTCAGGTCAATTTAATGGACACCAATCATAACTGCTCACGGCTCAAAGGAACCCCCTTGCAACTCCTTGAGGAACCCTTGGGTTCTTTAGAACACTGGTTGAAGAACAGTCCTAGACCAAAAGTACAACTACTTTTCTTGCAGCGTATGTATTAGACCCAGCAGCTGATTGTGGCAAAAACAATGATCCGATATTCACAAAGCTCTTTCAGGTCTGATCACCACTATATAAATAAGCTGCTAGTAGTAAAATTCATAAACTGGCATTCATAAAAGTGAAGATCTTATCAGCTGCTTAGGGCTTATGTATGCAGCCTCAACAGTGCTGTTTGGGTTTGGATCCCTCCTGTTGTGTGCTACTTACTCCATCTCTTAGATTGTAAGCTCTTCGGGGCAGGGTCCTCTCTGTGTCACTGTCTGTATTTGTCTGTCATTTGCAACCCCTATATATTGTAAAGCACTGTGTAATATGTTGGCTCTATATGAATACATTTTTTCTGGTAATCTGACAGATCGGCTGTTATGAATATGCCAAAAATATACTATTATGCTGGGTCACTTATTTTATAATTTTTTTTTTTGCATACAATTTTACAATTGTTGTGGGAGCTATATACAGGGACCTCAAGGTGTTCGCATTTTTTCTATGTTGACATGGTAGGCAGTTTATAAAACTGACCAGTTTCCTGTGAACAGCATTCACACAGATGTAAAATGGAGAACAGCAACTTAACAATTCCAGCAACACAACAATATCACTTTTTCATACTAGGTGACAGCGCGCCGTGGATTAGGACTGGAGAAGCTGGAAGTGGCGTCCCTTTTGGAAGATTTTACCCACCTCTTGAACCAAGACAAGTGCACAAAATTTGAATTTAACCCCATCGTAAGGACAATTTCACCAGGGGAAACATTGAATCAATTAAATATCTGGCAAATGTGTGTTCTGACACAGTTGTGTATGCATACAAATGAAAAGTAAATCATGGGGAATGGTTTATAGAAGAAAGTCAATGAGAAATCACTGATTCATCAAAAAAGCCAAATGTCTAGAAGGCACCACAGCTGGTGGATGTACCTTTGCCCATATTGTAGATTTAGGTTGTTAATTGTAGGCATGATTGGATGAATCTGGTATGAATGTGCGTTTAGAAAAAAATTTCCAATGGGTTGTGGTAAATCACTCTCTATCAGCTCTATCACTTTTTTGTGTTGTTCAAAGTCCCTCTAATCTCCGGTTATTAAAACGTTTGCTACAACACAAGCGTCTCTCAAGGCTGCCACCTGCTGCCCCCCTCTGATAATGGTGCGTATATAAATGACTATTTTAAAATATTGCCTAGGGGCAATTAATCTCACTAGATCATGTGATGTGCCCTTGCGCTTAGCCGCCATGACAAATGCCACTCCGGGGCATTAACCCACTCGCAACATACGTTCTAAGCTAGGTTTTTTTATTGAGATGCTGCAAGGGTATGTTTCATGTTAAACGATTATTCATCGATTTCATAGGCAACCATGATCTCATACGTTTGCAAGATATCAAAGTGGATTAATAATAAAAACGACAAGTCACTTACGTTCACGACGGCGCTTGCGGTTTCTTTATCCCCAGCGAATGATGAAAGCATGATAGTGAATACATAGATTTTTAGCAGCGGGGGTTCCAGATGCGTTTCTGAAAAATGTCCTTCTCAGCAAATTCCTTCTTCAAAGATTGCTTATGAATTCCCCCGCCAGATGGCACCAAGCACATCTACAAGTTCAGGAACTCCCGAGAACAATGGTCGTCTTTATTCTGAAAAAGTAAAGAAAATGGTTGTGTTTGACAGTGGAACAGATGTACATACCAGCTATTTAACTCTTTAAAGACCCAGAGACGCCTGCGGCACAATAGTAATGAGTAGTTGTACCTGTCTGGTTATTTATAACTGATGATTATTAGCAATGTTCTAATACAATGCTGAAACTGTGCATTTTGACAAGAGTACATTATTTATGTTTCAGTTCAGAGTGTGGCCCCTTTGGGAGATTTCTAAGAACCTTTAATTACAACATGGACTTTGCATTCCAGATCACTAGCCGATACCCAGATGTTCTTCCCCTGGATAATCCCATCAGACTTGTTACAACACAGCAAAGACTTTTAGATGTGGACAATGCTTTAAAGTGGAACTAATCCTCAAGAAAACATTTTGATTTGAAGATGCCAAATACTGCAGCCTGGTTTTCTTTGAAGGGTATTTTAGGGATGTTTCCTCCCCTACAGGTTCAAGCTTGCATTGACCCCTTGGCACAATGCAACTCACTTTAGAAAATCAATTTTGTGTAGCTACAGAGGATGGTAAAGCATTAAAAAATCCTGATGTGTATTTGGTATTTTTTGGACAGTAAATATTGCAGCTGTTCAGTTGCAGGCTTATAGACCCTAGTATACGGTTTGTGCTACATTACTACTCCATAGACCGGGATGCAGACACCAATCCTAGCTGTAAAATAACCCAGAAAGGTAAGTGTTTGAACGATAGGGTCAAAACAGCAAAATAAATAATTATGCAAGCAATAGGAACCAAACTTCAGCCAAAAAAAATGTCAAGCTGAGGGCAAAGAACTTGCAACCTGTATTGCATGTGGTCACCTTGCAACAGATCCTTTCCCTTTTACTAATTATAACACCTTCTGAGTGGAAAGCAGGGCTTTGCTTCCTGATGTCAGATCCTCCAGCAAGGAGAACAAGCAGTACGATAGTGATATCACCAAATCGTATTCCAAGCATCTCAGGACTACAGGTCAAAAACATAAGTACCAGAGATATCACACTAAAGATATAAAGAAATGAGTCTGAAACCACAAGGATATGTATACACACTCACATCCGATAAAGTGTGCGGCTATTTACAGGATGACAGATTTTTCAGGGGAATGCCTAATCACAATAGACATTGCTGTATGTTTTGTTGTAAGGTTACACCTGGTAGCCATGGGGTCTTCATCCATAGCTGAATGTTTGTATAAGTGTTTGGGAGAAGCCTAACTAATTCAACACAACATAAGCAGGACAACAATGTGGATCCTTATTGTCAACTGTCAACAGTTCTAGAGGTCCCCTGCCTCCAATGAAGTGTGTTCATTGGGCTCATGCTGACCCCACTGGTTAGACTTTGGTTCTTATCCAATTTCTGCTCTGGCCCTTGGCAGGGTACGGATTATAAACCCATTTGCACCTTTTGACTTTTGCTGGTGTTCAGCCTTGATCTCTTGCCTCAAGCTCTGCAGATTCACCAACCATGTTTGCTAACACCATGTTCACAACCAGCACTAAAGTTACCTGTTACCTGTTCTACACTAAAGCGTTCCAGTTACCTCTATAGATCTTGTCTTTTGTGGTAATGGTAATCAAGATCTTTCCTTGTAAGATGTGCTGCTAATGACCTGGTATCCATTTGGACTTCATGCCTTGGAAATACCTGCACTACCCTAGCATCCATATGAATAGCAAAACATAGCAAGTCTTCACTTTATTTCATTTCCACAAATATTAGATTAATTTAATAATGACTGTGCCTCAATCTAGTAAATCTTACAATTACGACTCTGAGGTTGGGTTGTATCTGGTTCAAAAACTTAAAGCATCGCTTGCTTGTTTGCCCTAGAAGAATGGTGGGCTGCCAAGTATCTGCAGCCAGATGAATCAGGGGAAGATAGACTGATTTTAGTACCTTTGTTGTGAATCTTGAAAAATGAATCCATAGTAGTTATAATTTCAATTTATTATTATGGTAATAAGTCTATTTTTCGCAGAGATCCATTTACATTATGTAAGCAATTTATAATGGATATATTATATAAGGACCTTATGTTCCAGTAACAAATACTACTTTTGCTACACATGTACTGGATAAAACCTCTGCTATACAATTAGTGGTATATTAGTTGGTGTGCACAGCCATCGCAGCTAATTTGGCCTAAAAGAACAAGCTGCATTTATTTCATCTGTCCACTAGATGGCAATGGAACCAATGACTAAACCATACATGAAATTCCAGGCAAAAAACTTTATTTCTGGGTAAAAGTTAGCAGATTGTATCTAGATGGGATGGAGGGGTTCTTTTTTTAATCTTTTTATTTTCCTGAAAAAGTATAGAAAAAAACATGTAGGTGGGAAAATGTACTCTTTGTGCTGTTCGTCATCAGGACCGGAACAAAGTTGAAGATCTTCTTAAAGATGGAGTTCTGTGTCAAATAGCTTTAAAGGTTAACCACAAGCACTTTATTTCCATTTTAAACTACCTACCATGTCTAAAACGAATCATAAAGCTGTAATTCTAGCTGGGCCTTCTTTCCGATTGTTCTAGTTGACCCTATAGACCCCCTAGGCTTAGTCACCATGATTAAAAGTATCTCAACCTCAGGAGATGGCCCCTTAGTAGTCCACCAGAACCTACTGCTTAGATAGGATTTTGAGGTTGGGGGCTAGGTAGGTAAGATTAGTATGTTTTGTGCATTATTGTCTTTTAAATCATTATTTAACTACATTCAGTCTTTTTTTTTACCCAGGTGCACATTTTCACTGGCAGTTTCAAAGGGCTCTATCATTATGCAACTTTATGAGTAAATCAGAAGAATTGGAACATCTACTATGAACCAAGAGAACATATCAGAGGGGTCTCACTGCCAAAACCTTAAACAGCCTGCAAGAGTCAGTCGAGTTAGCTTTGCCTATAATTTTTTATTATTATTATTCAGTATTTATATAGCACCAACATATTACTTTACAAAGTCCATAGTCATTTCACTAGCTGTCCCTCAACGGGACTCACAATCTATTGTCCCTACCATAGTCATATGTCATTACCACAGTCTACAGACAATTTTGGGGGGAAGCCAAATAACCTAACAGCATGTTTTTGGGATGTGGGAGGAAAGCGGAGTACCCAAAAGAAATCCACACAAACACAGGGAGAACCTCCAAACTCCATGCAGATAGTGTCTTGGCTGAAATTCAAACCTAGGACCTAGTGCTGCAAAGACCAGATTGCTAACCTCTGATTCTACTTAAACATTTAAACTATTTGAAAGAATGACAAAGGTTGCTTTGTAGTAAAGGGAATGTATAGTATGCATACGAAAAAGTACTTGTGCAGGTATAGTAGGTCAGGTTAACACAACGCAGGTGTCACTGCAATGCATTGTGGAAAGTCTAAGTTCAAAAAAGTTTTTGTCAACCATGTGGTTAGTTGCTCCTTGCATGTCAATTTTCAACTGCTATCCATCCAGGAGTGTTCATCAGTACTTTTGTAATCATTTGCTGAACCATTTGGAAGTCTATTGAAGCATGCAAATGTGAAACCATTTTGAAATGCTGCACAAAGTGTATCAAAAGCCACAACTAAGCCCTTTGAACTATAAGTGTAGGTTTGTATGAATGCACTTTTCCCCCCAAACATGTAGCACATTCAATTAAAGTAAAGTTTTGTTCTGCCTTAAAGTATACAAAAAAGTTTCTTTAAACTGTGAACAGAAGAGAAAGATTAGGTGTTTAGTCAAATTAGGCGCCATTTAAGTTTTATAGTGTGTGCACCCTTTGGGAAATTCATCACCTTTATTTGTCCTGGTGACCATTGTCACTGAGACATAAAATAGAGCAAATCCACATTTGAGCTGTCATCATAATCCATTACCAGACTATGGTTGTCTCTTTGGGCAGGAAGGAACTGAAGGGAAATCCCCATGTCAAAGTGTAGACAGCAAAAAATACAAATTTGTGGTTTTACTATTGACCTTATCCATACAAAATTTTGTAAAAAAAAATGGGGGCTAGATATAAACATTAGGATTGTAATCTTACAGCTTCACATTAAAACTGGGAACTTCCATTATCCAGAAATAAGTTCTCCCCGTGAGGACCCTCATAAATGCATGTTTACAATAGCAGGAATGCCACCAATATTCCCCTTGGTCTCTTATCTGGAGTGCAATTTTGGTTATGTCCCCAAAATTCATCCAGTTTTAGATCTTGTAACTGAATATTGATAAATACATCCCACAAGGTAGTACCTCTGAACCCCTGCCCAGTATTCCATTTTATTTTGGAAGCTAAATATATCATTATTTAATAATGGACAACAGAAAGAAATGTTTGCTTATTTGATTTTTGAGGAATAATTACCAAGCACTATATTTAGATCACAGATTTCTGAAAGCCTCAGAATAAAAATGTGCTGCAGAAAATCCAAGCATCATTAGACATGCAACATTTAGATATGAATTCTCGTTAATTTGCCAGCTGAAATGTTTGTATTTATATTGGAGCTATTATCAGACAGTTTCATTCTTCTGGCACAAATGGAGGGGAAAAATGAGGCCAAGTTTGGAAAGAAAGTTACTAAAAAAGTGAGAGGAGAGCCCTGAGAAAATGATTGTCAAACAGATATATAGGATATTATGTAAAGTAGACAGGACATTAAATAATGTCTACATTCTACCATGTTCAGTGCATACTGGCAATGGGTCTGGGGAACACTACAGCACTACTTTTTACTTACCAATTAGGGCAAGGTGAATGTGTCTTAATAAAGAAGCCCCTCCCGAACCCGATCATTACCATGCTTAATACCTTCTTTGCCATCGCTCCTTCAAATCACCTAAAAAGAAGTGGTGACACCTCCATGACTTCCTGGGTTATATGATCCACAGTCTATAACATTGGAGAGGTACCCTGTAACCTCCCATACCACAAAGCACTGACAATGGATGTGACAAATGCAGGAGAGCTCTGGCAAGGCAAGTATACCTGGGTAAGGAGCAAGGTGACAGTTTCTCTTTAAAGTTTAGCACAAGTAGATTTAAAATACATACACATAGCCATGTGTTTGCAATAGAAAAATGAAGATTAGGTATAATTTTAATAAAAAATTGTGTAGATGCCCAGAGAGGGATTGAAGCACTACATCAGAGGTCCGCAAACTCTGGCCTTTAGGCCAGATACCGTCGAGCCAGTAGTCCGTTCCGGCCTAATGCCCCCCTGGTCGATCCTGGCCATCAGGGGTCGGCAACCTGTGTCTCTGGTGCCGCATGCCTCCCTCCCCCATTTACTGCGGCCGGCGTTAACACTTCTGCCACCGGGGTCAGGGGATAATGCATACGGAGGAGAGGGATTTCCTTTCTGGGGGTTCCTGGTGGGGGCGGAGCCATAAGGGCGGGATTTGAGAAGGAGTCCAGCCTAGTGTGCCTTTTTGACCTCCTGAAATGGCCTAGTAGCCAAAAAAGTTTGCTGACCCCTGCACTACAATAAACAGATTAGCTGCCTTAGCATATTTTGACAAGGATCAAGCTGGATAAAGTAGAAAGCAAACTGGAGAGGAAGGGCTCATCAGTTGTTTGCACCTTTACTGTCCATACACAAGAAAGGGGAAGGGGTCTAGCTGTACTGCATAAGAAAAATATGTGTGCTTAAGAGTATTTTTTAAATGTTACTTACTGTCTGTTGTCAACCCAAAGCCATGGTGCCCAGCTGGTGACTCTTTGGTACTTGTGTTGGCCGTTTGACCCTGGTAATGGAAGCATTGAATTGTAAAGGGACTGAAATAGCATTTTACATGTAGCAATATGTTCCATTCTTTATGTCCAGCAGTATGTTTGCAGTTTCCAACCATACCTTTGGCATATTCACAGTCTTTCATAATTTTTGAAGGGAATGTAGGAAGCTTAAAACTTAGGATGTATAGATTTAGACTGGCACAGTAATAGCAGAGATCTCCAGCAGTTTCCAGTAACATCTTAGAATACATATAAATTAGAAAGTTGCAGACTTCCAACATAGGCATGATGTATATGTCTATTTTGGTTTTACCATACCCCCAACAGATAAGCCCAGAAGTTGGTATGCTTCGGAGGAGAGCTTGGTGATCATATTCAGTAACGGTGCAGTAGATCTCCATGGATAGACACCCGAGGAATGGGGGAAATTTTAGATGGTGTCTAGAGCAGCTTTTACCATGGGTGAACTCCTAAAAATACCTTTCTGGTCTTCAGAGAACCCCTTCTAATATATCTACAGCTGTAGCAACTGCACATTAGTGTGGTGGTTCCTGGGAAGAATGCTGGGTGCATTGTATATTGGCTAAATGAACGGAAAAGCAGAGTGCTCAATGCTCAGGTCACCTCTTGTAACCTCTGGAAGAACCCTGGTCTAGAGGAGTATAAGTTGTACCAGAAGCACAACAGACTTAGCATGGATAATAGAAGAATGACTGTGGTGGCAGTACAAGAGGAGCTGCCCAGAGTAAGACTTTAAAGAATAGGTAGGTGACCATAGATAATTTACTGCATATTACAGTTTTTTAATTTTATCACCATTTGTTCTAATAAACTTCCACACCGAAAAATGATGACACATGTTTGTGATTGTCCTAAGAACTGTATCCTGCTGTAACCGCAACATTTTTATAACTAGAGTTGTCCTGAACCACAGGCTGAGTAAATATTTAGTCATTTTTAACCTAGAAGTGGTTTGAGTGTCTGTCTATTGTCTTACACTTTCATAAGTGTTTATAACAGATTGCATAATCAACAGGAACAAGAAGGCGCATGAAAGAAATTGGATAAAAAACAGATCATGGGTGGGCAATTGTAATCCCAGAATCACTTTAGGGACTTGAGATGATTTGCTTTAGTACATGGTTTTATATAAGGAAAGGACTAGTACTGTTACTAGCAGTCTATGTAATAAAGCCAGGGAATCCATTACATGGTTAGCCAAGAGTGATCATGTGCAATTCGTGACTTGTCCAGAAAGTGATGAAAGCATAATTAGCTATTTTTTTGTCTTGCAGCTGTAATGTGCACTCTATTAAGCATAAAAGTATTAGTCTGACATTTGCCAAGATCATGGATGTAGAGAACTAATCTAATATTTCATCCTATTGTTTTTCTAAAAAGACTGCCTGTAAAAAGCATGCTAGAAGCCAAATAATGCCTCCACTTTTCAGCATTGGCTATGATTGTGCATTGGAGGTGATAAGAGCCAACCAGAAAATCAGATGAATTCATTATCACACAAGCAGATTTTTTAAAAGCCCATTTATCCCACTTATATCGGGCTGCACTACACAATGCAGGCACAAGACATTGGAAAATTAAAAGATATTGACCCTGATTTATGAAAGCTCCCCAAGGCTGGAGAGAATACACTTTCAGAAGTGAACTGGGTGATCCAGCAAACCTGGAATGGATCTGATCCAGGATTCAAAACATTTGCTAGCAAATAGAAAATGATTTTTAAAAAATCTGTTCCATGTTTTCTGGATCACCCAGCTTCACTTCTGAAAGTGTATTCTCTCCAGCCTTGGAGAGCTTTCATACATCAGGGCCTTTGTTTCTAATAGGCCAAGCTCACACCAATGTGTTGTGTTGGTGTGACCTAGGTGAAAATGCTGCAAACTATTGTAGCTCACTGCAACAAATATGAAGGTAATGAAAAAGCATTTAGCATTTTTGGTGAAGAGTAGATCACCTAAAAATATAGATTTTTTAATCTCGGGCTGCAAGGGCCTTGAAGCCAAAATAGTATTTAATTCAATGTTTTTATTATCTTCCAATCCATTATATCTGTTGACAGTCCACATATAAATTTAATTTGACCCTAAGACAGTTTGGACTAAAGTTAGACTACATTAACCATTAAAGATGGCAATCAAAAGAACAATTTTGCGGAGTACTTCCTTAGTTTATAAGTTACAAAAAGCCCGACATTACCTTTTAGAGGTAAATTCCCAGAATATTTTAACAAAGTAGACAGCAGTATGGTGGGCCACATAATTTGTAAACTTCTTATTAATAATAAACCGTTATTAATATATTTATCTACAAAGCTAAATGAAATAGAAAATCTCATTATATACAACTTTATAGAAAATTAGCAGAAATAGGAGTTAGAGGAATTTAATGGCATCTTACTCTTTAACACAATTGGCCACCTTTGCCCTTCCAGTTGCATACATCCTAATTCAGCCTTCCATTCTCTTAATCTGTGATTTTGAATAGATATGATTGTATACTTAAGGTGCGTACACACTTCCAATTTTTATCGTTCCAATCGAACGACGAACGATCGATTGGGCAAAAAATCGTTCGTAAAAAAGTAACCAACGACGCAGACGAACGAGGAAAGTCGCTGGAAACGAACGACCGGACCGGCGGATCGGATTGGACGACGATCGTTGAACATCGTTCGTGTGTACGGTCGTTCGTTGATCGTCCATGCTTAGAGCATGCGTGATGAACGAACGTCCGTTCACTTTCCTGTCGTGCACATAGTTCCTCTATCGCTCAAACGATCGTATCTATTGTGTGTACAATATCTATGAACGATCGTGTCGTTACCTCTATGTGCAGGATCGGTGCTATACGATCGTTTGTGTATATCGTGCAGGAACGTTCGTCGTTCGTTTTCCGACGATAATAATTGGAAGTGTGTACGTAGCTTAACCCAAGGCTTTATTAATGTTCTATTAAATAACCTTTGTTCATTTACCTAGACCATTTTCTTCAGTGATTGTAGTACTAAAACTCATAATCACAGGTAGTTGTAATTTACCAGTAACCAATTGCTAAATTATTAGCAATTTTAGTAGTGTGATTGCCATTCCTAACATTGCTTTTGTGTTCCCTCTACTCATGTTTGGATTACAAAATTCCTAATACCTCACTTACCCTTTGTCCATATGCAGTAATCCCCACCCCTCCCAATTACATGTCTTGATTTACCAGGAATACAAAAATTGGTCTGGGTGGCCTAAACTTTGGTTTCCTCCCTTATCCCCCAAAAACACAAGTTATTCGGCTATCTATCAAAAATTGTCCTTAGACTGCGTTAATGGACATTAGGATGTGAGCCCCTTTAAGGTAAAGTTAGTGATATGAAAATGGACTTTGTAAGGCGTCTTACATGAGAATCAGCTGACAAGTGAATGTAGTTTTTCAAGCCCTTCTGAACAACCAGCTTCACACTTTCTAAAAGTATTCAATGTAATCTTTGATTCCTATGCTTAATCTACTCCATACATCTACTCCATAAAATGCACAAGGACCCTCCAGTTTACAAACTAAGTTTATGGTCCCATTAAGTATAGATATTACAGTATTTGCAAAGACCTATACCAATAGAGCCATGTCAGGAACAGTACCCACAAGAGAAATTAAAAAAAAAAATAGACTGGTCCAGGTACATCTCTGCTAGGTCATGCAGCCTAAAGACATGTTAATACAAAACAGCAAGCTGCAGGTTAAGGATTATGTTAAGGGTACTACTTTGAAGGCTTCAGGTCTCTAGTGGCTTTACCTTTAAGACATTGTATTAAAAGTAACAAATGGCTCATGCTGAAATTTGAAGAGTTGAGCATTTATCTAACCCTTATGTAGCACTCTACCTGCGCTCTATGCACCATTACATTCACTAGAAAATCCTTCTATACCCTCTTACATGACACTGGAGGTTATCTTAGGTTATATAGCCTGGTTACACATACATATTCCAGAGGCATTTTTGTCCTTTCATAATTAAATTTAAAAAAAAGATAGTTCTATAATGTTCAGCCTGATAAAACCCACAGAATTACTGGGCTACTTAGGTTCACCTTGAGCTTGCTTCTAAGGCATTTTACCTATAAGGCATGACGGTCTTAAAAAATCCCCAAGTTATACATTTACAGTTCATTTTAGACCGGTTAATTAACACAAGTGTAAATTCTGTCCTAAAAATGTCTACACCTAAGCCAAGAATGGCTTCAGTCCCATACAGCATTGGACGTTGTCTTTCAGTGCTGCAATAAAATGTTGTCAAGAGGCTAATGTGCTGTCAAGGTCCTAGGTCACCAATATTGTTCATTACAGTTACAGACAACTTGCTATAGCTTGTTACCAATTACTAAATATCAACCTTTACTCTATTGTACATGTAGGTCCAGACTGCTGTCACACATCTTCAAATACATGAATCAATGTGGGGTACGATTAGTGATTAGATGATCATTACTGCTTGTTCTGTGTGTAGCAGTGATCAGCCTCAATAGATATTTTTTCTGTTGTAATATTATAGGGAAAACAAACACCATTATGTTTTTTTCCCCAAAAGTTATCTCAATAGTTTTGTTGGAGATTTCAGGTAAAAGTAACCCTCTCCCCCCAACAATGTGCTTGAATTTAAATTAATCCCACAGCTTTACATATGCCAAGTTATGTTAACAAAGATAATATGTGTACATGGGACCAGAGAACTGTATGAATGTGAGCAGTTCATACGTAAAAGTGAATACACGATAAGCTTACACTTTTACAACTTAAAAAGTGGAAAACCCGCCATTAATGTTGTATTATTGGGTTTACTAATAAAACCCAACAACGATCTGCAAGACCTAACCAAATGATTAATTTACTGCATAGGAAGCTATAGGTACAGTTGTTATGATATGTATAGCTGTGAATGCTTCCGAATAGCTTGCAATTGAAATATGAGAATTACCATTGACTGGAGTTTACAATCGGAGACATTGGAAAATTTTCTAATGCAGACAACTTCATATGAAATATGCATATTTTTCTTGTGATTTTATATAAAGAAAAAAAAATCATGTTACTAATTAGGAAGCAATAATGTCAGATCCCACCAGAGAATACTTTGGATGATTTATTGGTCAGCCTGAAGAATTGTATAAGTCTTGCACCATTAGGGTAACTTTGCCCACCCATTCTTTCCAAAGATTGCATTTGCTAGTAACTAAATGCTTCCAAACAGGAAATCTTCCCTTGCCAAGTCTAATGAAGGGAACAATAGCAATATAAATGGTGCTGCGGTTATTATAGCCTTCTAATCCACAGATCACAATAAAGTCATGGCGTTTAATGGAACAGCAACCAATTGTTAATCAGATCAACTGAAAAATAAAACCAAATATTATTTAACAGAAAAATCCAAATTAGAAGCGGTAGCTGTCTGGTTAAGCTTCAGTCACAGTTTGTGACCTTGGTGTATCATTCAATCTTTTTATTTTTGTCTCAGATGCTCCAAAATGAACCTGTAAGCTCTGGGGATCACCAAGTGTGTCTAAAGAAACCCAGACAATACTGGTTGGCCTGATTTGCACTGTGCAGAAGAATGCAGCAACCTTTCTCCTGTCATCCAAAGGGTTAACTTTAAGGATACAATTACTACATTCCTATATTAATATTTTGGCATTATGATCAACTTCATTCTATTCATATATAGTGTATTAATTGGATAAAATTCATGAAAATTCTGTCATACATCAGTTAGGGAAAAATGAATATGGGATAAAAGCTATCAATAACAAACACTTAAGCAAGATCACAAAAATAAGATTTTTTTTAGCAAAATACATTTGCAAAAAATGTACGATTGTCAGACACTACACACCAAACACATGAAATCTGTTAAAAACCATCTTCTATGTTAATAAAAATTAAAGCTACTAAACTATCACGCCTGGATTAAAAAAGTCATAACAATGGATAAGGATACTTGCATGCATTGTAAAATTCTCATGCTTACAAACTAGTAACATTCTATATCTGCACACTAAGATTGAACATATCTACAGACAAATTACAACAGAAGTTTTTATTCTAAAATTGTTAATCCTGACATTCATGGCACCATCTGAACGGAAGATATTTAGGTTCAAAGTGTATCTTGCAGCTTCTAGTTTTATTTTTGAAAGCAAACACATCAATTGATCATCTGCTGCTGCTTTAAAAAAAAAAATAAAGTACACTAGTAGCAGAAAAGGTCATTTGTTTTGCAGGGGAAAAAATGAAATGCAAGAAAATTCGCATTGAGTCTAAGAGGTAAGGAAAAAAGACCAAGAATAAAAAAATAGAATAAAAAATGTTCCTTAATCTATCCCGCTGTTCTTTGCTGGCTTCATCGTCCTAGCAAGAATAGAAATCCAACATGTACTTCATGCAAAGAAATGCACAGTCAGGAAAGAAATGAGAACACAGCGAAGGTCAGCAAGATAGAAATTCATTATTTTTCATGCTCTGTCAAACCTATGAGAACGGCTGGATCTTAAAGAGATGCAAAAAATCTTACTCCAAACACTATTCAATCCAAAGCAATGGCCATAAAGAGGGGTTTGTGGCCTGGCCACAAAAACCATGACCTCCGTAACCTCTTTTTTTTTCTTTTTATTCAAATCGGCAAAAATGCAAAGGGCAGATCTTGCCTATGGTACGAAGCCTTGTTTCGTGCTAACATTTGTCTAGATCTGCCCAGCACTAGAGGATTTTTTTTTCCATGAAACAGCAGAAGTCTCGGAACTGTCATGTGACTTTTTTCCTCCCGATATGAGACATGTGCTTGCGTATCATTTTGCAGTTTAATAACTATGCGAATTTCAGATCAACCTGCCTTTGCTTATAATGCATGACACAGTCTGTAAGGGAGCATGAGAACAGTTTTCCTTGAAAGGAAGGTTTTCATAGTTGGCCTGTAACCATGGTAGCAGATGCCTTTTCCGCTTAACCCTGCTTACCTCTTTGCAGCCACGAGCTGCTCCCTTTTGTTACAAGGGGTACGCCTTGATTTTTCTTTTCTCGCGAACAAACTTGCATCTTCTTCAAAGGGCATGATGTTGCAGGTCATTGGTCTAGACTGTTTGAACGGTCCAGGGAACAGCCTTGATGTAACCCTTGCTCCTTGTGTGCCACACCACCAGCCGTGTGACTGCAGACTGTAGGGGACATTTGAGATCTGTATTTGAAAAGGACTACATCCAATTTCGCCACTGTGCCTTTTCACTCATCGATTGAATGAATATCGAACCTTCTGTCGTTGCATGTGTGAAATAGATAGCTTAGCAAGCACTTTTACAACTAAACCTGAGCGGTGGGCCAAACATTTTTTTTTTCTTTCCTCCCAAGCTATAATTATTTCTTCTCTTTAATGCATTCATTGCATGTTCTCTTTAATGAGCTGTGTAAAACGTCACCTTGACTGCCATTAATTTTATACATCTAGAACTTTTTTTTTTACTTTTGGTGGTTTTATGAGATTTTATATTTCAATGTTATTTATATTTATTCATATTTTTTATATTTAGATTATCTAACAATTTTAATACATTTGATGCATATAATCTTTCCTTATTTAATGTACAGCGCTGCATAATATCTTGGCGCTATATGAATCCTGTTTAATAATATTAATATTCTCTCATAGGAACAGCTATGTCAGAATTAAGGAAAATTACAGCAATAAATAATTACGTTTTAAATATAATATACTATCGCCTTTTAAACTGCATCATTTATAATAACTTCGATTGAACATACATCGTAAAACAAAAAAATGTAATAAACCTGATCAATCTTTGTTTTTTTTATTTTATTAGAGTATTCATTTTTATATAAAGTACTTTCACGGACACATTTTATCCAGAAACAATGCAAGAATTATTTCTTGGTGACAACCAGCACCACCTGCTCTGTCTGGAAATATAATGTTTGATAGGGAGGTTACTGAAATCCTGATAACAAAATACCAAGAGGAATTAACAAATCTTCATGGTTGTGCTTTAAGCAGGAGACATCTGTATGTATTTCACGAGACTGCATTACTTTATACTACAAGGCTTACTTTCCTTATTCTTAATTGCTACGGGCAAAGGGGAGGTGCGTATAAGAATAAAGGTTATACTGACAGATGAAACATAATTCACAATGAGAGCGGTTTTCATCCCAGCTAAAATAGACCATGCCGACTTCTAGATCAGTTAAAGGGCAAGATGAGTGCAACTGGGTTTTAATATGAGTGTAGAACAAAGGCGAAAAGATGGGGTGTGTGACAAACCTGCTTACTAATGAAAAAAAAAAACTGTTATAAAATGGATAAGATGCAATATGATGGCAGAATGGACAAAAGCTGAAAAGGTCGCTGAAGTGATACGAGCGATTTGGTCGTGCAAGATGCGGTTTTTAAATATTTTTTTAAAAAGTCTCAGTTTTATGTAATTATGCATTTTGAAATAATTGTAAAAAAAAGGATGTTCTTTCTATTTTATTAACCATTTGTATTTAAATAGATTTTGTATTAACAGTTTCTCACTCATGCTATATTATAATGTTGCAATATATAATAGGTCTATAATGTTAATTTTTTTCATATATGCAGAGAGATAAAAAGGTAAATGTTAAATTATTGCACACGTTGTACTTTGCAAAAAAAAAATGTATTGGTATATAGATACAGAAAGGCACTTACATTTAGAGAACATAGATATAGACTGAAACAGTTAAATATATATTTTTTCAATACCAAGATCCTTAATAAAGTTCACATCCTTAGAAGCAAAGTTTCTTTTCAAGGTTGTAAAAGGTGGCAAAAAAAATTCTGTATTTTGCTAAAAAATGTAATAATGATAAAATAGAATAAATACCAAAATGCTGGGAAAATAACTTGCCAACATAGATCCTCAAATGTTTTTATCACATAAAACCTTCCCTAAAAAAATCTGGCAAGAAAAAAAAAACATTTATTCTAAAATGACTAAATTGTTAAAAAAAAGTATATAAACATTAGGACTAAGCCAGTTAAAAATTAAAAAGTTTTAAAAAAAATTGGATATCATTTTATGTGCCAATTTATTTGACAATGAAAATATATAGGGTATTAAAATGGTTAAATTATAATAAATTAAATTATCAGCTTCCAATTATTGCATGATATGTTCTATATATTGGGGTTTTCTCTGCAGCAATGGTCAATGTTCTTGCATAAAATCAACTAATGATAAATTGCTTACTTTATTTCTGCAGTAATTTCTCAGTAAAAGAGAATAAGTAGGGCAAAAAATAATCAAATAGCAAATTGAAATTGTGGATTTTTCACTTGTATTCATGTTTTACCACATTGCCACTTTATCTTAAAATGCCTGTTTGTTATACAATACTGCACGGGGTAAAACAAAGAAGGTAAGTATCATACATGCAGTTTAGTAGACAGCTAGGAAAAAAATACAGCAGATTTTGATTTCATAAGACAGACTGGATCAGAGTCAAAGCTGCCACATACTGTGTGAAAAAATGCCACCCTGGTGTGAACAAAGGGTTTAAAATGGAGTCAAAAAGCATGCAAGCTCAATGTCTAAGCTTTTCCTGTGTATTGTTCTGCTGCAACCTGCAGGACATCAAGTGGGCTTGAAAGAATAGAGAGCTCTTGGAGATTACTGTTGACAGTGAAATGAATTGGGATTTTTGGGGGATTAGCAGAATAAAAAAATCCAGTTTTTTTATTTTAAGGCATGAGTATAGAAATGTACTTTGATTTAATTTTTTATGATAAAATTACAAAACAAGCACATCCTTAATATTGGATTGTTAAGAGACCTAAGGGGCATAAGCGTATCAAAGAGCAATTTAAACATTTTGGTGATTTTTGTAACTCCAGATCAATATATATATATATATATATATATATATATATATATATATATTTACCAAAAAGAACAGTACTTTTCTGTAAAAGCACCCAAGCATGTCAAAGCTTTAAGGTTCTTAAGTAGTTTTAAAAAGTTCAGATTTGAAGGAATTGTTTTTAAAGTCAAATATGAAAATTTACAGAAAAAAAATGTATCTAACTTTATCTAATTAGGATTCACAGAGTTAAAAAGTATAATCAGAATAACTCCTAGAACTAAAAATGGATTACAAGTAAGCCAAATGCTTTAGGATTATATATATATATATATATATATATATATATTGACTTTCAGATTTAAAAATATGCCAATTTACTTGTACTACTCCTTATCTTTAATCGTTAGGATTTAATTAGTTATTTCCAAAAAAAAAGTTTGGGATTCATGAATTATTACTAACTTGGCATAATTCCTAATTTTCCAGCAAAATTTGTACCATTTTTGACTCATTAAAGTGTTAGAAAAAATTCTGAACCATTACTGGGTTGTTCTGCTGTTTTGTTTTTAACATTTTTTGTCTAATTGTTTTTTAGCAACAGAAGCACAAGTGTAAATCCTCTTTTCAGCTTTTACATTTAGCATGGAACAAAAACACAAAATTTTAATCTATTTTTGTCTAAATTATTTTAGTACCATAAGTTCTGTATAATAAACTGCTTAGAATTCTTTAAAATATATTTCCCTATGGGTTTACTTTAAAAAAATCACTTTACCTAGAGAATTTATGCAAGTTAAAGAAATGATTTAAAGGGGGGAAAAATTGTTTAGAGGCACTAAATCCCAGAAGCTTCCTTAGAAGGTCAAGATGGGAACATTTTTCTATTTACTCTTTGTAACTCTGGATAAAAATCAATTTGTTGCTTTCATTACAACCACACAATCAATTCCATTTAAAGCATGATGCAAAATCAAGTGCAAAGACAAAACCGAAGCAATGGAATTGTGACAAGTGGATTTTTACTAGGTAGCATTTGTATGAAAATGTCCCATCTGCTTTGCCCTAGCTAAGGCATCAGGCTTTTTAAGCAACAGCTCATGTCACTTATCCATCATTTAATTCATTCTAGACCTATTCAAACCTCTCATCAAGAGAGATTGAAATGGAAATTGTTACATTAATAAAAAGGACTAAAAATCCTAACATTTAGTAAAATGTTTTAAATTTTAAATTTAATATGTTTACTAAATGTTTTAAATTTGAATTGGCCATATGAATCTCACCACCAATATTTATTCATACTACATACACAGGATGTATTTAAGATGGGTGTACATTTATCTATGCAATAGAGAAACATTTATATTTGTATTGCCAAGTTTATAATATAAATTTAGGGCAAACGGAACAAGCAAACAAATTCAGGGCTGCTTCAAATTTTCATTGGTGTCCAATGGGATTTGTAAATACAGTCACATGGCTAAAATACCATTCCTACATCATGTGTAAAGCTTAGTAAATATAATCTATTACATTACAATGGTGTTTGTAACATATTAGCATTAGAAGTATAAGATTGTTTATTATAAAACTGCTATAAAATGGTTCTTTAAAAACTAGAACTTGTAATCGCTATGAATGCTGCAGCATAAATAGTACATTTGGAATGATTTTATATTGGTACAATCATTTTTAATGAAATGAAAAATATTACATAACATGCGAACAAAAAGCACATCTTACATGAAATTATTCAGACTTTTCTGTAGTTTATTTATCGACTCTGTTGTCCTTGTTGCTGATCAAAATCTAGGAACCCCTGGTTGGAATAGAGAACCAGCCCCAAAACAGACCCTAAACATGTCAGGGGTCAAAAGATAGGTTCTCTTTGCTAGGTGGTCCATGGCTACCTACGTTACCATTTTTTTAATTTATTATGTAAAAAAACATACCAAAAATTTTGGTTTTAACTGACCACTGTCTTCTTCCCAATGCACCAACGTAGGGACAACCGTCCTTCCAAGCAGAGTCCTATAAGATTTGGAGCAGCTAAAATTCAGTATGTAGACATTCTTTGAATTGACTGGAGTTTCTTCTATTACTGCCTGGAAGGACAATGTCAAGTCCAACAATTTGATAAAATAAATATTGTCCTTTTTTTTTTTTTTTTTCCAAGTTTTTGACATGGGAAGGGAAGGGCTGCCAGATTGTTTAACTGGAAGGTTCACCTAAAATAAATGAAAATTTTTTTACCACTTATGCCAGAATGCTGCACTTGATTTTGCTATGACTAACTCCTCAATATCTAAGTAATGCTTTTGTTGCTCTGGGGTTAATAAATCAGCCCTACAGAATATTACTTAGTTCTCAATTTAGCTGTGGATGAGTCTGACAATATCAGAACAATCTTGACTGCCATTGGCATAGTGCAGGCTGCAACAGCAACACACAAAGGAAGCAAGTAGGAAAAATAGGGAAAAGCTACAGTAAAATACTTAAATCTGACAGTGACTCAGGACATTCAAGAGACATTTGTGATTGCTGGTATAGTGAAAGCTAATAACATATATAAAAAACAACAAATCTTCAGTGATAAAATGTTCTATTGTTAACTCCTATATTTGTATATTTATATTTTTGTAAACTGTTCTACTTTCTTACATTTTTCCAACCAACATCTGCTATGAAAAGGTATGCTTTGTTCAGATATACCGACAGTTTGTCATCTAACAAATTACAATATATGCCAAGAATCCTTATGCAAAAGTTTGCTAGAATTGTATGAGGGTGTATAGCAGATTGCAGAGGGTTTATTCAATATCTTTAGGGTTTGTGGTCATATCTCTAGCACTTCATATCTCTGCATTTCCCACTGCTCTGTGCTGTCCACTGCCCTCATTTTTTAGGTATTTGTTTCCTTTAGTTTAGTTAGTCAGTCTCAAGCCTAAAATGTGTATTCTAATTGATATAGATCTGCATTGCCTTGCACAGTTTTCTCTAGTCTAATGGTTAGTAGTGCTGCTTCATATGTCTTTGGCAATGGGTCAATGAGTGTTAACTTTTTGCCTAATGAAAATTCCTAATTAGGCAGCATTTATACTTTAATGTCCTTTTTATTGATAACATTTTCTCGTTGTGAGTCCCATCTTACTTACTGCTAACCTCTGTACAACCAGGACCATGTGCAGGAGCATATAAATGTGCATTAATACATGAAATAATAACATAAGACTTGTAAAAGTTAATGGCCTTTCTACAGTTAGTAGAGCTCAGTATGTAAACATCGACTTCTTACACACCCCCCACTCATTGCACTGCCATTGCAATTTCTCTATGGGTCAGTGGGGTTAGCACGGTATATTGAGAGATGCGGTGGAGACGTACTGAAGACTTACAGCTGGGGCCGTTATTTGCATACTGTGCCTCTACCCTTTTTGTATCTTGCTTGAGGACCTCAGGAGACCCCAAATCTTATGATTTTAACTCTTTTTGTTGATTGGGCACCGTGCAAGAGGGGGGAAAAATGATTTTACCTTACATAACTGGGCACTTATATAAGAAACTGCTTCCATTTTTTACTAAGCTAATCCACCCAGCCATGTCTAGCTGGTTACTTGTTTTTTATGAAGCTTGGCAAACTGCCATTTACAAACAATTGTTTTCCTAATGCTCTCTGATGATGAAAATATTTAGGAACACTTGCACTAACTTGCGCTAATCTCAAAAATCTATTTACTATCATGTAAATGTAAAATTTTAAAAAGAATGTTTAAATTGTTGTGCTTTAAGTCTGCTGATCCTCAATATATTGGATATCCATTGGCTGCAAAAAGGCTCTAAGTGAGATTTTCTTTTGAACCCATTTTAACATGGTCCATACACTTTTTTAAATTTGGGATTGTGGGTCTCCCCTTCCTGAGTGATACAATGAAAGTATATATGAATCTTTGGGGTTTTGTAATTTATTAAAAGGGACATGTATTGGTAGTGTAGATATATGGGGGGATCTGAAACCTGACCGTTTCTGTGCCTTCCCAGACACCAAACTTATTGACAATTACAATATAAAAAGTTCTTTGTTTTGAAAGTCAACGTTTCCCTCCACTTCCATTGGGTGTGCAGGTGGCTCAAATACTGCAGCATTGCTTTTTTAAAATTACTGCACCAGCACAATTTATACATTTTATCAGTATTCCAGCTTTCTGAATTACTTGTATAGCATTTAGGACTGCAGATGTCAACACAGGTTCAAGAGCAAATTGTCGCCAGTGGTGTGTTAAATCGTATATCTTCTTCCAAATGTATTTGGATACTTTACAATATGGTGGCTGTCAGCAAACATCTTGGTGTCTACTGGAATTCCCTTTTTAATTGAAGAAGCTGGGCTATAAAACTACAGGACTATAGTTTGCATATTGCATTTTTATTTACTTTACTAATGAATGGGTCATGCTGATTCTCCAGAAATGGTGACCCCTAAGAAGAAAAGAAAGAGCAAAAAAAACCCAGCCATCTGTAAGACATAGGACCTAAAAGGGCAGACGCCAACATGGTGCAAAAGGTGGCAGGAACAAGACATATGAGGTGACAGACAAAGGGCAACAGACAAGGGACTGACAGACAGGATGGGTCAGACTAGAGCAAAAGCAGCAAATGGGGCAGACAGGAAAGACAAGGGGAGACAGACGAGAGAGGGCACTCTATGTATAAGGGGGTAGGCAGAGCAGACAAGAAATAAAGGGACAAGCATGAGCAGGCAGACAAGAAACAAAGAAATGACGGGGGTTGACTAAGGTAATCAACCAGCTGCCAGCATGCAACTGTATGTTTCTCTTTAATGAAAGAAATACAGCATTATTACCCATAGATACAGAAGTATCAGTTATCCTAAACTGACCTTTAGTAGTATCCAGGAATTAATATAGTTTAGCCTCTTGGTGTAATATTTTACTTTAAAAAATGAACCTACACTAAGCTTGTAAAGCAAACATTCAAAGTTGTGCACATCATTTATCAGTGTCTGAAATAAACACTTTTACTGCTCCATCTTTACCTCCCATCTGTCCTTTTTTGGACCCTATTTTTGCTTTACTGTGGATTTTGATGTATACTGTATCAAAATATTTATGTGGATACTTTAACCCATTTAATATTCCAAATAAGAGAGAATGTTTAAATACATAAATAGTTCAACATAGTGCAGGGGGTATGAGGGTTCTTGGGAATAAGAATATTTTTCATATTTGATCAGACTTTAATCACTTTTCAACAGACTTTTTTGAACAGACTTTTCACTGACTTCATTGTTTGCCAAATCACATATATAAAACATAAATGTAACACTAAAAGATGCTGCATATTATATCACATTGCTTTCAATGTACCTATCAAGAGATGAGATTTCCATGCTTTCATCCATCAAAAGAGAAAGGAGAGTGACATATCTCCAAGCTCACCATTGTTCTTAAAAACAATAGGTGGCTGCGTTATCACTGTTTAGGCAAAGAATACCTTTGTCCATGTCTTAATGAGACTGATGTCAACTTATCGACTGGACAGAAATCTGAGGAAATGTCACAAGGTAATAACTGTTGTGTTTTAGGAGCACAGAGATCAGAATATGCAAGAGTTCTGTCAATAAAATTGATAAAATACCATAAACTTGACACCTTTTGTGTTGAAATATTGACTAGGCTGACATTGACATACGTGCCGAGGTATTATCCTACAAAGAAAAGCATGTGTTTATTTTAGTTTGGCCCGTTTCTTGCCAAGTTATTAAACAAATCACCTGCAAAAAGGCTCCTGAAACAAGCTGGACAACATTTGATTGAAATTATTCTGCACCAAAATTGTACTTGAAAACTGCACTTTACATAGTTAAAATGTGTGCAAAAGTCGAGACACCTTAGGAAAAATAATGGTAGAGCATTAAGCTTCCGATTGCATTATGAGACCACCACTAAGGTATAAACAAGCTGGATTTTGTGTTGATCTGCATATAAAGGTGAGAAGTAGTGGCAAAAACAAAGCAGAATGTTGAAACTGGGAGGGGGGACAGACTAGGGAAATAGTGAAAGTGGGAAAATTGACAGAATGAGCCAGAATGTTGAGTTGGCAGGGAATTCGGAATGATGTGCAGACTGAGCACACAAAACTAAAAAGGTCATGCCAAAAGTAGTACAAAGACAGACAAAGGAGTAAAACCAGTCAGGAAAAATGTATAAATATGTCGCTTTTAGGTGAATATGTGGATTGAATTGTTTTTATTTACACATTCAACAATTTTTCATTGGGCAGTGGTGTGTGCATGGTGAACAGAAGAGTGTGGACAGAGCGCAATATTAGGAAAAATGAGTACAAGTCCCAAGTACACAGCAATGGAGACTTGAGCTGTTCAGTTTGTGAACTCAAGCTTTGGTTTGTATTTTGTTCATTTCAGATTCATAGGTAATACATATTGTAAACATTTAAAAGAAATTATCACCTGCAAATATTGATCTAAATCTGTTCTGTCTTTGTATACTGTTTATGTTGCTTTGCAGCTCCATCATTTTAAACTCTTGTGCCAGCATCCCAATTCTTTGGGTACATTATGCCCACCCTTATTCACACCTTTTGGCCACTGTGGGTGTTGAAGCAGGATTAGTTTGACAGACAGATATCCTCCTGGTAACCCTTACAGTAGCTGATTAATAGTAGTCTCTCAACACGGTCCATAAAAAATAAGAAACCATGTTGATAAAAGCAAGAATGCACAAACCCTGTTTGTGCCTACACACATCACCACACTGGTATCTGGGCAAAGAGGAAATGTTGGGAGAATACTCCACCAGGTAGTACAGTTTATTTCATTGCAGGGGTGCTAACATTTAAGCACTTTCTGGTGGAGACGCAATCCTTGAAGACACATGGATAGAAGATGATTGGTGAATGTCACATTCTCTGCTTTATAAAGAGACCCCCCAAGTGATTTTGCTTTTGATTGTAACATACCCATTAATGCTGGCTCATTCCTAAACATCATTTTTGCAAGCAGTCATACATAGGGATTGTTTGCTTTTACATCAAGGTGTGAAAAAACGCAAGACTTGGTACTCTAATTTTATATTTATTGCTGCATTTTTATATGGGCTACAACTTTCCTGATCATACACAGAATGAACGTTAAAAAGGATTTTATTACTTCAATATACTGATTACATTTAGCAATTAATATTTCACTGCCATTTCAACTGATTTTGATCATTTTCCAACTAATGCACTATATGAAGCAATCCACTGACTCTGAAGCAATGTCTTTCCATTTTGGTTCATTTCAACACGGCAATTTGATTCAAGTATATTTATCATTTGCTTTCATCAAAGGATGAAACTTTTTTTTTTTTTTGTTAAAACTGTTGGAACTGAATGGCCAATTGCATGAAATTTGATGCGTGTATTGCTAAGATGAGAAAATGAAAAATGCAGAAATATACAGGTAGAAAACGTAAAAAAAATCTTTTTCTTGTAAACAAATAGATTTAGGTCTCTATCGGTATTAAATGACAACACATTGTGCCACTCTTGTGGTTGGGGGTTGCAATTGACAATTTAACTGTCTGGAGCCCAGCACGGTTGAGAGGGGGTCATCAATTATGTACCCAAAGTTCAAGGATATCCAGTCCCATGTGACCAAGGCTTCAGCATTTGACTTCCCTCTGGTATAAGCCCAGCAATGTAGCAAGAGTTAAACATTAGTGAAATGAAGATTGCAAGAACAATATATATTTATGAAACAGTCCCAGACCTATTGATTCAATTCTAAAATTCAAATCACATGCATACTCTCTCTTTATTTCACGATTCCCCATCCACACAAATGAACAAAAAGCTTTATCTGCGATGGCCACTGAGCAAACTAGGATCTGTGCGGGGGCTATCCATCACATTTCTGTCTTAATTGAATGACACCAGAATGAAATCGATAAATTGTAACAGGAGACAGCTTTGCATTTCCACACTCACTTATACTCCTCTATTACTTGCTGCTTTCGACGTGACCAGAAAGCCAAGCTGGAATGGAACAAGGGAGTCTGTAGAGCAAACAGCCTTTAGAACAAACTTACAAGAAGAGGAGTGTATAAAAATCTAAGGAGCTCATTTGTATTCTGCAAACAGGCTGATAAAGGTGCCGGAATTCAGCTTTGGAACCTGAAGGCGCTAAGGATTATGGGTACTGAGGATATTACCGTTTCTCCAAAGCATAATGGAGAATGTGTTTGAGTTTAACTCTTTGAGCTGCAAGAAAGACTACAAAAATCCCAGGTGTCTGTTAGGAAATACAAATTTAAACTTTAGGTATTTTGAGCTATTGTATTTTATTGTTCCTGGTAATACTTACCTAATTTTTACAGTTGGAAAAAAAAGAACACGTAAAAATATTTTTTGTGGTCATGTGATATCAAAATTTTCCTACAGTTTCCTCCCAATGTACAATCTAGATGAAATTGGAAAGTAGATCTAATGAAAAGCAAGTAATAGACTGGCTGCTTAGGGTTTTGATTTTTAATACAGGTATAGCTGTAATAATAATAAGATATAGACGTCTATCCATGTCTGTTGTTCCAGACATACCAGCAATACGAAAAACCATAATCTGAACAAATTTAGTACATTAGATGTTCTGTTATCAAAGTAAATGCTAGAGATTCTCTTGTTCTTCTTTTCTTATTGGTTTAAAAAACAAAATTCTGTTAACAATTGTAGTTTGAAATGTAAAGAAAATGGTTTTGTTCAAAATGTCAAACTAGCTTTTTGTATTCACCTTTACAACAAAAGATAGGAGGGCAATTGGGTATGCCAGTTATTCAGTAAATATGTTTAAGGGTTACCTCTTCAATCTGCAGCTCCTATGTTAAATCACAGAATATGGCAGGAGACATAATTGTGGAAGAACTATGCTAGTGGTTTTTTTGTACAGTATTGTATGGCCATTACCACAATGTTGGTGGTGATAGATGTATATCTGAAAATATGATCAGTGCTTTGAATTGTGTAAATCCTTAAAGTATAAGGCAACTGACCTAGTAAAGGAACCAGATCTAAAGTTTTGAAGAAACATACCCATTATGTTATAACATACTTGATAGCATGAGCAAGTAAAACTATTTTTAAAAATATGAGTTTGTAAATTTATTTGTCATCGTTGCCACACAGATGTTAAAAAATAGATTTGTAATTGCCACCATATGTCCACATCTATCCACTATCCCAAACTGGACAGATAACCACTTAATCCAACCAATTTGAGCCATTTAGGCAAGAGCTGACACCTTACTGCCCTTTAATTCTTGCTGAGATATCTGCTTGTCCACAATCAGTCTGTTACATAGCAAAAAATATGAAAAATATATTCATCTTTCCATTGCAAAAGCCAGCAAACCATTATCCTGTTCTTTAGACATAAACCAATCCGCCGAGTATATCAATGCTGCCAAATGTAATTGGCCTAGGGCACTGTTCTCTGGATGTGTAGGACGGTTAATAAACTAATAATGTGGAACACACAAGTAAAACACAATAGGTGACAGGGAGAATGATATGGGCTTAAAGATAGAATATTTCTTTGCTCATCTAAGACAATAAATCTGCTTCGCTTACTCATTAGAGAAAAGGAAAGTTCTCTGATGTCTGGACTGGGTCATTACTACTTCCCCACCTGGCTGCCTCTCAAGGTGACTGCAGATGTAAGCATATAGAAAACAGCCCCATTATCTGCTTGTAATAAAAGTGATGGTCGAGTTTATGTTCTTCTCCAGATACTTCATAACTTTAGAAGAGCTGCAGCTGCTTTCAATGAGAGCAGGTCCTTCAGATAATCTTGCAGGTCTAGTGATTTTGCTTTTCTCTCAGTCCTTGAGATCTGCAATGCATTATTGATAATCCTATCACCGTGCGAAAAGGAGTGACTGACATGTTATAATGCAAGTCCCTCCCAGAAAGGTTCTGGTGACAGCCAGGAATTATTCACTTTACAATCCAGGAATATTACTTTTACAAGTGGAATAGATATGTACTATCAGGAACATTTTTTAAATGGTAAATCCTGCACAGAATTTCTATTACCAATATCAGATAAGGTTTAGATATGTTCTGAAGGAGCTGCATGTACAACAAGATGTTCATAGATCAGGGTTGACTTGCTTGCTGTCCACTACAGCAAGCGGCATAGTTGGACTGGTTGTCAAGGACCTCCGTGCCTGATGGCAAACATCAAAAGGAGCTTCTAGCAACTTCTTACTTTATATATCAGATCCAGCTGTACAGTGCAAAAGTGCCAAATTCATGAAAGGTCTGGCTCATATGTATACAATTTGTACAAACATCCCAGGCAACCATTGTTATGGTCACCAATCCAACTGCATCAGTTCACTTCTCCAGAATTTAGTGGTGACAGAAGAGGTTTACTTGCAAGGTAGCAAATATCCTTGTCTATCAAACTAAAACTGCAATATAAAAAGTGTACAGAGACACCCAGTCCTATTGGGACATTGTTTATTCTGAATGATAGGGAAAAAAAAAGCCGACCATAACACAATGCCATAGAAAGAGACTTATAGGTTCGTTGTGGAATTTGGAGCCAAGCTCCTTCTTCTGCATCCCACCTACTTATAGCTCAGGCCCATCAGTGAACGACCAAGGCAGCCTCAAATACCTGTTGACCATACTAGATCATTTTTTAATCTATTAATATTGAAATGGATGGGAAAAAATTCCTGCAGCCTACAATGAAATTGCCGAAGGCTTACATAATCATGGCATACATCCAGAAGGGAAATTATCCTGGAAACCTAAATACTGGAATAGAGTTATCTGGTAAAAGTACCTACTGAAAAATACTGTCATTTCATCAAAAAAATTTGTCAGCAGCTATATTACATATATATCACATATAAACTTGTTTTATAGGTAAAATATGCATTTCTGCACATACAGCGTTTTAGTCAAATCAGTATATTCTGTTTGGCAGATCTGTTCAACTATCCATATATAGTCTGCTATCAATTTTGTTTATTTCTGAAGCTTTGAACACTGCTGAAGCACGAAATCTGATTGACTAATATTCAAATTAGCTGATCCTTTAAGGAGCTGTTTTCTCCAGTTTTCTTTTGGTTTAGATAAATATATCCTCTATACCTCCCATGCATAGTTTTCCAAGGCATCACTTCTACTGGCAACCAACCTTTGCCATAAGCACTTCAGGGGCCCGCTAGGTTCCTGTTTTTTTTTATTGTAATTTAAGGCCCCTTTCACATCCTATATTTTAAGCATGCTGAAAATGTGGCACATTGGTAAAAACCCTGCTTTCTTTGTATTTTCAATATAAAATGAAACCGCATAAAAGATTTAGAGTTTTTCTAAACTCATATTTATATAAAATTGTGATGCAAAAAGCACTCAGAAATTGTTTTGCTTTAAAACTGCTGTGCATAAAACTTTGAACCCTGTAGCTCTAATTTTATTTTTTAAGGTCACTAAAACTGCTGTTTTAGGTTAAGGGGTACTTTATAGTTGGTGAAACAACAAAATCCCCAAACACAATGTAGAACAATGCTAAAAGTAAACACCCCCATAAAGGCTAATGAGTCAGGATTAATTCAGTAGGAGAAAGTCATTTGAAGCCATTGAAATTTGACAGGAGGAAGGGAGGTCCAAGGCTCTGGCTCATTAGGATGAGGAGCTGATAATGTGGAGATAATACCATTATCTCAACAATGGCAATAAAATAATTTGTCACCAATTAGTCTCAATTATCTTAAGTGTAACAATTAAGCACAAGTAGTATAACCTTTGAGACGCTAATAGAGCGCAGGCATTTGAATGGCTGTAATCTTAGCAGGCTTTCAATGGGTTACCAGGCCTTTTGTGTCTGTGTGATGTCAGTGTAATGAAAAACCCTTCACAATGAGTCTAGCACACATAAGGATGCAGACAGATGTCAATTCACTGCTGAAAATAAAATCATAATCTACGATGGACACATTTTTTCCCTTATTGCAAGTTTATAACATCTGTCAGCAATCTATTGATCTAATGATTTTTGCAGGACATTTTTCAAAAAATCTCATAAAGTCATATTAAAGTGGGTCTTTTCTGAGATAATTGTGCGTGACTTTGGCTGGGGCCTGGGGCTAAACCGTCATTCCCCCTCACCAGATTAGGTTATGGACAGTTATGCAATGAAAGCAGTATAACCGCTTGTCCAAGAAAAAGGAATTTGTACAATGTTATTAAAAGGGGGTAACACCCATAAAATGTGTGAAAATGGAGGAAACATCTTGGTGAGAGATGAGAGGGAAAAATAGCAATTTTGGTAGCAACAGTTTTGCATTTTCCCCCAAAAGTTAAAAATTACAAATTGGCCATAGAAGAATTTAAATATTATAATAACCCCCTAGGTGTAATTATGTTAGTTTTTTTTAAGTCAAAATCTGTACATTGTTTTGTTTGAAATTTGTTGTTTAATATTTTAGGCCTGTAATTCGTAGGAATAACTCCCAGGTATGATAACGTTTGAAACACAAATCATAAATTATAATATAATAAATATTTATATGTTTAATAAATTAAACAAAATAATGAGATATTATAATAAATAAATTTATTCATTTTATTAAAACATTTTTTTAAAAATTTAATTTGTCCAAACAAGGATAGATTGTCCATACATTAATAGAATACACTTTTGGATTTAATATTTATTATTCGGATATATTTTTTAATACTTTATCACTGTAATCCATGTTTTAAAAGCAGATTACAATGTAATCTAAATTTTACGCCAGGCCACGCCTCCCCAGCGTACCGACGTTTCACACATCACATCAATAAAGCTAGGGATATGATGCAGAAGCCGTTTAGGTTACCCTGAGTTTGGCTTGGGGTTACCGCTTTTGGTACATAAAATTCACCCTGAGCCATACTCTCAATACATCAATGCTTTCACTTTCATTATGATCATTCATTGTCCATGGACCTGCCAGAACAGATCAATGAAGGACAAGCGCTGTACACACAACAAATTCTCATCCGATATCAGCCCTGAGGGCATTATTGAAAATCATCTGACGTGTGTATGTAGCCTAGGACCAAGCCAGAGAGAAGCATTTTCCTAGTCTTCTCATTGTTGTCTCATAGTCTTGCAATGTTGCAGCAAAAGATTGATCTGCGTCAAATGTTTCTAAACAATGCCCAGACATTTACATGACATCCCCAAACTGGGGTCTTCCATCTTGAAAGTAGATACTGACCCTGGTACCTGAGCA
>NC_092858.1:158695490-158876896 GCF_032062135.1 Pyxicephalus adspersus | reverse complement strand
ATGGATGTGTGCTAAAGCTTTTTATTTTATAAATCTTGGATATGTTCCACTATTTTAAGACCTATCACAAAATTTTCACTTCCCCCTATGTCTTTACTGCCGTGGCAGAGACTAAATAGGAAGCTTGAAGCCATGATGTAAGTAACCTAGAAGACTGTGTGCTGGTCTTTCTACGCATGTTGGATTATGGATATGGAGTAGCAGGGGATTTCTTCTACCGTAAAAAGGAAGTCACACATGCACAATAAGATATACATTTTCCAAAAGAGTGGCACAGATTCTGTGCAATGCAAGTTTGGGTGGAGTAGGAAAAAGAGGAAGTGGCCATGTTGGGATGGAGAAAAACAGGATGGCACTGGACTGACTACTAGGATTGCACCTTTGCACCTGTAAATGTAAGCATTTTTGTTTGTGTTTGTGCCACTTTAAGCAGTATTTACTGACAGTTTTTTTTTCTCAGAAAAACTAGTTCTTATTTTATACCACTACAAAAGAAAACTCAAAACTCAACAGTGTCTGACAATCACCATAGTGGCATAATGCCCCCCACCCAGTTTGGTGTTTAGAGAGTAGTTGTCAGAGAGTCAATTTAGCCAACAAGATGTCTCTGGATTGATTGTAGTGGCAGGTCTATTGTGTCGCCTTCCTGTGTTTGTATTCACCAGTAAACCAGTATTTACATACCCAGCTAAAACACAAGACAACCCCATGCTGTGTAAAGCTTTGTCGGGCAGCTAGAGAGTCAATAGGGAAATGATACTTTAAGCTTTAAATCACTGAAAAGAAACACAGACTAAAGACCTCATAAGCTGGAGTGAAAGTCAGATGCTTCTAGAGCTATGCATAGCCTACACATAGAAATGGTTTACCATTTATAAACCTTTGTTTTTACAAGAAATGCACTTATGAAGCTCATGCCAAGGGTCAAGTAAACAATATCGTTTAATAGTTTTTATAGTATAACTGCTGTTAGTTTGTGAAATAGTCAAAAATCATGCCATTGGATTGCAAAATAGCATCTCTAATAATAATCTCACATACATATGGTGCATACTTTCACCTTTTGACCAATGAGTGGGAAAGAGAAGACTAAGGGAAGAATTATTTCTGCCTGCAGAAGGATACTTACCCCGGCTGCACTTTTTGACTCATGGATACCCTTATGTATATTGGGACATGAAAGGAATATACACATGCAGATACCAAAAGCTCAACTTTAAGTTCCTACTACATGGTGGGTGAATTTATTTTACTGAACACAGGATATAAGTGAAGAAATATATTGTGCTTTTGGGCAGTACCTATATTAATGATAAGACTGGTAGACCATTCATGCTCAGAGCTGGTTCCTTAAACCCCTGTGATATTGGGTAAGGGAGGCTAATAAAAAAAATTTGTAGACCACTTTTTGGTACTCTTGTGTGCCCAATGTGTCTGACCTTAGCTTTCAGTTAAAGTTATGTTGTTGTAGACCATTCTACGGTGTATATTTAAACATCTCACTGTGGATTATTAGACCGAATAAAGTACTTACGTAATATGTGAAAGAATTATTTGCAGAATGTGTGGACGAGCCCCTGTAAAATCAGAATGTTCCTGTAAGAACTTTTAAGAAGAGGTCTTGGTAGGAAACGGATAAGACCAGAACTCTAGGGAGAGGCCTGAAACTATGCTCCATTGCCTTTGTGTGCTCTGCAGGAATGTGCTTGCTTTTCATTTTACTTTTTTGTGTGTGTCGAGCACACTGGCTTGCAAGCGTATCTTAAGCCATGCCGGGTCAGGGCAAACAGAGAACCGCATTCATGAATAGATCAAGTTTATGTGAGAATCTGCTCCTTCAGTGCCCTCGATTTCCATATGAATTGTTAATAAAATCTCAGGCTGAAAGCACATGATCACATCAGTGGGGAACTCATGCAGAGAATCCCCCTTGCTCTATCTTTCTCATCCCCTTTTCTGTATTCGTGGGAATTAAGCCTTGTAACCCCTCCCAAATGAACCCCTTCCATCTTCAACAGCTTCCTAACACCTGATCACTGGGGAACAGATTGCAAAATCTGCTGCAACACAATGGGAACATGATGGTAATGGGTCTCACCTGCCTAGCAGTTGGCCATCACAGACACCTTCAACCAGAGAGAATGATAAGATGGGAGGACAATGCCTCTAACAGCTGATGCCAGTGTCTAAATGACTTTCCCACAGCTTTTTGACACTGGGTGAACCGGGGATCAGTCAAGACAATGAGAGGTCATACACAGGGTGAAGAACAGAACCTACTGCAATTAAGGTTATCTTCCCATGGAAATGTAGGGACAAGGGAGCATGTCTACTTGTATATTCTACTATGGTTCTTTTTAAACTAATCTCATGTTGGACAATGGTATGCCACAATTTTTTATTATCTAGCCTGTGTAGACTATTCATACATAAGAACCTAACTTTGTAATATATAGCAGAACAAAAGACCTAACACTGCACTCCACACGAAGGTTAATCATTTAGTTTATAAAGGGTTTGTTTTATTTCGGTCAATCCATGGAGAAATATTATATCTGAAGGTGGTGACATAGGTTCAAACCTACATTTCACCTCCCTTTGCCTATCCTGCAGGATCAAACATTTTCGTTAGAAATAGAAACTTGCCTAAATTTCTGTCCAAATCCTTAGGGTTGCCTACACATGTGCAATAATTGTTGTTGGAAACAAACGATACAGGACAGATTGTTTGATAATTGTTAACAAAAAAGTGCGAGGAACGAGGAATCTCGCTGGAAACAAACGACCGTCCCAACGGATCTGATTGGTGGCAACGATCGTTCGCAATCTATTGTCTGTACTGTTGTTCAGTGATCGTGGATTGTTCTGTGATACACTTTCTCCTGTACATAGTTTGAACGATCGTTTAAACGATCGTATCTAGTGTGTACAATATTGGTGGATTATATTTGAAAAAGCGTATTGTTACAGCATGTACAAAATTGTGCACGATCGTTCAAAATAATCGGAAATAATCATTGATCATTCGTTTTCAAACAGTAATTACTGCACGTGTGTACCTAGCCTAACAGTTCCGCTTTTTCTTCCAGGGCAACTGCTGAGCCAATTGCATTGGAGAGTTCCCATTGCTTGTCAACGTCTACTAAAACAATTAGAAAATTACCTTGCAGATAGTCTTTAGAAAAAGTCCACATTGGGCAGCCAGTAACTAAGTAAGCCAGAAGACCGTGCTGGAGCATCAAATCATGAACTTGCTAGTATGAATGTGTTGTAATATATTTTTATTTTAAGGGATTAGAGAGGTGTGGGATGGGGGTTAACATAAACCCATAGATATGGTTTAAAATAATGACTTATGTTTAAATGCAATCCTATATCCTTGACCTCCTACATGGCTCATTACCCTATTTCCATCCAGGTGAAGTAGTCCCCAATCACCCCTTTCATTCCACCGTCATATGTGCACTACAGTGTTGCTGATGTCATAATTGTCTATGACTGTCTTAAATCTGCTTCAGAAAGTCTAATAAAGAAAGATTACCCAGATGCATCACATTCGTTGCGCCTGCCGACGTTAAGCAATTCCCTGGACTGCTTATCTCATAGCACTTATGATAAATTTGCTCTAAGCCTCTAAGTGGTTTCTGAAATGGATAATTCCAGCCATTTGCACAATGACAGAACTTTACTCAACCTGTGTTTGCATTGCATTTACTGTATTTCTGATAAATTACATACTTAGAGCTGTGCAGTAACAAACCTGTTCCAACTACAGTTCTTACAGCATATTAACATAACCACAAACTAAAGCACAAGTACTGTGTGTAGGTGCCATTTTATGGATACAAGAAATACAGTTAGACTTATTTCTGCTAAGCCTTTTAGATTTTGTATTAGCATTAAGTCGAAAAAAATAAGTAAAAACCTCTGATTGTGTCCATATTGGGGAGATTCCAATTACTTTCCGCCACTTGTCACAGAGTAGAGAAAGTTCTATTGTTTGTTTCTCCAAAATTGAGGGAGTTTATTTTAAAATGCCAAAATATGCAACGGCACTATGCACTTTTAAACATAATGCAATAAGAGAGGTCTGGGAGTTCTGGCAAAATGAACAGAGGAGGGTCAGGGGGAAGGGGTACCACTTTTTACAACATTGCCCATTTAAAGAGGACCTCCCATTCCCACTCCTGATAAATTACACCTATGCCTTTCAACCTTCACCTTCACAGCTTCAGCTGGGTGGCCTTAGTACCCAGGCCCCGTCAGGAGCTTTGCCCCGGGGGGTCTGGGGAAATTGGGTGGCCCTTCCTCTTTAGAGAAGGGATCACAATAGTACCCCAGTGCACAAAAATATAAAAATTGTCCTTCACTATCCTTTCACTCTACTGCTGAATATCTCATCATGCACCACAATTTAAGACACAGGTTCTGCAGTAGACATAGGAGAAGTAAACTCTGCAGGTGTGAAATAATCCCGAATTTAAGCACCTTCAGCCTTCAGGCCTTTGTGACTTGTATTCAGAAAGACTAGAAGCATAAAAGATCATCTTCACCTAGGAAGTGAAAATACCCTCCCAATAGAAAGTAGTCAAAACACAATAAAAGGGAGGAGGAAGAACGAATCTTTGTTAAATTTTTCCCCTCTCACCCTTTTAAATCTGGTGGAAGGTCCACTCCAATGTTTCTTAGCATTATATTTATGTGGATGGTGCCTGAAGGACATCAATTGTTCCAACTTAAAACTGGATGTAATATGATAAAGAAAATATTTTTTCTAAACAAGATATTCAAAAGGAAGGCTTCCAACTAATTAACAAAAGCAACTTTGAAAGGATATAACATTTATACAGTGTCCTACATTTCTTTTAGGTTTGGATATTACGGACCTTAGTATCAATAGCAAGTAGTTTGAAGACTTTGCAATAAAATTATCTGTGGCTACATGGTGGCCAATATAAAAATTTACAAAAAAAAACAAATATCTTGTGATGGTGATCCACTGTACAAATACTTTGCATGAGGTTAGACACCTTTCTTTGGATTTCTTTTACCAGACTATGATAGCTTCAGCTGATAGGTAACTTTCTACTAAAAATAAAAAAAACACATATGTAGAAAATGGGAAATCCAAGTCTAATGTTTATTATTTATGTGATACACCTGACATATTTAGAAGACCAGTTGTTTTAGGGGGATACAGATGGTACAAATATGACTTACGAGCATTGTAAATCATAAGTAAGACTCCCACATTCATATTTTGTATACTTTACGCACTACACATTTGGGAATGTGGAACAGAGTATTGAACCTCCTGTATTTGAAAAAGATCACCATTTAGCTTGTAAATGGAGTTCTTCTGGGGTTGGACACAAAGCAGCAACCAGAAACCATATAATAACAATTGATGATTTTGGATTTGTGTTTTCTGTGAAAGCATGTAGATAAAGTCATTGGGATTCTGTATTGGTGAAAATATCACTCTGATCTGCAGGTAATACTGGTGACTAGTCTTTTGCCCACAACACAGGTACTGTAATGTGCAACTATAGTGTCTGTATTCATCACTGGCAGAATCACAAAAGCCAAGGCCCAATACAGACAACCAAGGCCCAATACAGACAACCAAGGCCCAATACAGACAACCAAGGCCCAGTACAGACAATCATAGGTAATCAACTGCAGTAACAGTGGTGCAGATGGGCACTGCACATACAGATCTGCTCAGTTCTATAGAGAGGGGCAAAGATGAACAGAAATGTTCCTGTTTTTTGTTTCAGTGAAATGATCAGTAAATGGCGATAGGGACAGCTGCACATGTTAGATTTTCACCTATCAAGAACTATTGTGTCAAGCAGGGAAAATTTAGCATCTGTACACAGTTTTAGAGTCGGGTAGAAAGGTTGATGTTGTATGCTACAACTTAGTGACTATCATCACATGCCATGTAAAACATTAGCATTAGGGCCCGGGTTGCCGAAAGCATGTCCCTGCTTCCATTCACAAATCCAAAATACCCTAACAAAACCTGACAGGTTTTTGCCCTGAGCACACTTATATCTCCTGGCAAGCCTAAAGCCAAACAACATGGGCTTTTCTGGTAACAAGACAAAGAGGTACAAAATGGATTAATCACAAAACACGTCCATCAAGTCCTATAAAAAGCTAAGCTTCAAGCAAATAAAGACTTATTTTGTAAATAACTCCTATAAACATCTGAAATCTGTTCTTATGTTGGCTTCTCACAAAATACTGAAAAAGTGCTTCAGAAACAATTCTGGGTTTATTCTGGGTTTGAGGTTTAAGGTTCAATTCTAAATTTTTCACTATGATGGAGAAAAAAAAAAAAAGATTACTGACTTGACTATGGTGTGGAGCAGAAGGGCCTAGATCAGTAGTCTCTGAATCACGTGATCATGTGCGGCTCTGTGTGACTGGCACTTTGCCAGCTGCTCGAACATTTGCACTGTCCTAGTGGTTAACCATCCAGCATTTGTACATTGGACAGTGGGCAGCAGGGAGTGGTACTAGTACCATTCAATGTCACCCCTATTCATTCCCTATGGGGCTGCCACAGGGGGACTCTTGCTATGTAGCCTGTCATCAAGAATCAAGCAGAAAATGCAGGATTGAACCTATCCTTACAGATCCTATAGCAAGTAAAACAGTTTACATATAATCAGTATGCATTTCAATTGTGTGTTTAGATGTTGCCTGAAGTGTTTAAATGATATACAAAAAAACTCAAAAAAACTGCATTCTGAAACTAGAAATAGCTTGTTATATTAATATTTGATCTATACAAAAAAAAAAATTCTGGCACATTTTAGCCCCAAACTGTGAGCCATTTTTAGTCCTTCTGACACAACATATCCTGTAGTATGATAACCCTGTGGCTCATTTTAAACAAATCCATACAAGAGAGCGTAGGAGCAACCAATGGAGCCACAGCTGTCCTATCCCGCAATAGTAAAGTCATTTTTTACTGTTGCTAATGGTAACAGCTCTGCCTTACGTTTCTTTACCATCCATCAATCAGTTCCAACATGCCAGAGGTATAAAAACATTTATGCAAAAATTCAACATGCCAATTCATTTTGCTTGACAAATGGTAGAACATTGGAAGTAACAGATGTGCAGAAAAATAAAATATATATTACAATGAAAAAAATCATAAAATGTTTTTATTCCCCAAAAAAAGTCACATTTATGGCATCTGGCATTTAACATTCCATCTCTCCTCAGCAGATAGAGAACCATATGCAATACGTCAAATATGCAGCAAAAAGCTTTATAATAACATTGCGTAATAAAATCTGTTTAATCACAATGCAGTTTTAGACAAGTTTATGTTGTACAAAGCAGCTACTTACCAACTCCCATGCTTCTTTCGGTTGTCTGTATATCCTCCTGCCCTGGAACAAAGAGACATAGTTACATATTTCCTATAGAGGTACTTTAGTTTCATTCTATAACATACAATTGCTTGAATTAAAATTTGTTGAAATGGATATTCAGGTAAACAGCTATATGGAATATTAACCTTTTCAACATGCGGGAACCCCTGCTATAAATTTAGATATCCACAGATTGCAGTACATTGGGAGTACATTGCTTGTCATTGGATACAGTGTCACCCTGTACAGATCATTGGAATCTGTTATCCTCACCCGAGAGCCACAAACTGCTCATTGATCAAGGACCCCAAGTAACCTTTGGGGAAACCCTGGTATATACAATTAATATGAAGTTTTTTCCTGTCAATTGATTAGCAGGTTTTCCCATCTAGTCTGGTGATTCAGATATCAGATTTAAGTCTTGTGCATCCATCAGTTTAAAACAAAAGAATGGGCTTTTGCAAAAGCCTAAATTTTATCCAGCCAGTTTATGAGGTATCACCGTTATTAGCAATGTCATTAGCAGAAGTCAAAGTGGAATCCTGGGTCTAATTAAATTGCAAATGGAAAAATAATCTAAAATAGAACAGTAATCTGTAATTCATATGATCTATCATTTAAACTGAAACATTCATCATTATGCAGTCTACAGGGATTTCTTAAAATGTTTGCTATTTTAATTAAAATTCCATACTAAAAATATTTACTCCTTAGATCCAGTTCATAAAACATGGAGGAAATGTGTAGAAATGTGGAGTGGTTGCTGAAACATTTCTTGAATTTTTTTTACTTTGTGCTTTTGGGTAATCACCAGAGCTGAGATTTTAGGCTGAGTGAAAAGATTAGAATGTTCATTCACCAGGGCTACTAGGACTGAATGGACTCCCACACACATCCTGGGCTAATTAAGATGGCTGAAGATGGAAACCAGAAGAGGAGAACAAGTGAGTGAATTTAGAAAGACTGTGATCAGACAGGTAAGTTTAGTTTATTGAAAGAATTATGGGATATATTTTTTATAATTTTATATATCTTTTGTTTCTAATGGTTAGCTCTTCTATAGAACCCTAGGGTTTCTGAATTGCAGGACTGTAACCAACTTTCGATCCAATGGAGTCTACTTCGTTCAGAGTCTAGTGCTACTTTAGCGAGCCAACAGGAACATTCCCTCCCACCAATGTAAGGTATTTTTTCCCCGCTAACTCCTAAAACTTTTTTCAGAGGGGCTTCCTGGGACCAAAAATTATTTAAAACTTTAAAACATTCCTATGGAGGTATAAATGCTTGAAAAAGGTTCCCCCTATATCAAATAGGATCCATGCCATTTTGGCTTCATTTAAATTGTTAGGGTTTACTGTAATTTTCTCCGGAACCATTTCTTAAACAATCGAACATATATTTTATTTTTTTTTTCTTCCTTTTAAAGACTTGTGCTTCTCCAATAACACTGAGAGATTTTTCACTCATATTGGGTATGATTTACTAAGGCTGCATACATAGACTTGCAATAATTGTCATTTGAAAGGCATTCCAATGACAAACTACTGCACGATGCATGAACGAGTGCTTTACATACAGCACCGTTCTGCTCTATGGAGAGGAGAGGGGGAGAATGATGGAGCGGCACCCTGCTGCGCGCTCTTCCTCTTCACTTCCAAAAAGATTGTTCATCGTCCACCGTCCGCAGATCCGCCAGGACGGTCGCTCTGACAATGGACACACGCCAGATAATCGTCTCAGGGCCGATATTGGACGAGGACCATTGCAATAGTGTACGTAGCCTAAAGGAACGAGGGCTGTTCCTCTTTCATTTCTCTTGCAAGGTGAGTCTTCACTACCTTTACTAAGTGAAATTTTCCCTTGCAAGAACACCCAATCATGTGCAAGGAATTTTTTTTTTCCTCCATGCATTGAATTAGATAGTTGGCTTGAACAGAGCTGCATCGCATGTGTGAACAACCTTTAGTAAATCAACTCTATCCACTCTATCAATTAATTTTTAAAGCAGCCAGAATATTTCTTTACAAACAGTATTATAGAAGGAACCAAAGCCTGTTCTGTCTCCTACTTACTGACCTGAAATGTGACTTGTAGGGCCCACTACACCATTATTTGCCAGCCTAAGAAAAACCACAGCAGAACTAGGCATAGGGCAGCGATTGTTCCTATGCGTTCCCTGTGATCAGTCATGTGATAGCAAAGATCACACAGTCTGTTCAGCTTAGCCATGATCTGCTTCCTCCAGCACAGCATCTTCAGCAATTCACAAGTTTAAACAGGCTATACAACAATGAAGCTTTTATTAACCCCCTTTGTAAAGGTTTTTGTTAAAAGAAAAATCATGACATACAGTCAGACACACAGCTTTTACCAAATAACAAGCTTAGATAACGGCAAAACAAATTTACCAGCATTGCACCAAAGTGACTTGACCCTCATAATGAATATTCATACTAAGCAATGGACAAAAGATAAAAGAATTCATTTAATATGTGTATACCAAGTTATAAAATACCTTTGAATTTCCTCGCAAGTTAAAATAAATCTTTAATTCTCATACATGTTTAAAACAAAATTAAATGAAGTATTCGAGAAAGATGGACGAGTATATCAATAGTACACTAATACTATGCTATGAAATTTTACAGGTAGCAGGCAAAAATTAAAAAGCAAAAAGGAGAAAAAATAGAGAAGTGTCATAGCATTAAAGGAAGCCAGTAAATGGGGGAGAATGGGGCAACAATAAAAGACCTTCAAATTATGTGACCATTAACAAGAGTCAAGTACATTTAATTCCCTACTGAATCTTTTGCATTGGTTTGCAATGTCCATCTTCCAATACAGGTGGGCAGCACTTGCCTGGATTGATCCTTTATATTTGCAGATAAGATTGGCTGGCTAACTTTGTAGCAGTCCAGACACCACTGGGTAGACACTTAAGGTGCGTACAAACTTCCAATTTTTATTGTTCCAATCGAACTACGAACGATCGATTGGGCAAAAAATCGTTCGTAAAAAAGTAACCAACGACGCCGACGAACGAGGAAACTCGTTGGAAACGAACGACCGGACCGGCGGATCGGATTGGACGACGATCGTTGAACATCGTTCGTGTGTACGGTCATTCGTTGATCGTCCATGTTCAGAGCACGCGTGATGAACGAACGTCCATTCACTTTCCTGTCGTGCACATAGTTCCTCTATCGCTTAAACGATCGTATCTATTGTGTGTACAATATCTACGAACGATCGTGTCGTTACCTCTATGTGCAGGATCGGTGCTATACGATCGTTCGTATATATCTTGCAGGAACGTTTGTCGTTCGTTTTCCGACGATAATAATTGGAAGTGTGTACGTAGCTTTATGGCTGTTCCATCAGTAGGTCTATAGGTACCAAGCTGGGAAGAATATGACGGAAGCTCCAAATGCAAAGCAAGCCAATGGTCTCCATGCATCTTGCTCTCGGTGCAGGTCCTGCCCATTATTGGCCAGTGTAACACCACAGAACAATGAACCCAGCTTTAGGTATTAAAGATTAAATTTGAGCAAATCACTGCATTAGGTTTGCTCAGAGGTGCTCTGGGTTTTTTCCTATTGTGCATTGCACAAGGTGATTAGATTTCAATTACTGATTTTATTATCTACATAAATGTATCTGATTTGGGAGCAAAACATTTTATCTTCACCACAGAACACAAATCCCAAGTGTTTCTCTGGGGGCTCTTCGGGAATTATTCATCCTGTCTAGACTTGGCCTAATTGCCATTCATCTCCATATTTCAAGTGCAATAAATGCAGGGCATTGCTTATATTTAACACCTTCATCAACATATGACCTTCAATTTAATGTAATTGTAAAGATCAGCATTGAATGTGTGACATATACTAACCACCAAACAATGAAATAATAGCTTTTATTGTCCTTGTAGACACTACATGGGGCCAATTTGTATGCATCATGTGCATGCTAGCATATTAGAACAATGCTAATGAAGCCGCCTTTCCAAATTTAAGCACTGTGCTTTATGTTGTATGTATACCAGGCAGTTGTTACACTAAGTGTGTGCCTGGTTATTTGTCTTTCATTTTGTATTCACCTCAGATTTATATAGTAAACATAAAAAACCCAAAATACAGCCCAGGAAGGAGATCAACCCAAGCATCTTCAATCACTGTTTGCAGTTAGATTAAGGGACAGACATATTTAAAGACCAAAATTTAAAATTTGGGGTAAAAAGCACAGAAAAATTAAAGTGGAACTAAAGTTTGCATGATCAAACAGATAATTTTTGCAAAAAGAGACAGGCAAAGTCTCTTCATGCAATAATGTGTCTTACCTGCCTGATCGCTCTAGGTTTCTGAGATCAAAGCTGAACTGCGCATGCCAGGGAAACTCAGCAATATTGGCTTCCTTTTCATGTGCAGAAATAAATGACACCCCTAGCCATTTCCCCAGCCATTCACCCCTCCGTACCTGCTCAGAAGTTAGGTCATCTTGGCAATCAAGATGGCAGAAGACCGCATGAAGTAAGGAGAAACCCTTCTGGAAATGTGGATAGTAGAGGTGTAAGGAGATTTAGTTCTGCTTTAAGCATTGACAAGGTGGACCTTCCACTAAAATAGATCTTTGGGTCCCTTCTCAACTGGGAATGATGAGCTCTTTGGAATGTAGAGCAGGCAAAATCTCAGAAGAAGAAACTTTTCAGGTACATATTGAATCTGGAAGAAATGTGATCTCCAGATAAGGAAGGGATTCTTCTCTGTAAGGTCTGTAAAAATTTGGAATAGGTTCCCTTTGGAAGTTTTTTTTAGCAAGTACTATAGTTTGCTTTAGGAAGAAGCTGGATGCTTTGGTAGAAGCACAGAATATAACTGGGTATTAAAGCTCTAAAGTAAAGATAATGGAGACTGTTGATCCAGGGAACATCCAATTGCCTCATTTTTCCCCGTTGGAGAAAATTGTACCAGGGTTTTTCTGCCTTTCTTTGGAACTTCATCTGTGTCTATAGTGTTTTTATCTGGGATATGTTTATTTCCCTAGTAGTTGAACTTGATGGACCTATGTCTTTTTTTAACCTGACTAACTGTAACAATGATTCACTTTCATATATCAGGCGATTTAATAAAGACGAAGGGGCCTGGGCAGTGTAGGTGGACCTTCCCTTTTAATGAAAAAGCCTCATTAAAATGTTTATGTGCAGTTTTTTTTTTGTGCTCTCATTTTCCCTAAAGTTTTCCTATTCACTTGTAGTATGCCTTTAAACTTGGTGGAAAATTTGTCGACTTCAGAAGTCTCAGTTCCCCTCTCTCATTGCATGTCATAGCTCTGGCAGTCAAAAAACTATCTATGCTAGCCTAGGTCCTCAATCTCTTACTTTGTCTTTCTACTAGAGATGGTCAGTGGAATTAGCCAAACTTTGTAAGTATACCATTTGACTTGCTCAGTGCAATTTGCATATAAGGGTCAAATTGACCTAATTTCTACATATTTGTAACAAAGCTGGTGATAGGAGGGGGAGCGAAGGAGAATATCTTAAAGAGTCACAAGAGTATCTGCTTTTAGTCTGATGGATGCTGATCTCAAATCCAAGATAGCAGCAGTCTTAGGGCTTTTGAATTCCTACACAAGGGAGACTTTTACAGGTAAACGTGCATAAAATACCCTAAAGCAGGACTAAATCCTGCAATACACACCTGTCCCCCATTCTCTTGCAGGACATCACTCTCTATCTGCTATTCATGATCTTTGGCCATCTTCATTGGCTGCGCCAGGATAATGTAACTCCATTGGGAGTTCATTAATTCCCAGCACATGCAGGGGAAGCTAGGATTGCTGGGTATCCTGAATACAAAGGCTGACGCTCCACATAGATACCATATACAAATTTTCAGAGCAGAACTTTTTCTGTAAGAGAAAATGAATTCAACATACCCTCCCACCATACATGATATATGAAACCTTCAACCAAAACAGTCACCTGGTTCATTTTTCACACCCACTGAGTATTCCCCAGTCGCCAGGGCTGGTGTGGTATACTGATTCACAAGTATTCAGTTGAGGTTTCATTTTGCTTTGAAAGTTGAGTAACAGTGCAACACATCTGTCAGGCAATGATGATACAGCCCTGTCCTGTCAATGGCTCCCTGAGTGGGTCCAGTGTTTGAAATAGCAATGACAGCTCTCCCGTTATAGAAAATTTGAAACAGAAGAGCCATGTGTACTGTGCACCTGGTGCTCATGTATACGAGTCGTTAAATTTTCCACACACAGGCTGATAGTTGGCCAGGAAAGGTCATTTTAGACCTCTGAGAATAGTAAGCCTATGTATTAGCTGTCACTGACTTATCAGGCTAACAGATATTTCCTTGGATAGTGGAAGGCCAGGATGAAAAATGTGGTCATAGGACAATTTCATGGGTATTCATATGGCTGCTTCATTTGCTCTACATACAAAAAAGCCATTTGTCATTAGAACTGTCCTTTCTTGACTCTAAGGTTTGGCGGTGCTACTGAATTGATGACCATAAGCAGTTTTAAAACAATGTTATCTGTTTCATCTTACTGGATGCATTGGTTTTCCTTTTAACCTTTCTTTGAGTAATCTTTTATTAACACAGAGTTATAGGATGGCTACCTTCGTAGTACTGTATTTATCTTTAACATGATAATCCTGCCAAGAACATGCTTACTAGCCTTGGGTGATAAAGTTTCCTCTGGCTCACATTTCTGTTTGGACTGGAAACATCACCCTTTTCTAATCTCTATTACATAGGGGCAAATTTTGTTTTACAAAATATAGCTGAAACGGTGATAAAAACTGTGATTTCTATTCGAATCACAAAACTTTACAAGGACTTAGGATTCCTAAAAATCACCCAACACTGATATTTTAAATGCTCTCATTCAACTATTACGCATTCCCCTAATGGATATATAAAAGTCCAAGAAGAAGAAATATATAGTTTAATCCAAAAAAGGCAAAAATAAAATATGAAAAAAGCTGCAAAATCAGTGTTGATTTGCGCCATATAGGGATTGTTAAAGAAAAAGGTTGTTCTTCAAATTTTTGTGCCTTGTGATGAAGTGGCAGCCCATTTAAATGCAACAGTTGCCCCAATGCAAAAAAAGCACCAACCCAGCTCTGAGCCATTTAGGATCAGGATCTAAAAATCTGAACTCAGTTTAAACCCACAAGTAAAGGTTGCTTAGGTGTATTTGTATATTCTTGATAGATAAATGCCTGGAATGTGTTTGACAATGTTTAAGGCATAGGTTCCACACTACATTCAGTATTGAAGATCTAAGGTTACATACTATTTTGACAGATTGCATAGGGAGATCCCCCAGCTACATCATGCTTGCTTATACACAATTCATCAAAAGAAATCAATGTCAAATGTGCCAGCAGATTATTTTTATATTTATGTAGTAAGGTCAAGTATTAAATCTCCTGTTAGTTTCTTATTCCTGGTCCCCACTAGGGAAATTTACACCCGTTTGTCCCAGTGACTATTATCTTCGGGAATGAAATATGGGAAAATCCAAAATTTTGCATTGTCACTACAACAGGCAGGGGGAAATCTTCCAAAGGCAATTCCTGTTGCAGCGAGAACTTGAGAATGGACTTCCCTATAGAAGAAAGGTACAAAGTTCTAAATATTCCGACTCAACTCCAAAAAAAAGCAAAAAGTTTAGTTTCAGGTCAACTTACAGAACCTGTGACTGCACATACATGGAACATTAGAGGTTTATAAATCCTTGTCTACGCTTTTAGGAGTTAGACTTCAATTGGGTTGCTTGACAGATCAGCTTCTACTCATCTACCACCTTTATAGCAATCCATGGCTCTAAACTGCCCAGGAATGAATTCCAGAATGAATAAGAAGCAGGTGGAGGAGTGCAAACAATACAGCATGCTTCAGAGCGAGAGCTAGGCAAGTAAAGCAGTGTCTGCCAACACTTGCGCCAATTGCCATGCATCCCAAGAGAAGTCCACTTTAAGAGATGAAGAATTGTGCAAATATGTTAACATAAAGGGTGCTTTTTTAAATGGACAAAAAAAAAAAAAAGATTTACACATTTGTTAAAAAGAGCAGTCAAATTTTCTATATTCTACACAACTTCGGTCCTAGGACCATGGCCTCTTACTAATAAGCTGTTGATACCAGTGTCCATATAGAACCGTCTACTGTCATGGTAAGCTGCAGAAGGGAAATTACTTCTCAATGGGAGTCCTAGCAATTATCTAACGCTGTTAAAGATCTCTGTGGAGAGAACAAAAATAATCACGCCGACTGTCAGCCTACTCGGACAGGTTTTTTGTTCCTTAGTAAATATTTGTCTTTGCCTTTTGTCTTCGGGGCTGTTGTCGGTGTTCACAAAAAGAATCCGCTTGTGTTGTTGTACAAAACATTTAATTAAGATTATTTCCAATTTCTAAAACCCCCTACATGCTGATTAAAAAGCATGCAATAAGGTAGAAAGAGAAGACACCTGCTGGCTGTAAACAGGGAATAACAAATGTCCAATGGCATCAAAACAAGGCAATATGGGCCCCCCTGCTGGCTGGTAATGAGAAGGAAGCCATCCCCTACAGACTGAGTAGACATTGGGGATAGGGAGGAATATGGACTGTACCATCTCATGAAGGTAAGGGGGGGGGGTGCTTAATGTAATGACACCACATTCAATTACCCCTGGTAGCAGTGTGAGCATCAAATGAGACTTTTACAATTAATTGCTGGCTGAGCAGGAAAACAGTATGTCCCATAAATAAAACTGTGCTTGTAATGTACAAGAATTAGATAAAATGCTAGACAAGCAGATTGCAAAGTGTAAAATGCTCAGCAGCCTGGTCTGCATGCAATGAAAAAAAAGTAACACCATAAATATAAAATTTAGTCTACCATAGCTAACATGCATCGCAAGAATAGCAGAAGCACAATATTTCCTTAATTATCCATACAAATTCTAAGTAGCCAATGATGCAGCATGTAAAATTAAGCAACAAAGCTTTATTGCTGTTCCAGAAACTGCAAATGTAAAATATTTGCTTAATTGATTTTTTTTATTTATATATAAATATAACTCTGCCCCATGCCTAGCAGCTAGAGCAAGGCTCTGTAGCAAGATTGGTGCTTGCCAGTCATTCTGTTCTGTCAATTAATTTCTCTGCAAACAACCTGCATATACTTCCCCATGTAATGATTCCCTAGGTTGCATTGTGTAAGAAAGTAGAGCTTTGTCACAATTAAATATGTAAAATGATGGTTCTGATCAATAGCAAACACAATAAAATGCACCAATGGAATATAAGGGAAACATTTTAACACCTAATTCATTGTAGCTATTTTCCCAACTTTCAGCTTAATTTTTTAATAACTTGCACTGATGTGCTCAATTTATTGTCCAGTAAGGAACTGAAAACTTTGGAGTCATGGATCATAGGTAGCTGAATTTCTGGCGACCCTATTTGTAATTTAGTTGTGGCTATAAAGTGGTTGAAATTGAGCATTGCCATGTGTATGGCCAACAAAAGACTAGCTATTAATATATGGAATAATTGAGTAAGCTACACATGTGTTATATGCTACCTATGCCGTTATTGAGCTGAGGACTATTGTTTAGCAATGGAGATAAGACATTTGTGGGCAAAGTTTGGAATCTCTAGCCTACAAACTAAATATATAGGTTAATTTTACCCACAAACACCAGGTCAAAAGTAACTTATTGATTTTATGTTGCAAGGTTTAAATTTAAGCCAGAATATCAAATAAAGGGGCTGGTTGCCTCCAGTTAATGCATAATATATGTCCATCAGTTTGTGGACATCTCATTCCAAAGCCATAGCCAATAACATGGAGTCTGGCTACTTTTTTTTACATATACCAGACTCCTCTTTTTCATGTGAGCTTAGCAGAAGGTTTTGGAGTGTTTGTGAGAATTTGTGCCATTTACCCCATAAAGACAGCATTTTTGGGTCCAAAAAATCTCAAAGCTTTTCCTTGATAGGACTGAGGTCAGGGCTCTGTAAAGTCCACTTGAATTAAATTGCTGCAAAATTAAAAAGAAATGAAAAACCATTTATTCTTTTCTTTCCCATAACATAAATATATATATAGTCAGAAAAATGTGTTCAACGCCAGCAGGGGTTACTTATTTCCCACATTTACAATAGGAAAAAAACAGAAAGCCCATAAGGAAAAGGTACAGGTTAGGGCAGATGGTGGCATGGCCATTTTTTGATGTGGTAATGGTATTATGATGCTCCTAATTTGTGATGGTCTCATTAGTCTGCGGCTTCTCTCTTCTCTATCCAGTCACAATATAGGATGGGACAAGACCTGCAATGCTACCTAACTGCAGCAAGCAAAAATCAGTTCTATTATACTGCTGGACCTCTAAGCATTTTGAGTAAAGAACGATGATCCCAGAGAATGGGTATGGGTTTGGGTGCCAAAATCTTGTGCAATTGCCAGTTACAGTGATTTAAATACGACCTTGACACATCAAAGATAACCACAGAGATTTTAGGATTATAAAACAGTAGGAATTTACACTTCATTGCACAACCACATAACTAAAAAAATAAGGGATTTATTCCTCATTTAAGGACAGCAGTCAAAGCCATGAATGTGGCCAGCTGTGCATCCAGATCTGCCACCTAACAAGAGAGAAGGGCCTAGAATACAAAGCAGATCTACACTCTGTGTACAACTGTTCCTAACTGATAAGCTCACATCAGCGGAAAAAATGGAGAATGCGGATTTTACAAAATAGAAATTGCAGAACAATAGGATGACAAGTAAAAGTAAAGGTGGACTGAAAGAGCCAAACACTCCACTAAATTACTGTGCAGTACAACAAAAGGCATTTGCATGTAATCAATTCCTTTAAAAAAATTAAAGGGTGGGGGGCGATTTCAGTAATTTCTCAGACACCATTGTGTGACGTACACCCAGCCTTACTGCAGAATAATCCTGTTAGGATTCTTTCATTTGAGTCTGACCCCCTCAGTAAAGTGCAAGAATTCATGCTTCTTGACAAAATAACCTTTGCACTTGGTCAGCTGTGACCATTTCAGAGGTTATGCTCCCAGCCTCCCGAGGTTAAAGTCAGGCCAAGGATTGCAAGGCCAGGTGGCTGTCTTAAGGCAGCACTCTAAACCTGTCACATCACTCACACTGCTAAAGAACAACTTTATCATATAAATTGTTGTATTTCTTGGTAACCCCCCATCCCAGTGATAGACAATACACTGACAAAAGAGTCCCTCCATGACACAGGGGCACAAATCTGCTGGGTCTTTAACCTCAGTACTCACATTAATTATAACACAAACTCTCTGATGAGAATGGATTCCCAGTTTAAACAGATGGCTCCAAGAACACATCATGATAAAGGGACCACAAGTGGTAATAATAGAATTGCATGGCTTTAAAGCTTTCCTAATATAATGCACAACACTCTACGAGCAAAGTTTTCCTAATCCACAGACGATGGACGGCGGACAATCGTAATGGGAGTGAGGGGGGGAGAGAGCGCACTCCCCTCTCCATAGAGCAGAACTGTGCTCCATGTACAGCACTCATTTATGCATCGTGCAGTTTTTGGAAAGGATTGTGAAAGATCTTTTCCAACGACAATTATTGCACGTGTGTACATACCCTTAGTACAAGGCCATTTACGATGTAAGATCAAGGTTGCTATAAGCGATCTTTCACAATAGTTTCCAGTGACTGGTGAATAGCACCCTGTTACAGCTTCTCACTTTTTAACCCCGGAGCCTTGGGTCAAACACCAATACTTAACCAGACAAAATTCTCCAATCTTAGTCTTTACCTATAGGCAAGCAAAGACAGCCTTAGGAGGCTAGTAGGGATAGGAGTAGTAGGAGCTACTTAGGGGTACAAGGATCTGAGCCCACAAGGGTGCACAGAGGCACAATGGCAATGAGGACTATAACAACGTCCAAAAGGTAAGTAAGGTATCTAAACCACAAAGAAAGCAGAAGGTCCATGTACAAACAAAGGTCAGTCCAGGCTACAGACAATCTCTGAATCAGAGCCACCCAAGCAGGACAGGAACTAAACCCTATCACAGGCAGTGGGCATTTGGTCCAAGTTTAACTAAATTCTTGATTGTGATTGACAGGCTGGGTTGGATTTGTCACCAGATGAAGTCAACCCACACCTATACTTTCCAATGCTGGAACATAGCAGGCAGAAAAAAAGGTATTTGCTGTAAGACAACAAATGCCAATATGGCTGCAAACACCAAGAGTGGGCAAATCCCTTAAACTGGCATATGCTATATTGAGACCAATGACTAAAAAAGACTTTAGCGGGTATGTGCGCTCTTACCATGATGGAAGGCGCCAGAAGGCAGAATGGCTGCTGGAGACCTGCCGACCTCCCATGTCCATTGGTGGAAGCCACCATGAGATTGTATGACAGTAACATGCTACAAAGTTTAAGTCTGATTGCAGCAGACAGATATAATTTTATCCTATACAAATTTATGTGACTGGCTGTTTAAGGACTTAAATATTAAAACAGTTAAATATTGAAACATTTACCGTTTCTGTACAATGTACATAGCAGATACATATACCTACAGACTTGTAAAGCTACTGAAAGGCACTATGCTGATGACATTTGCATGCATTTCATAAGAAATAGTTTTGAATGCAGACCTGATAGTACTAGATAGAGCTAGATATGTGCAATGTGCTAAACTATGGATTTGTATGACATTTAGCCTCAGAGCACACATGGACAAGCTGGATCAGGCTGTGTACTGTATATTACAGAATGATCTGCTGTATAAACTCTGCTCACCTGTACAAACCTGCTGACTTTCCTCATTCATCACCCCCCAAGCCAACCTATTACTTGATGGTGCTTTTTAAAGAACTAATCTGCTGTACTAGCACACATATTCCTACATAACCCCCTTCCTTTTCCATCATGTCATACATTTCCTTGTGTAAATGTAGTGCTGATATGAGCACAACATTCTACAGGATTCATAGATAAGTCCATGTTTCAAAGGATTTTACACCATATTCCTTACCACAATCATACAAAATAAATAAGTCAATAAAAGCTCACCTAAAGCAACAAAGCTGAATTGAGACTTCAGTATAATTCTACTAAATACATTTCATGTGGATTACAACAAAAAAGTATGTAAAGTTTTAGTTTATTTTCATTATAAAGTAGCCACAGAATGAGTACAAAAGTCTGTGCCCTGCTAGCTGGCTGCAGAAAATGACCCTTGCTCTGCTAAATGAAAGCAGTGGCCTATTGCAGAGATCTGACATACAGTAGTTCCTGCTCAATCAGAGCTAAAACTCTCCAATCAATAGGGAGTACGAGCCCTGCTGATTACAGAGATATAAGTCTAACTAGAGCCTGCAGAATTTAGCTGTCCACTAAAAATAATGAATGATCCAGACCCAGACCGATACCAATTAGCAGAATCTACACCTCGCAGAGAGTATTAAGAGTGTGGGTTTGTAAATGCAGCTAGTTCAGATTTATTTGGTATCAGACATCCCTTTCCAATCCATTTGCACAGTAGACATCAGACTATGAGAGGGAGTGGCAGCTCTATGAGCCAATCAAGTGGGCTTCATGCACATGTACTCACAAGGAACATGCTGATTGGAGAAGAGAGAAAAATGGAAAAACGGATGAGCGAATCCATCTGCTATACTGTTAGTCTGCATACACATGCCAGATAATTCACAAGACGAGCCTAAAAATCTGACATCTGCACAGTGGTCACCTGACATGTCAATGGAGGAGAGTACAGTGGGCTCGTCCTCCCCTCCCTATAGAAAAGAATGGGTGCACTGTGTACAATGCTCATTTGTTCATCTGCTACTAAAGGAATCATGATAGATAATTTTCAGCAACAAAAATGTGTGCACATAGCCTAAAACAAGGATTTGTATGTCTAGGGTCTGGATAGATAGAAATGCAATTGATTGGACTGGTTAAACAATATGTGGTTCAGCTGGAGTTCAACTTCAAACTAACGTCTGTACAGGTTGCTGAAATTTCATCTACTTTTTTTCTAGGGCATTAGGTTTCTGAAATCATAAATTTAAAAAAAGATATTGGCAGATCCTATAAACAAACTGTATGCCAGAAACAAACTTTAGAAAGATTTACATCCCCTCCTTCAAGTTTGCTCTAGCACCTATTTTAGACTTGGCAATCAGCAAGTGTGAACAACTGGACCAAGATAACCCCCAAACACAAGTAAATCTTTGTATATGTCTACTGACTGACTTTCAAAGTATTATTAAAGAATCTAAGCGGCATTGGCAGAATTTTGAGTGTTAGATCACTTTTTTGGCAAAATAAAAGAAACTTTAGAGCTGTAGTGTGACCAAATGCACGTGTACATTGCCATTTCTATCTTTTGTAAACCCAAACGCCAGCCAAACATTTTTTTTTAACTTCTAACTAAAGTCTTAGAGCAATGGTATAGGGGCAGAGGTCACAAAGGTTGCAATTGCAACTGTCTTTCTTGCTCCAAAGGGCCCACAATGGGCCCATAGGTCTATAGCTAAACCACTGGCCTAGAATGCAGTCTGCATCCCCACTGGGAAGGTTTTGTCATGTTTAAATGCTGTCTGTGACTCTCTTTAGAAAAAGTTTCCTTTGCTTCCTATTTTGTTTGCCAATCGCCTCCAGGACAAGTGAAACCTTTATAGACAGGCAGCAAGGAAAAAACTACAGTGGGATTAAGCTATAGGCATGATAAAGGCATGAGAATGCGGTAACTGCACCACAAACTTACTGCCGTCTCAACATGGCCTTCTGCATTTTTTTTGCATCATTCCCTATCCAAAAATACTGTACCCCACTGTTTCTCAACCAGGGTTACTCCAGAGGTTTCTTAGGGTTCTTTGAGTAATGAGCAATTTTTGCCTTTTAGGTCATTTTACGAGACACCAATGATCTTTTTGGATATCTGTAAGGGTGACATTCTTCCCAATGGCCAGCAATGTAAGAGGAATTCTTCCCACTGACCACCACACTAATGTACTGTAAGCTGTGGATATAGAAAATAAAGTACGAGTTCTCTAAGACCTTAAAGTTATTTCAAGGGTTCCCCCAATGCAAAAAAAGCTTAAGTAACACTGCCATACCTTGTGTTTATTATTATTCTCTTTTTTTGAGATTGCATTTGTGTGCAAAGATACAAATCGGCACATTGAATCAAACAGTGGTTATCTACAAAGCCCCTTGACACACTTTGCATGTCTGGGTCTACACATAAAATTCATGAGTAAGACAATCATGCAAAACGCCACTTTACACTGCACCAACCATTAAAAGAAGGGCAATGCAAGAACCCCTATTGGCTTGTACCACAGAGAGTTACTAAAAGTACTGATCTCCGAGCAGGCATTTGATTTCAGCATTTGGCAGATTTGCAATGTTACGGCTTAATTTACCTCTCTCCTTCCTAGCTGAATAATATGGGCTGCCAGCCAGTTTGTGCATGAACTGATATAAGGACAGCCCATTACAGGCTATATAGCTGACTAATGATAGTTTAAAGGCAGATACTGCAGGAGCACTGTGTGTCTGACATACTGGATTCAAATGTCTGGTCATTTGAAGGTGGGGAATGGCCTTCAAAAAAAAAAAAACTTTGGAAACTATAAGAATTATATACCTTGCCTGTTTTCTTTTACTTTTATCTAATATCTGTTAGATTGATTTTCCTGAAAGATTTTAACCATTTTTGAACCAAAAGTTAATCATTCAAACACAATAATGATCTGAAGCACAAAACTAATCCACCATGGAATGATTTTCAAAACAAGAAACAGAGAGTTGAAGGACTACCTAGTTAAAGCCTTGATCGCATAGAGCCTTGAACCCTTGAGCCCTGAATGGCATTGAAATGTTTTGGGGAAACCGACAGCTCATTTAAGAAACCCCACAAAATATTGCAACTGAAAAAAATTAGCATAGAGGAAGTGTCAAACATTTTACCAAATCAATTTCAGAGACTGTTGTGCAGTAATTTCTGTTAATAGGAGCAATCTTAGCTACTGAGGCCAAAGGTGTATTTACTTTTTCTTCAGCACACTATTATACTGAAATTATTGAAAAGTCAAATGTTTCTTTGTGTTTTAGGTCAAATATATCACTTTTTTTTCTCTAGGAAGCTTTTAAATAAAGATTAAAGACAGATATGTTGGCAATTTTAACAATTTTCATGGGGGTGTACTGAATTTTTAACCGTACCTTTTGGACCTGTCAGTTCCATGGAACCTGCAGCGAGGGTAATGTTACTCCCAGCAGGAGTTGGCGCAGTATTGAGTTCTCTGTCAAAATTATAAACAGCCTAAAGACAGAACAGGATATCCTGAATCCCAGAGCTGACAGCAACATGGAGCAAAAATATCTACAGTGCCTATAAAATATTACACACTGACATTAAAGCGGTAGAACGAGCTTGTCTGCCCTTTAACATTTTATTCTTTTCTTCTAGCTATTACAAAATAAAACATAACAAACTGTGATCAAATAACTACTACTAAGACCTATCTGACTTCTGTATATACAAGCTGTTGAAAAGCTGCTGTACATATGTCTCTGGGTGCTGGGCACATGGTTGAGCCCTTTCTATTTTACTGAATTAAAACAGGAACACAGAAATAATATCATACCTGTGTAGTTCTACTAGGAATATCATTAAACATACTTTAAATATAACACTACCACCTACAGATAAAACCACAAATTACAGTATAATATATAAAAATGGTTGTTGTACCTATGTCTGTATAAACAGTGTACTAACACAAGCATTGTACAGCCATTTATCTAAGTTTTGCTAACATTTTAGCAGCTTAGCTCACCCTGTTCCTCTCTGACAGCAGTGACTTGCCAGCCTGCCAGTTTTATGTTTCTAGTTGTAGGTGTTGTGGAAGAAAGGAGCAGAGTGAAGAGAACCAACCTTTTAGAACCTTTACAATTTCTATATGTCTTTAGTGTGATGTGCTGGGTCCTTGTCTTCTCCTAATTCGATTGGTGATTTGTGTTTGATGATACACCACTCTCTATACGCTATAATGTGAATGAACGGTGCCACAATAACAGCTCATTATAGGCCCATTTATTTATATGTCCTGGGAATCAGAAGATTGGGGACATCTAGTAGCTAAATTACTGCAGGGGGCAGTCAGATTAAAGTATAAGCTGCCTTTTTCTTTGCTAGCGGGGGACTTTTTGTAACTTAAAAAAAATCCTGGAGGTGTCCTTTATTAGAGTTTCAGCTGATACTGGTCATGCCTAAATCTGCTTTAGATATCCACAGGGGGATTCTGAATTCTCAAATGAAGTAAAGAAAGAATTATTTAGCCTACACTCTATCCATCAACAGCTGTTTTAGGCATGGGCCTACTATAGGGGCTTACTCTGCAGTGACCCTGTGTCAGTAAGGCTGTGATGGACGTGTTTCTGGAAAACCAAAGACTTCAAGCATGTTGTAGATAGAGGCTGATGGCAGACAAGAACCAGTCGGCTTAACAACCATCGTTATTTTCCACTCTCTTTGTTTTTCACACTCAATGTGATTTTTGTATTGAATGTAACGTCTCATCTGTCTTGTCACTTTTACTGTAATTCCTTAATTCTATTCCCAAGAAACTTTTTTAAGCACTCTCAGAATCAGTGTCCAGAAGTACTAAAAAAAACATCCAAGTTTACAGTGTGGCAATTCCCTAAGTGATCTGAAGCAGAAAGTAATCAAGTGAAAACTTTTATTTATTTTATGCTGTCATATCATTATGGTAACCATATGTTTCGTGTGTTCGCTTTCAATATTTTGCTAACCTCTGCCATAATAAAATGGTTAGGATCACCAGCTAAAATGTCAAGCACAGCTGTAAATATTCTTTGAAACAGTGTTACAGTACGCTCATTATAAAAAAAAAAGGGGAAAGAGGAAATATTTTAGAAACAGAGAGAAATGTAAAAATGTTTAGTGTGCATTAGCAATAGGCAAAATCACATAATCAGAAAGCAATATCATATTGTCCTGAAATGGAAAGGTGACAATCTCCCTTTAACTTTGATTCCCTTCTCTGTAACCTTCTTTGTGTATAATCTGATCTCCCTTCTGTTCTGTTGTCCAGTGTGAGCACCTATACAGGCAATGGAGGCAGAAGAATCTAAGTAATAAATCAAAGGAAATCAGGTCCTAGTAACCCTAAATTAGATAGAAGCACACTATAACCTTTCTAATTCATTTCACAGGAGTTATATCACAGATGTAAAGTTTACTTTGGCTCAATAATAAATAATGAGAGAGCAGGATGATGCAGAGTTTGTAGTTATCATACATTATGATTACATATAATGGGCCAGAATCATTATCATAGCACAGATCTGTTGTTTTGTCATCTGTTAAATGCAATACTTAGCCCAATTATTTAGGAAATTTGTAGATTCTTCCACTACACGTTCTCTATGTGAAAATGTTGCTGTTAACCTAAAGTACAAAGTTTACCTGGCTTTTATTTTCACCTTTAGTTTACAATATAAATTCCCAGATCACCATGGATTCCCGGAGCACCATGGATTTACATACAGGGGGTTGCTTCTAGCCTTTAACCATGCATAAAGCACTGTATACACTTTAGAATATTGTGGCTGGATCAGACTTTTTCTGATCCTTTCCAGGAACACTAGAGCAAACGAGCACTGTATATACAGCATTGTTATTTCTATAGATAGGGAAAGTATTTTCTCCTACATAGAAAAGGACAGTGATCATTCCCATTCACTTGTTCAATGATCCAATGGGATAGATTAAAAAATTACATTGTGGGACCATCGAACACCTACCTGCTAGATTTTTGCTTAAAACGATCATGATCGCTTGTCTCAGGCAATAATATTATAGCATGTGTGTGTAGTTTAAGGGCCCATTCACAAGTCAGATGATTCTCACCCAAGACGAACATAGTGACATGTATATATAAAAAAGTCCCACATATTCATATAATAAATCTACAAGGAACACACACTGCTGATATTTGCAATTAGCAGATCACATTCATATATACTTAATGAAAATAATATTATTATAAAAATCTAAATATTCTTGGAGTCCTGAGTGATTATGGTCAGATTAAATACTTGCTGCCCTTTAGTTCAACTCTGACATAAAGGGTTCATAAGGAGGGAAAGAAGCCAATTCATCTTCCATCAGGCAGATAGTTTAACAAAGCCCTTAATAGTCATGTTTTAGCTGGACTTTAGTGTCAGGCATATCTGGTCATGAACTGCTCAACAATCAATACTAAAGGAAGACCAGACAGCAGAGGCAGCGTTTAGGGTGAGAAATAGTTGCCATTTGTCAGTGATTTACAGAAACAGCCATTAGGGTTTCTGAACATTTGTACTTGGAGATATAATTGAGTTCACATTTTGACCAAATGAATTGCTACAATTTCTCATTGCTTTAAAAAAAACAATAAAAGCAGGGTTCTTGCACTGGAAGACACTGTTTACTTATGCAGGGAAACCATCGGGGGGGACAAGGGATACTTTTGCAATGGGCCCTGAACAAAACAGCTTAACTTTTGCAATGCTGGAACCTTTAGACATGGGAAAGGGGGACCAAAAAAGTTGACCTAGGATAGGGCCCAGAAATTTCTGATGGCGGCCCTGTTCAGAAACCCCAATAACTGTCTAGTGGGTGGTGAGTCCAAACTTCATTGTTTTCGATAGTTAATGTCCAGAGCAGAAACTTCATATCTGAAATACTTAAGGATAAGTCAGATACCTGGTGCCTCATTGTACTTATTGATTCCTCCTGCCACACTCTACATAACTTATGGTCACAGTAGTTTGTAGGTTGTTTCAGACGCAGAGAGGTAACCACAGTATGTAACAAAGTGTGTAGGTGTTTGATAGATCTGGAAGGGACTGAAGAAGATAGAGTATTATGGGGGAACCTGGGTTATCCAGCAAACCTGCAAAGGATTTCTCAAAAATCATTTTGTTATTCATTACTGAACCAGATCCATTGAAAGTTTGCTGGATCACCCTGGTTCGGCCATGATAGTCTATCTTCTCCATTGGAATAGGAGAGCTTTAAAAATCAGGCCCATTGTGGTTATCCTGTGGGATCCCTTCCTCTGAGAAATCTCCCTCACTTTCTCATTCACAGATTTAATACTTACCAAGATCCTATGACCAAGGTCCTTCCATTTGTTAACACCCAGTGATTCCCTAGCTGCACCTGTGCATTAAAATTATATGGATTATGGTGCTGGTTAACATGTCCTGTAGGATTTACCTCACTAAGGGTAGGTAAAGATAGGGGGTAATTTAACTTCCCCCACCCTATCAGTACATATTTATTTCCACCATGGGACAGTGGAGTAGTAAATGGAAGAAACATATCTGAAGCTAGAGAGCATGAAAGGTACGTGAACCTGTTGGTTTGCTTTGGACTGGCACATCAACAAATTAACTATAAAGCTGGAATCCAGGCTTACTTTTAGTCTTGCACAGTTATACAGCATACATTAAAACTTGACACAAGTCAAAAAGAGCCAACTTTATTCCCGGGATGCTGGATATCCAGCATTATCTAACGCTTCCCTCCCAAGGCTTACCATCAATGTTTCACCCTCTTTACCATGGAGGCCCGGCCTTTCAAGTGGGTGTTACTGGCTGGAAGTAAATGAATCCAGCCTAGAAATGCTTACTACTACTGACATCTAACCATCAAGGCATTCTTATATTTGCATAACTTTTCCTAAGAGCTAAACCACTGATTCCAGCAGGGCTGATGGCTATTGAGAGGACTCAGAGTGTTGTGATTTTATGAAGAAAATATGTACGGCACCCTGTTTGACGCCTTTCACCAAACATTATCTGCCTAACATGAAAAGTGAAGCTCAGAGACCTAGTGATGATATTCCTGGGTCTAAAATAAAGCATGGCATGCAAACAGTAATGTTTAACTTAAAATTGTAAATAGAATGTTGATGAGAGGGAAAGGAGATACCAAGGAAAGCAACACAAAGATTATTCTTTGGTTTTAAAGAGGAAAAAGTCAATCAGTAGGGTATCAAGTCAGAAAGACTCCAATTGTTCCAAGGAATTACGCTCTTGTATTTTAAGTGCTTCCAGCCAATGTTACTCACAAGCAGAGAATGAATATAGATCCATGTGCAGTAATGTTTATTTTTATACCATATGTGCTACTGATGATCTAGAAGCATATGAAAATAGTAAGTTAAGGAACTATATAATAATAATAAGTTCTGCTTAGGCTAGGAGTGTATCTCAGACCACAGCACTGGTCATGAGGGATGCATGTTAAACCTGGGCTGCCAGCCAAGTGTAAATTTTTTATGGTTTTAAAATATGTAAAAGCAGAACGATAGGAAAAACTTTAAATACACAGACTAGATACATAAAAGGTACCTGTTTTACCTATCAAAAGATTTGTTTGAGCGTTTGGACCTTAATCTGGTCATTTGGACCTGAGGTTCACACAGCTCTGCCACACAAGACATTATTGTCGGGGGGGGGCAAGAAGACTTGATTTTTCTCAGCTGAAATTAGGTAACAATTGCAGGTTTTGTCCTTCTCCCAGCAGAACACGGAAAAAAGAAGTAGCGGGCTGATGTTCTTTACTACTGTTAACATATGTATCGTGTTTGTTAGTTTGTTCCACTTAAAAGAAAAAGTCCCAATGGATAATCAAAGTGGAGTGGACTCCTATTTGCCCAGCCTGTGATTACATATTGTGTATCTGTGGGAGGAAGAGAAGAAGAGGAGGGCGGGAAAGCCAGGCTTTTGAAGGGCAACCAGAGTTAAATTTAAAAACACAAAATGTTATTGTTCCAACAACATATTTTAAAAGATTAAGAGCTGTGTCTCTATATATGAATCCTAGGCTAAAATATAACCACTAGTGTTGCAAAAAAAAATAGCAATATCGTTTAGTATCATACTAGGTTAGCGATGGTGGTAAGGTGTCCCAGCGGATGTCTTTCGCCCGTACCGGGCTTCCTCAGGGGTAAGGGGTCCCAATTTGAAAATTTGCTAATGAACACTAACGTGCCTGTGCAGTAGTTATGTCATAATGGCACAGTCAATCAAGATGGCTGTGCCCTGCAATTGAACAATCATAGGAAAGTAATCACATGGTTAGTCCTTCTTTGAAAAAAAAAAATCATTAAAAACTGCATTCACAAATACAGAGCTGCATTAGTTTATGCCTTTTGCATTTGTCTGCAGTTAAAATGTATAAATGATTTATTGAGTGCCCTGTACGTAGAAGGGGATTGCAACCCAACAAAACAAAAAATGTATACCTAATGCTGTCTGTATCAAACAAACTAGCACAACATACACCAGGGAGCTTTCCTCATATATTCTGAATGTCCATAAATGAATATTCTTATGAAAACACAACCAAACTCAAGAGGAAAGGCAGACAACAATAAATTATATGGAGCATGGAAAATACGTAGCAACAGTAGACCATGTGTTTTGAAATACAGTTCTACCACCTGTTTAGTTTTGTAGACCATTTTATAGAGCCAGAAAAAGTTCATCAGATTTCACACATAAACTAAAACAGTCAGGGGTCAGGCCTGGACGAAGTAATGGGGAAGCCCAGTGACTTTAATGTATTTCGATACAGCTCATTTGTGAACTGAGTTTTAAGCTAAGAAATGAAGACACACTTGTTACCGTACCCTGGTCACTCCGCAAGGACAGCTGCTGCTCTTAGGACAGTTATATTGGGGTAATTCTAACAATCAGGAAAACTTATCATTTTTCCATACTTACCAGGAAGTCTGTTCAATTAGGATCACTTCTATGAAGACAATGGAACAAACCCTAAATCACAAGTGAGCCTTTTGTGTATACTTTCAGCACATCCTAAAAAGTTGTACTGGTTCCAATCAACAATATGGATTCTAAACATCTGAATCTGAACCCAAGTTTGCCTTGCCAAGTGCTTGGTTAGCAAGGTCAGTGCCACCTTCAACGGGGGACAAAGGGTACTTCTGTACCGGGCCTGAACAAATAGCCTAACCTTTGCAATAGTGGAACTTTTTCGATACAGGCAAGAAGGGGGCCCAGAAAGTTAACCTAGTGTAGGGCCCAGAAATTTCTAATGGCAGTCCTAAGCAAGGCAAACCTTTGTTGGATATTTGAATATACGGACAGCTAGTGATATGACAATGGACTTTGGAAAGTGCTGTGTAATATATTGGTGCTATATAAATACTGGCTAATAAAAATAATAATATTCATAGTGGACATTCAGAACATGTAAATGGTGGCTATAACCCACTGCCAAGATAAATAGTAGTCAGCTTTTCTACTGAATGAAGGTTTGTAAGGGACAGGACTGACCCAATGACCAGTGACCAATGGGAACGTTGACCACTGCCAAGATAAATAGTGGTCAGCTTTTCCATTGAATGGTGGTTTGTAAGTGACAGGACTAACCCAATGACCAGTGACCAACCTTGAGGATGGACTCACAGATAATATTGAATCTAAAGTCAATAAAAGTCAAGTTTAGATATTTATATTGCTTGCATCAAAAACAAAATGATATCCAAGTTGCAATAAATTCTTTCATTTATATCTGCCCTTAATTTTTCTTAAGATTTTAATCATTCATATACACAGACCTGTGTTGTAGCTATTTAGCAAAGATATTGTGTTAAAATATAAACATCATTAGGAGATCTGTAAACATATAAAGAATATAGGCAAAAAGTGGAATAAATGCACTCAATATGTAAAAAAGGTCAAAAACTGCAATCAGTAAAAATTTTGAAAATGACAGCTTGGAATGAGTACCTCCAGAAAACACATTATTTAGTGTCCCCTAAAAAGGCCAAAGCCAAGTAAAATGTTTATGCTCAACAAACTGGAAATCTTTACACACCACTGTCAGAATTTTAAAGACCCATAATCCCACATCTCCTGTCAGCCTGGTATATCTCAGCCTGTCACCAGGTCGACATATCGCAAATTAAGGCTTGGATCCACCAAGGTCCATTAAATCAGGAAAAAACAGCAAGATGTTACATAAAACAGGAACAGTCTTTTATATGCCCCCAGGCTAAGACTTTGTTCACTTTCATAATTGTAAGAAAATCAATGTCTATAACAAAACCCATACGTAGCAAAGTAATACTGTATTGTGTAACAGCAGAAAATTCAGCTTTATCCCATAATCTCTCCGCAGCCTCACTTTCCATATAATTCAGTTAATGACACACAAGAAACGCTGTTTTGCATATTATTTAATAAAGGAAATGGAAGGTTTCATTTACGTGGGAACTCTATTTGTATATGGTGGTTTTTCTTCTGGATGGTAGCCACTTGGTAAAATTACTAGTAAAATTTCACTTAATACATAGGCGGCTTTATAAGGACTTTCTTTAGACATAATGGAAATATGCCTGTTAAAAAGAACTTTGACTTGCTGTAGTACACTTATAAGAAATAATAATGCAATAAATTGCAACATTTTTGAACATTATTATAAGATCTATAAAATAATGACACTTTTACTATGCAGCCATTAATGCTTCTAAGATTAGCAAAAAATTGCCCGATATTGAAATAGCAAAGATGTGTCCATAAAGAAAGTAGAACATACTGTATATTACAGAAGTTGGAATATACATATCTAACCCTAACAGTGCCTAGGTAAGGGTAAAGTAAGGGTGATGTTCTGGAAGGATCTCTGGAATGGTATTATATATATACAGGTAGTCCCCGGGCTACATACGAGATAGGGACTGTAGATTTGTTCTTAAGTTGAATTTGTATGTACTGTAGGTCGGAACAGGTGTAATATTTTAATGAATGCAATTAGGTCAGATGTTTGTCTCAACATATTATTAGGCAGCGTCGTGTCAGTTACTGTATACTGTTACTTCTGGGGCAAACTTTGCTTTGATATGCAAAAAGAAACAACTGCAGTTTGACTTGGTCATTAAAGAATTAAAAGGGGCTGCAGAAGGAGCTCAGCCCTTAAGATCACTCACAACCTCGGCTGTTTAGCAAAAGATTTCTTCTGCAAGTCATGCAAACCGCCATCCCCCCCCCCCCCCCCCCCGTTGTGCACACAGCGAGCGGGGAAGCCCCGTTCATATCTAGGAGGCGTCTGTATATATTATATATAGTTCTATAGTATAATACAAACAGTATAGTACTACTGTCCGCCAGGAATCCTACCAGAAGAGATGAGATGTCAAATCTTGTAATGTGAAAGACGAGGGTTAGCTAAGCATTTGTTATATATTTTTCTTTACAATTTTGCCTTGTTATAAGAGAATTGTTATGGGAGGATGGGACCCCGATCTAATATTAACACCTAATATTTTACTGCAAGGTCCACGGTATATATAAAAAAAATGATCTGCTAAACCCACTGGTTCTTTCATGGGTACTTTTCCCTTTATACTAGTATTTAAAGTGCAATTAAAGTGTTCTAAATCTTTTCTGGACCTCCTCCAGTACACTCGGTATATATTTTACATGCATACACATTGTTCCTCCTAGTTCTTCACTACACAGAGCTGCAAAGTCTTGTGCAAAGGGTTTAAGGTTGGTACCTTCATGTGCATGATGCTGCCTCTACTCACATCAATGGGAAGTTTGGGAATAGGAATGAGATTTCTCTGAAGAGTACAGCAATGACTTCCCAAGAAATCAAGCTTGAAAGTTCATCCTACAGTCCACTGGCTAGGGTTAGACTTCAGCCAGAAGAATTAGCTTTGTGTATTGGGGTTGTACAGTTAGGAGCTGGTACCAGGCAGATTAGGTGATCTCTACTGACTTGGTGCTAGAAAACATCCACTTCACTGGTGCATGAAAGGTTTATTGTTTCCTTTGCTGAAGCTGCACATTGCCCATGCCAGGACAATAGGGGCAGGGCAACTGTAATGGTGAGGTTTATGGGTAGAGTTTAACTGTGTCGGAAATGTGGTTGCATTGATCAGCAAATATCTAGGGAGAACATGAAAATCTTCCAAGTTTCTGACTATTTTCTCTGGTATAAACTATGATTATGTAATAATGATAATTACCTACACATATTATAAGAGCAAGAAAAAAGTTAGAAGCAATGAAAATGTTTTAAATACTTTCTGCACCTTTTTTGTCCTGAAGCAAACTTCCCCAACCCTTTGTTGTTCTGCTGTCATGGCTACTGGACCTTACAGAAAATCTCCCCAACAGGATCTAAGAATAAAATAAATAGAATAAAAAATGTCCTTAGATAAAAGAATAATAAATCAATTTCTTCAAAAATCAATTTTTATCTTGATTTTATATATAACTGATTGCATAAACCATCTTGGTTTTGTTTAATCTATTCTTTGCTTCCCACCGAACTTGATTACAATTGGTCCAGACGTTCGGGCAAGTTCTAACGGCGGCTGCAGCTCTCTGAATCTCAGGATTCCAGGAAACTGTGAACAATAAAGTTAATTAGAACAGAGTGGGCCCTTTGATTTGGTGCAGGTTTGTCTCCACCCTCCACATTATGACATCACGGCCATAGCCCACTTATTGTTCTGGCAGCCGATGCTGAAGAGGAGGAGGTTCTGGGCAGCAGATAAAGGTCAGGCTGGTGACAGTGCAGTGTTGTGTGGGGTAGACTGTGAACAGATGTGTACATTCCAGTCTGGAACTGAAACAACTCCTACAGCAAACTGAAAATTGCAAGCCCCTTCTTTTAACGTATCCCTCTTTCTCCCCAGTCAGTGGCAGCACTCTAACCGCTTCACCCAATTCAATAAACCGTTTGTACCAACAAGAGCAGTAGTTGATTTCTAATAGATAAGTTGTCCAAGTTTTGAGCAAAATCTCTCAAAATGCAATATTTTTATACAGAAGTGTTTAAATTATCAAAAATTAACGAAAACAATTTTAATTTTGGGCAGGATATTGATTGAAAAATTTATAAGACAAAGCTTTTTTTCAACTGGTCAATCCTCACACTGTTTATTTATTATTCAATTCTTCAGTTAGATATAATGATAACATGGATTTTAATTTAGATCAATTATCAAACAAGTAGATGGGACATTGAATACCTGTAGGTAATCACAAGGATCAAGTAAATCCATTGCAATTGCCTCTATACCATTGATCCAGAGGGAAAATAAGAACATGAGAGTAATGGACACTGGGAGTATCTGATCATCAGAGGTATGCAGAGCAGAATCCCTGCTTGCTATACCTAACATATATATGGAAGAGTCGTTCAACCCATCAAGCACAGTGAAAACCAAACATCTAGCTGGTATCATATAAATGGACTGTCGGCATTATCTGCTATATGTACTCTTCAGTAATGATATCTTGTATTGTGTATATGAAATCTGCAATGAAAAAAACATAATACATAGGGAGGCACATCTTATTATATAAACCAGCCCCCTCTCCCACCCATTGCTATAACGTGTACAGCAATGCTTCACCCTTCACAGAGAATGGACAGCAAAGGACTCTTACAGGACAGATGCACTATATAAACAGCACACTGTCTGCAAAATACACAATGATAAATATTTAATGCTCTTTTGTGCCCTATGGCTTTTCTTTTTGCTTCTGACACACTTCTCCTATTCCTGGGAGCTAGTGCTGAGCACGGCAATTTTGTTATCACACCTACCGCTGCTATTTACAGCACCTGCTTACTCTGCAATATTTACATAAAGCAATAGCTCCACAGGCACTGAAATAACAAGAATATGACAGGTTGAACTATGACACACATTACAGGGACTGAGCTTTAACACAAATGGGCTTATCCTCTAATGCCATGTAAAGAACAATGGTGATGTCCTAAGAGCAATTAACCATAGCACCCAATCATATTTCAATATGCTGACTCCACTACAATGTTGCCATGAGTAATGCTCATTGTACATTGCCACTGTTGCATTTCTGTGTATTTTTGCAGACTGGGCATATCTGCCAACTAGCCTACTTGCTAAAAGAATTGGATTTCCCCAACAATTGGCCTTGGATTGTGTTAATGTCTTATGATTATGATAGGGATATTAGATTGTGAGCCCCCCTAAGGGACAGTTAGCAACATATGTATAGACTTTGTGAAGCACTGAATATTATGTCACAGCTGTAAAAAGTTATTATTAAGTTAATAGTTGCAAAGAGTTTTTGATGTGTACACAAGGGGTCATTTTTACATTGGTGGATCTCTACAGTAACCGAAAAGATCACAAAGAGTCGCCCAATATTTCAGGGAGGTCTTCTTGGGGCTTGACGGAATGTCCAGGGTTTTAGGTGTTAGAACTTTGTTAGAGGTCCAGTACTCAGTATCATAGTTATGCTGGTACTGGCTATCAGGAGGAATGATCTACCCCCAACAATCAAAGCATAATGTTGACAGAGTGTCACATCTGTGGTCAGGTAAGTAAGCCATTGACACCAATGCATAAATGGAGCTTAGTTTTTATTCCCCTGAAAATGCAGAGTTAGGGTTTATATTGCTCATGCTGACCCAAATTATTGGCATTTATTTGAATCACAACATTTCTTGTACTGCTACTTGATCGTCCTGGAAAATATCTAACATAATACCACTGATAATGGTATCTCCGGAGTGGTCAATAGAATTGGACTTAAGATATCCAAAATTGTTTCTGAATATTATCCCTTTTTTTCAAACTCCCAAAATCTGACCATACATTTGTTGGGCCCAGAAAATATCTCCCTTTTCTAAATCACCCCTATTCTGGCCAATGTTAGAGCCAGTGTAATATTATTTTTAAAGTATCGACAATTTCAAAGAATTCAAATTAGAAAAAAGAAAAGGAAAAATTGAAAATGCATTTTGAGTGGCCTTGCAATGGTTATGTGGCCAGTTGACTGCTCAATTGCTTGCTCAAGTACTTGCTATACTACAATCAATTCTTGGTGGCTTCAAAATGTTTGATATAGACTAGTAAATTGTCACTTGTGTGGTTAGTTTTACACTTCTTACCCCTTACATTTGTTTAAAAAAATGCAATAAGTGATAAGAAACCTGATCGTTAACCCACTGTGGTCAATCAGAAAATACAAGGTGCAGACCCCCAAAATAAGAATTTCTCATACCTTACCTAATGTTTCTTCTGGACAGATTTTTCAAACAAAGGACTCAGAGCTGTTAACTGAATTTCTCGCTATTAAAATTGCATTCTGTACTTCTTGTAGACACAAGCCTTGGCATTTCTGTGAACTTCCTGGAAATGCTTTCTAATAATGTCTCGCCTGTCAAAGGCTGCTATATAAATCTCTCAGCGGGAATGTATTGTTTAAAGGAAACATATTAAACACACAGATTAACAAAATGTATGACAATTTCTAATGTTTATTAACAGGGATCACAGACACATATTCAAGGTGCTGTAAAAAAAAGGTGTTTCTGCTTAGGTGAGTTTAAATTAATGGGCTTTGGTTCGAAATTTTAATATAGTTTTTGAAAAGGACAGGGAAGCTTCTGTATGAATGCCTACTCCCCAACTTAGTCCCATAAATCATTTTTTTTGGTAAGGGTAAACAACTTAACATGGACTATACTAGGTATAGTCCATGTTAAGGACTATACTAGGTAACAACACTGAGAGCCCTGATGTCCAACTTGCTGCCTTGCACTTTTTGTGTAAGACATAGTGCCTTTGCTTGGGATAATAAAGGTTTTATTTACTTAGTTCAATGACTGAGTGTTTTATTTTTGTTTACATTATGTTCTTTTTTTCTCCATTTCTTTTCTTTCTGTTCCATTTTTTGATAAATAGGAGGTCCCTTCTAACGTTTGCATTTTCTCCTGGCTAGCCTCCGTACTATTGCTGGTTACATTTGCTTGTGCCAGGCGATCTGAAGAATGGACTTTGCTAAAGTCAACCCTATGCCCAGGTTGTGGAGGTCCCTCTAACAAGAATCACGGTTTTTATGCAAAAGTTTTCTGGACATGCATAGGAGGAGTATAGCAATGTGCAGAGGGTAGTAGAAAATCCTAAACTAGAACTACAGTACAGGCAAAATCAAAAAGAACAGATATGATGATGCAGATGTTTTATATAGCAGCTGTTTGTCTGCACAGATTCCTAAAAATGGAAATAAATAAAAGACAACTTATGGGACCAAAAAACATTGAAAATGTGACTAACGTAGGCTCACATTAACATGAAAAGAAGACTAGCAGTCTTCTTTGAGTGGCTTTTTTATAAGAATTGTATTATAGTATTGCAACATGAGGTAATACATTTACCTCATGTTGCAATACTATAATACAATTCTTATAGTTAGGGTAGTCAAACTAGACAGAAAAGATGCTAATTCATTATAAAATAATGAAAGTTTGATCACATCAATAAATTAAAGTCTGGTAGCTCTACTTGTTTCGTCTAATGGCTTCTTCAGGGGGTATAGATGTATGGTAATTGGTTATTGATAATGCGCTGTGGGTAGGAAGAGATGATAGAATGTAGATAGCCTCAAATTTGTTACTCATGGGTAAGCGGAGGTAGTCTTTATATTAATTGTGTGGATATATAAGGTTCGTCCCAATGTTCCACCCAGGTAAGGATAGCACTTATTCATTTATTTTCTCCAAGACAAGTAGTAGAAGTTGAATCCTCAGATGTAAAGTTATTGGAATAAAGGGATTCTTTCCTTTGTAGGTGTAATCCTATTTCCTTTGGGGGTAAAATCTGTTTGTGTGCTGTGCAGAGTTAGAAGAGAGCTGACGGCTGTGCACGATGTGATCTCACCTAGAATCACCGAGGATCAGAGCGTCCTTTTGGTCTGTGTGCGCATGCATATGAGCATACGAAACACGTCGGGCTACCAGACATTAATTTTATTGATGTATTCAAACTTTCATTATTCTACAATGAATTAGTATCTCTTCTGTCTAGTTTGACCACCCTAACCCCATGATGTTGTATACCTTGTGAATATTTTATGTTGCAATACTATGTTACAATTTTCATTTAAAAAAAGCCACTCAAAACCCTTGGTCTTCTTTTTATAACTTCATATTTGCCTAATTAATATTAAGGGGGTGGCTAAAAACAAAGCTTACAATAAGAGGAGCCTAACCACATTCAATAACTAACGTGGGCTCCGTTATCCATTTCTTCCAATCTTTTCCTATTACTAGGCTATGGTGGTGAACCTACACAAAAACAGACAAAAAATATTTACCAGATTTGAGAACTTTACAAATCATGGTTGTTTCACTACAAACCAATAGTTTCAGTGAACCTGAACATCATTTCTAAAAGGGACCATAAGAAAGGCTCATATGTGGGCATTTGTCAAATATAGTTTTAAGCTGCCTATATCTTGATCTACAAATCATTCTAAAACTAGGTTTTCACTGAAAGTTACCTCCACTTTTTACATTTTTTATTATATGACCAATTAAATTGCCCAGGTTTTGTAAAAAGTTCAATTAATCTCATTGTTATATCTAAATCTATGTTGGAGAAGTTTATTTGGAAAATAAGTTTTAGCTTGGTTAGAATGTTTCTATACAAAAGTTTCTAAAATCTAAGAGAAGAAAGTTTTTTTCAGGACAAGGATACAAGATAATTTACAAATAGAGCTCTTTATCTGGTTCAATGGTTAAAAAATACAAACTTCAACTGACTTCAGAGTGATTGCTTTGAAAGAAAATTTTCCATGAAAAACTATCATTTCCCTTCTTTCTTCTACCTATGCTGCACAGCTGAGAATGTTTATCTTGGCCTCTACGAGCCCCGTGCCTGCTTTCCAGTATTTTTACACTGTGTCCTGTGTAGTTGGGATTAAGTTTGATGTTCAGCAGATGTTGACCATTATCTCTCCTACCCTCCTTTTTCTCCAGCATGAGGTAGTTTGTTGGCTTTAAAGTTTGGTAGGAGCCTAATGGACTCAGCAAACCTTTTAACATGAGATTATAAATGTTGCTTGACTTTTATAAAAACAAGTTATTAATTTCTATATTCGTGCTGCTATGACCCTGCAAAGATCATTTTTGCATATATTTATGTAGTCATGAATTTATGTATTTATTAGAGAGACTCGAGTGTTGTCCTAATGTTGTTTCACTTTATAACTAAGTTAGAATCCCTTGGTCCTTCTCTTTTATTTGCTGTTACATTAGGACACCTTTCAGACTTGTGGTAAGCCGCAGTGTTGTACCGCATGCTCAACTGTGCTCCCAACTGCACCCATTCAGCTGTATGGGAGTCATTAGGAACCACTTTGTGCAAGCGTTTGCGTTGTGGTGGGGTTGTGGCACAGTTCCTGGAAGTGATATGATGCTTCTGGACATGTGGTTGCTTTTCAGCCTCTGTACAAAGAATTACACTGTAACCACACTCAACTGCATGACACAGCATTCATCAAACACTGTGGTTGACACTAAAAACCATATAATAGTTGAATAGGGGCATCTGGGAACAGCTAAATGTGTGATTTTCAACCACAAGTCCAAAAGGGGCCTCATGCAAATATCAAACCATACTAAGTAATGATAAAGCATTCTATAAGATAGTTAGGCATTTGAACACATTTACAGGGATCATATCAATTTCTGTATGTGCATCAGCGCCCCCTACTTCTCTCCCAGTAGTACCTAAGCAGCTCAGTGCACCCTACTTCCCTCTTAGTAGTAACCACGTACCTCAGTGCCCCCTCTTTCTCCTCCCAGTAGTAACTTAGGACATCAGTGCCCCCTACTTTCCTTCCCAGTAGTACCCAAGCAGCTCAGCGCCCCTACTTCCCCCCCAGTAGTACCTAAGCAGCTCAGTGCACCCTACTTCCACTCCCGGTAGAAACCAGGTACATCACTGCTCCTTATTTCCCCTCCCAGTAGTAACCACATACCTCAGTGCCCCCTACTTCAGTTCCCAGTAGTAACTAATTACCTCTGCCCTCCCTATTTCCTATGCATGTAGTAAATAAGCAGCTCAGCGTTCTCTCGACTCGCCCCCCCCCCCCCAGTAACACAGCAATTCTGTGCCCCTTACTTGCCCTCCCAGTAGTATTTTGGCTACTCAGCATTTCCTGTGTCGCCTATGAGTACTTACTCAGGAGCTCAGCTCCTCCCCGTAGTAATTCAGCAGATCACGCCCTCTAGTTTAATTTCAATAGTAACTCAGCAGCTTAGCGCCCCCTACTTTTCATTTCTAGTAGTAACACACCAGCTCAGAGTATACTACAAGCAGATAAACAAATACTACAAATATAAAGGTACAAGGTGCAGTCCTTCTACTTGCCCCTGTCAGGTAGTTAGGTGGAAACTGCAAAAAGTGCACTACTACTACAACTAAGCACTCTCAGCCTTTATTATGCATGTAAGAGACTGAAACTGTGCCTGCACTGTGCATTTGAGAAGACGTAAAATTACATATTTGGAAAACGAATGTTGAAGCTTGTGGGACTTGTGGGAAGAAAATGTAAAAATTAGCAGCGCCCCAGGGGATCTGGTAAAGTTAATAACTATTTGCAAATTTAAAAAAAAAATCAACTTTTTGCCTTGTGGCGTTGAACAAATATGGCTACAGCGAGACTTGTACTGTAACTTTAAAGACATAAAACCCAGCCTGTGAATGCCTGACAGCTTGACAAACTGCCGGCGTGAGTCAGACGGTATCACAGGCCTTTCTGGTTTCCTAGAAAGCAAAGAGCTATGTAAAGGAGACTTGAAACATCTGCAGTGGAGTAGATTATGTGCACAACAATAAGCAGGCTACATGAAACCCTTCTCTATGTTTTATACTAGAAATGTGCTCACTGCGTAAACACAACGGAGTTGCTAACCCGAAGCAGATGTTATGGAAACAATACTATACATATACTATTTTTTTAGGATTACACATATATGAAATGACATACATTCCTGCATAAGACAGCAATAAGATGTACTAACATTGCTCAAGCTGATAACGCATGGTGATAGGGTTTACCCTTTTAGGGGGAATAAAAAAATTTGCAAGTTTGGTTTTGGAAAGTATATCTTAGCCTACAATACTACACATTATTTGGGTAGGTTTGTATCTGTTAGATTCATCTGCTTACAGTTAGTATTCAGTATACTAAAATTAAGGCGATTCTTCCATAAGTGACGCAAGACCATAATGTTGGCAACATTTCAGATATCATTCCACTCTACTATTTTACCCCAGGGCATAACATACCAAAGTAAAGAAATGCAGAGGGGTTCTTTAATTTCCACTCACACGTGTTAAAGCGGTTTTAATTTAACACCCAATAAAAGCGCCTGGTGCAGCTACACTGTAGCATAGTGGACTGCCATTGCTAGATAATCATCAAAGGTAATCTATTGTTCTTTGCCCCTCTATGGAGTCAGGAGCTCTGGATTCTCCTCTATGGGAGAACATTGTGGATAGCTATTTCAAATGGCTTCACCCATTGTGAATTTGTAGACATTGATAGATGTGGAGTAAGCATTGTGTTATTAATTTGTGAACTGCTTTAAATTCTGTCTACTGTTTGACTTCTAACTTACAGGGAGAAATAAAAAAAAACATTGCATGCTATGGAGGAACCTACAATTTAGGTCAGTTTGCATTCATCAGACATTGGTTTCTACCATTATATTCTATAAATATGTGAATGATTACTAGCACATATTCCTGATAAACTAATGACCTGTTGAACAGAAAAAAAACTGTACAGCTTATCATCCAGCTAGAAAATGTCTGTTACCCACCAGAGGTCATTAGTACTAATAATTGAAACATTTCTTTATACTTTCTTCAAATCTATATATGTATATTATTATTATTACTATCATAAAGTATTGATATAGTGCCAGCTTTTTACTGTACATTAAATAGGGATCTATCATCTTTAAACAATATGTAGTAATGTGGTGAGGAAAAAATAACAAATTATACAAATACAGAAATGTAAGATTTAAAAAAGCTGATCAGGATACTGAAAATGAATGAATACTTTGGACACTGCCAATAACATTGCACCTTTTTACTGCTCACCCCCCCCCCCCCCTTAGAGAAAAGCTTCATTTTTTTTACAAATACAATACAGTATTATTCTAATTTTCAAAATAATATTGAAGAGCATAAAATATGTAAACTCAATTTACAACGCTAGTATAAAATGATAAGGATTCTTTTTTTTTCTTTAAATTTGCTGAGGTCCAATAAGATTTTTTAATTTTTTTTTCAGTCACATGATCTTTAACATTGTGCTTTGTGACTTGAGCCTCTCTTTGAAGATTAGTAGCGTTTAAAAAAGCAATATTTAAGGAAAATATAATATTGAACATACATGAAAAAATAATATTTTTAGTCTACAAATAGAGTCTAAAAAAAGGAGTTTAACACTTGCAACGTCTGTGATGGTGTGCTTCAGCTGATGTGATTGCTACCTACCAAGCAAGCGGATAAAACATGATTGTATATAATTGTTGACCATGATGCACCTATGGTTGAAGATATAAATCATTTCTTTTATTAAAATTACTTTTAGTTATTACAGTAAGGAAAAACGCCAATTATTAAATACTGATTAAAGATATAGGAATAGAATAGAAGAATAGATTTGATCTCACACTTTGTGAATCCAGCCCAGATTTTAGTTCTGAGATATTGTGCTGAAAGTGAAACTTTAAGCTAACCGCAAGGCTGTTTTAATCATCTGTAAAGCCTCTTATGTCACACTAAGCAGTGCTTTACTTACACAATAAAAAGGGTGAAGCATAAAGGTTTGCATTTACTTGGATTGTTGGACTCTCTTAACTAAACATAACCTCTATATGAAACCTTGTAATATGGTGTTTTCATTTTTATGATAGTAAAAATATATATTTTTTTAAATGCTTCAAAATTACGATAAAATAAAATATCATTCAAATAAGCATAAAAATATTTTTTTTTCACCACCATGCTTTTATACTACCTTTGTTTTAGCTGAGATTATTTATACAATGAAAGGTGGAGAAAAAAATATTAGAAAAAAATCTTTTTGCAATTAATTTTAGCAAAATATATAGACAAAATAGGGATAAAAGGACACTGATAAAAAATACTAAACGGCACAATAATGATTGTTTTTCATATATAAAAAACACAAGCATTGTTTTGCATAGAAAAGCCAACCACAATTTAATTAAAAAAAAAAATATTTATAAAAGTGTCACTCTTTCACATTTAATAAAAATCTTTAAGCGTTTTTCAGATTATTGGATTACTTCGTAGAAATATCTATGTATCCAAAATACATATATTTTATATTTCTTTTTATATATATATATATATATATTACATATATGTTATAATCCTCTAAACAGAAATTGATATACATACACACACACATATATATATATATATACTCAGTCTATATAGGTGTGAACTTTACAAGACTTGTACTGTTATATAGATCCTTATTTAATATATTTAGACCAAAATTATCTTTTTTGCTGTTAAAAATATTTTTTACATTTCTTTGTCTAATAACAAACAGGACTGTTTGAATTCCGTTACAATTTTTAGTTTATATTTTTATTGCACGACAAACTATTCAGGTTTTTTTTGTTGTAGCTGTGGCAGCTCTTCACAGCTTTTTTAAACTTTTAACATTAGGGTAGCAGTTTTTTATTTATTTTTTTAAGAAAAAAAGGATGTATTGTGCTTCCTATTGATAATGTGATGCTGGTGAAGGTACAGGCAGCCAAAACAATGTATTAAATATGTATCTTATCTTCAGACAGAACAAAGAAATGAGCATACATCAGCAGGATGAACCTCTGGTACATAAAAAGTCATAATGTACAAATAGAGTTCTTATTGTTATCAGACAGCCTACAGTGAAATGTTAAAAGATTGTTTTAGAAGGTTATTTAAGTTTCTAAAAAAATGGTGCTTCTGGGATCTCACTGGCAAGCAGATGGATCGTCCAGGCCCTGACCTCTAACTTTGCCAAGAATTCTCACACAAAGCCCTTTTTATACTGACCGCAAGCTAAATTTTTCAGATAAAGCAACAGAGAAGGAACTGATAAAGAGTTGGTAACATCAGATCCCATTAAGAATAAATTCATTTTCCCAGACTTAGTACTGAAGTCTCTTTGTAAAGACTAAAGGCATAATCAAATGAATCCTGACTATACGATAATCCTTATTTAATATAAACACTTAAAAACACAAAAATTCTAAATTGTCCATGGAATAGAAGGGATGGTGTATCCGTTACTGTATCCACAGCAAGAATGCAATCTCTGCCAACAAACTGAACTCACCATGTGATTGTAGACGTCTCCTGAAGTTCACTTGAGCATTTCTCCCTCCTGTTCCATTTCACATTTTGTTTGCAGTCGTCCTTTGCATTGTGCAGCTTTTCTCGCTTGCTAGAGGCCCCGGCTTGGAGAGCTGGCTAATTTCCCTGTCATTCAATCCCAGTCCTACTTTCGGAATTAGGCAGATGTGCACTTTTTGCAGGAGCTCCAACTCTGTACAACATGATCATTTTTCAAGGCTGGGATAAAGAAAAAAAAACAAATAATAGAGGGTTTGTATTCCTTTTTTTTCCAGTAAAGTCACAAAAAAGATGGAGAATTGAGGAGTAGAAGATTTGTGTTAGGAAGCTGAAGAAAGCAGAGGAGGAAAGAGCTGAAAGTGAGAGCAGAATCTCAACTCTATGAAACTTCCTCTTTCTTGCTAGGCTATGCTAACCTCCTTCACAAAACTTTGGAATGTAAAGGGAGGACTCTCAGAGAGGCCCCAGCTAGACAAGCCTTTCTTAATCAATTAGCTTGCAGGCATTACTTGTGACCTGAGGTCACACAGCAGAAGTGTGTGTAGGGTGTTCCTTAAAGTAATACAAAATCAGCATTTTCTCAGTGCATTTGATACAAAACACCCCCCAAGAGATGATCAGGCAGAGCAGGTATCACATCTCACATTGGTTAGGAGTGAAGCAATATGAACTGCACAGCTAGACAAAAACAATTCCAAGCCTGTTTATTGCAGTCTTCTTAGATGATAGTCTCTGGAGACTGAGGATCTTCTTACCTGCAGTATCTGTAATAATGTGCTATTAGGGTTGAGTACAGCTTCTACTTAGAAGACAATCTGTTCCGGGCTTGGTTTTATTAAAAACCTACGCATTGTTCATGAAACTTTTCATACTTAGTATGAAGCTAGATCTCTACAGAGCAAAATGATAAAGCATGGAATATATTGCTCCACCTTGTAAGTCAATGGGATGGTGTGGCCTGAAAATTACATGCAGCAAGGGGAACAGTATAAAGCACCACAGGGATATATTATTGTGTACTAAGGTACTTGCTTGGTGCCCATTAATATACCTGACGGTGATGGGCCACATGATAGGCACAAAGGCCATATTGGGTACACTTGCTAATTGCAAGACAGAGAAAATTGCTCGTCCCGCCCCCCATGTAGGATAAAGGCTGCCGCCCCCCTCTTAACAAAATTGAGTATCAAAAGCAAGAAAGAGAGAGTTTTTTTTTGTGCGGCAAATTCTATTATATTGTACTTAAAGCAAAAGGTATGGTTATAGTCATACAAAGATAAGGTACATCAAAAAGTTTTTGTTATGGTTCTTCATTGAGAGGAAAATTATTCATTTGGGGCCTATAGGTATTCCAAGTGATGTCTGTTATGGTGCTGAGGATTGGCAGGGAGATAGTTAATATTGTGCAGTGCAGAGCATGCAGCTAGCCAGATGAAGAACCATAACGGAGTTATATAAACGGTCTCCACACTTCCCCTGAAGAAGCTAGTCATTGGCAACGCATTGGGATGAGAGGGACGCCTTTTCTTTGATCTTTTAGAGAATTTCCTTATCTAGCCTTAGGGCCTTGCTTCCCATGATTTTAATGTGAATGACACCAAATTTAAACTTTTTGATGTATCTTATCTTTTATGAAAACCATAGCCTTTGCTTTAAGTACAAATAAATTGAATTTTCTGCACAAAAAAACCCCTGCTCTCTCATGACTAAGGTAGAGCGGATGAAGCCCACTCATACTTCCAAATTGACCTTTTACCACTCCCACCATCAAAACCCTTTTAATAAAACTTGCCACACCATTTTGATGGTATAAAATTCAGCCATAGCAGCCCATTTTATTGCTATACCCTTAAACTCCAGATTTAACATACATCCAATAAACGTCAATAAACATTTCAAAAATTTTCAAACATTTTCAAACACAAGTTATAAATTTTTATTTAAAGGTTCAAGAGAGTACCCCTCCACTACCTCTTCCCAAGATACTACCATCAAGGCAGGCTCCCAACCGCTATTACGCCTGCTCCGGAACAGTTATCTGGCATCCTTCGCTCCCTCCTTGCGCCCCACAACAACCCAGTGTCGTGTGGGGCTCTACTTGCCAAGAACTCCATATTGTGATGGGTTGCGATTCCCCCATTTGTATGAATTTTTTAACTCTCATGAACCAACCAACAAACTGCCCTCTGCTGCCATGATTTTTCCATACTCTTCTCCTGACAACTTACCTTTCCTCTCAGACTATCCCCCTCTTTTAAACTGCCCTTTGACCGCACCCCTCAGACCACCATCACCCCATCCCCTCTTGACCAATCCCTTTATTCCTAAACAAATTAACCTTTCCTATTCCTGCCTTCCCTACTAACCCAGTCATGTGGCCCTTCGCTTTTTTTAAATTTTTGCTTTTTTGCTATTGCTATTGCTATTGAGATACATATATATATATATATATATATATATATATATATATATATATTTATGTATATAGGTATATACATATGCAATATATCTACACCAGAGGTGCCCACACATTTTTGGCTTGCAAGGTACTTTTAAAATAACTAAGTCAAAATGATTGACCAACAATAAAAACATGAACTTAATAACTCCTGTGCACGGTTGAGTTTATTTTGAAAGGCAGGGTTCCACGATTTACTCATGTTGTCTTTGCGATCTACTGGTAGATCGCGATCCACCTGTTGGGCACCCTGATCTACACTATTACTCCCAGCAACCAAGAGTTTACACTGATACAGAAACCCCTATTACCACATTTACAATATATAAAAGGGTGGCTATCCCTTTTAAAAATTAAAAATGTGTTTTTTTTATTTTTTGGGACGGACCCCTCACTTCCCATCTTTACTGCCGCAGGGGAAACACGCATCCTTCTGCGATACTTATCCCAGAAGGCTGTGGGCTGCTCCTTCTGCACATGTCTGAGATTGGGCATGCATAATAAGGGGCATTTAAAAAAGTGCTCATCTCATGCATGCGCAGTGAGATCTTCATTTTTTTTAAAATTTTCAGGAACACATGTCGTCTGATCTCGCACCTGTGCGGTGTGTGATTGAGTAATGTGAACAGAACCTGAAAAAAGTAGGAAGAAAATGGCCGTGTCTACTGTTCCGTCCTCAGCAGAAAGAAGAAGCTGGGATGGAGTGGGACCTACTGTATCTATTTGAAGATCGAAAGAAGAGACTTAACTGCCTGTTTGCAATTGCTTTTTCCTACTAAACTCACAGTTCCTCGCTCTCTTTAGGGTGCTGGCATCACATCTTCCACATTCTTCAATCATCATGATTACCCAGGCGAGAATGATGTTATTCCCACACATACGCATTGAAGATCATTTATCCTGGAAAACCAGCTATGTTAGGATTGTAAACTTAGCTGTACATGCGCAGCTCAGTGCTTCTTTTTAATAAAAAAAAGTTTTCAAACAGGCTGGTAGGTTTGTTTTATTGAAGGGATGTCACTTGTCCATTCAATAAAAAAAAATCTGCCTGCTCACAATTTTTTTCTTTGTAGGCTGAACCTAAGGCCTCAGTGCTGCTACTTATGCACCACCCTTTAGATTTCAATAGGATCAAAAGCTACAATAAAGATTTTACCTGCCCCCTGGTGTTTCAATCTAGAAGAGCAGCATGACCATGAGATGAACAATGTGATCACTACATATGTAGGATTGTGCCTTGCTTAGCATCCAATGCTTTATATATCCAGAACTACTAATATTCATAATATTATTAACAAACTGTATTTATAGTATCAATCTACTACGCAGCTTTGTACATTAAATCGAGGTTGCAAATGAAAGACAAACAATGACACAGGAGGAATGAAGGACCCTGCCCAGAAGAGCTTGGACTCTACTATGAAATTTGTAACAGAAAAATCTTTACTAAATATTATATCTGTCCATAGTTTAGAGCAAACTATGCAAGAAGAAAAAGCAGGACTGGGTTCACTTCATACTTCAAATGCAACTGTGTTCTCATATTTAATTTGTGGAAAGTAAATACTCAGATTAAATTAAACCCACAGCTGCGCTGCACATGCTGTAGGCAAATATTTACACACTTTCTATTCTGACCCACTTTTGTTTGAGGAGTTTGCAATGCATTGTTGTCTGATGATACAGTCCCATGTTTTCAATATAATAATGTTAAATGAAAAAATTCAGCCAAGATTATATCAAGAATATTAAACACATGCATATTCCCAGATGCTCTGAAGGGTAATATTAATTGATATATATATTTAGGCAGACCACATTTAATGTACTGTGCTTAGTTCTGAAGACTTACAAAATAATGATCAGATAAAACAAGTTTAGAGATGAACAATAAAAATGAATATCAGGAAAGGCTAGAACAAATATTAGGACTAATTTACTAAAGGAGTTGAGAATGTATATAAAAAATGAATTATCCAATCATCTGCACATCAATAGATAATAGGCAGTATGGTGGCTCCATGGCTAGTCTTGCAGCACTAGGTTCCCAGGTGTATGTTCTCCTGTGTTTTTGAGGGTTTTCCTCATACCAGTATGGCAATATCAATTGTCTTCCCCTTTAAAATTGGCTTTAGACTTTGGGCTTGATTAAAAAAGCTATCCAAGACTGGGGAAGATGGACTATCATTGGAGAACCTGGATGATTCAGCAAACCTGAAAATCAGCTGCATTATGTTTAGATGTGTTCTCTTGATGGTCTGATAGGAGTAAAGGAATTTCACATTTGAGATCCCTGAACAATATAAACTGTTTACTGAAAAGTCTTGAAGAACTTGGTATTCCAATAACTTTGCAATAAATATGTTAACTTTGATAAGTTAACTTATGAACTTCATGTTCAGCCCTTCACAAGGAGACACTTCAACAGAGAGAAGTACTCAATGCCCTCAGGTTTGGGGGCAGTATACGGCATTTTCTTGTTGGTAGTTTCCCCGGGGTGATGGAGTATAGACCCAATGATTCCAGTATGACACCATCTGGACCCCAAATTACTGAACACAACCCAGGAAAGTCATTTGTATGCATGTGATGGCTCCTCAATGAGAAAAACACCAAATCAAGACAGAATGGGCCCTGCAGGGAACTCTTTAAGAGGTAGAACAAACACCCCTTTAGAATCTCCTGTTTATTAAAGAGGACCTATCACTGAGGGAAACTGCCTTTTCTGTCTTGGTTCTAAAACACACTGCTTGCTTGGTCAGTAATCTGATCCTCTTTCATTACAACCTATCACTGTCCCAAATCATTATGTAGCTGAGGTGTTCAGCTTATTGCCACTAGACTTGTCACAGAGTTATCTGCATGTTTCATGTGTGACTTAAAGCACTGAATCCCACAAAACAGCTTTACATCGAGGCAATGAGTATTCTATGAAATTTGTTCTACTGCACAATTTGACTGCTGCAGGTCAAGTCCTTCGCCAGCATATCTACCCCCCCCCCCCCCCCCCCCCCCTTTACTTATCAAAGCTCCTTCAAACACTTTCATTGGTGAAGCTGGGTGATCCAAAATAATCTAGAATGGAGTCCTGGCCCAGATCAATTCCAGTTACGCTGGATCACCCGGTTTCACTGATGAAATTTTATCCTCTCCAGTATTGAAGAGTTAAAAAAAAAAGGCCCATAGTATCACAATAACTTTGCAACATTGCAACATTACAACATTTACTAAAAGACAGAAAAACCACCAGTCCATTTGCAGGTCCTCAAAGACATTAACTTCACCACCATCAAACCAGGCATGTGCACTTCCCATTGATATGCCAGGCTCCCACGTGCAACCCCATCGCCGTAGACGGCTCTCCATACCACTTTCTTCATCGCCTTTTCCACACACTGCCCTAAAGGACCTCAAACCCACGCCACCTCAACGTCCATACCAGGGAGAGAATCTTCTTCCCTGCTGTCCAGATTTCTGACCTCACTCCTTCACCCTACTTACCTAAAAAAACTTGTTCTCCATCTGTTATTTACTTTTTATACCTATCTCTGCCTTGCCCTCTCTCTGATCTCCCCTACCTCCGCCTTTTAACCTCCACTTGCCCATCCCATGTCTTTCCACCCAGTCATGTTGGCCATACGCCTAGTACCCACCTCTCACAGGCTCCTGGCCATTCTTTCTTTTCCTTGGGCTACCTGCTAAGTAAAAAAACTGATATATATATATATATATATATATATCTGCCTTGTAGATTGCAGCATTGTATTTTTTCCCCCTTCAAATACTCCACATGTAAAGTAAATATAATACATGCATTTTTGTGTCTTTCTTTTTGAGATTACAGAAAAAATAAACTTTTCATAATGTTTTAATTTAAATCCTGATATGGACATTGTCACACCTACCTCCTCCTCACTAAAACGCAGGCGTCTCTCTCCTGCGGATGCTTGCAGTTCTAAAACTGGGCGTGCCTCTGTTTCTAAGCTTTATCAATTCCGACCAATCCGCTGGCAAATCAAAAAATAGCCTCTTGATCAGCCCTGGCTATTTAGCTGGCTCACAGACTGCACTTTGTGTTCGTGCAACAAGCCTTTACTGGTGCGCGTGCCCCCTAGTTCTGTGAGCTAGTTCCTGTACACCTGCTGCTTAATCCAGTGTTTCCTGTGTCCAGCTCCTGTTTTAACCCTTCGTTGTCCAGTTTGGTGGTTCCCAGCCAACTTCCCTGTGCTGTTCCTGTGTTCCTGTCTGCCCGTGGATATCCCTGCATCACCTGTACCTCCTGTTGTTTCCAGTGTCCCCTGTGCTCACAGTGGCCTTTGTGTCATTGCTGTCTGTCTCCTTGATCCCTGGCTATTGACCCCTTGCATGTGATCTGACCTCTCTTGCTTGCTGCCTGTCTCAACCCTGGCTTTCCTTCACTATCCTTCTGCTTTGTGATTTGGTACAGTGCTTTGCCAACCTTGGTGTGCCTAAGGACCGCAACCTGACAGTAATCAGCGGCACAACATCCTCAGCATCAGAGGCTCTTGAGAAAACCTGGTTACGGCTTAGACTTCACGCCTTGGCCCTTCTCAGGGCTCACACCACCTCCATGCAAGCCTTAATAACTTGCTGTTAGGTAGCCATCTATTGGTCATAAAGCCAATGGCAGATATTCATTCTTCCTCATATGCTCTTCATTTACAAAATATACAATTAGCAAATCTAAAATGTACAACAATATGTGCTAATTACATTTCAGTGGTATCATAACGTTAGCACAGCAAAATCCCTTTACAAAAAGGAGCTGCACTACTCAATACCCAAAATTCATTACATTTATGAAACACAATTTATTAATCACATCATTTCCCAAACCCATCAAATCAATTAAAAGCAATATAATTAAAATCCATAATAAAACACATACTGTAATAACAGAAGACCCAATAATGAACAATATTATGAATGGGATTAACAGGCCTACCATTACTGCTGTGAGTACAAAAAAGGAGGCCTAGGCCAATGGTAAATAACTAAGATGTGTATTTCTATTCAACCAGTCATTATTTTCTCCTTTTTAATGTGCAATTTATTCATTGGGGCATATATCATGTTGGATATATTTTTTTTAAATGTTCTTAAAATGTAAAAAAGTGTGAAACTTGTTCTCTACTATAAAAGTGACAAACACACTTATAACAAGCTCCTCGTTATTCTGAGGCCACATTTTTTCTAATTTATCCATTTTGTTCATTTACCAGTTTTGTAGCCAAAGAAGTGTCAGTGAAAAAAAAAAAAAAGCCGAAAAAAGCTACATCCCGATGGTTTTTACATATTCAAATAAGAAAAATGTGTTTTCTGTCTTTTAGGGACTTTTAGTGGCAAAATTCATCACAGTTCTAAATTCCATTTAGAATATTTACCTCCCATACTCCTGATGAAGCAGACTTGTTGTGAAAGAAACCTGTAAACCTACATTAGGTCATGGGAATGTGAGGTTCTGGTGTTAGAATATGTTTACATGTGTTGAGGAGGTCTGTGTTATCACAAATAGGGATTTTTACATAATTTCTTTTATAATGTGTTTTATTGATATTGGGAATAAAATAGAAATGTTTCTACCTAAAACAAATCTGTAAGGATTGTGATGACTTTTGTCACTAAATGTCCCTAATAGCCAGAAAAAAACTTTTTGTGAATTTGAATATGTATCTGCTAGTTTTGCTTACCCGTTTGTCCACTTTGATTGTCAATTTCTATGACCAATTTAGATGGTGTATAGCAAAGAGGAGATTTTAAAGAGAAAATAGTGGAGAGTATTTTCTGAGTATAGTACTGAATATAAATACTAAAAATTGTTAAAATAATGTGAGAAAAGGCAGTGGTGGCACCTAGGAATAGAAGGGCCACGAAAAATACCTTCACAATGTAGTGCACGTACATTTGATGTACATGTACAATTGATATGTATTCTTCTTAATATCAGTTTTAACATATTTATTAAAATAATTTGTTTTGATTTGCAATACTGAATTGAATTATCTAGAGCTACCTTACCCATTCATTTTATCCCAAAGGAACAATTTTAATAATTTTTAGGTCTCAGAGAACCCCTGCTAAATAATACCAATAATGGCACCATTTTCAATGGTGATCAGAATATCACCAATACAGTTAGCTGAAAGTTCCAGTGATGTCTTGCAGCTGAATTTTTTGAGGTGGCATTGACCCCGGAACTAGGCAGGCATTATCAATGGGCAGTTAACCAACCACAGTTCAAGGAACCTCTGGCAACCCCCGGAGAAACCCTGGTCGAAAATTGTATTCCAGAGTCTGAAGTGCAATCCAAAATTATATTAGGTAGGTTTATTCAGGTCACCTTTGTAAGCTTTGATAAAGATGACGTGTGACTCACTAAAACATACAACATGTAATAAACCTAATAAAATAGATTCAAAACCTCTATTTATGATGTCCTGAGTGTGCCAGGTGGGGATTGGTAAATCTAAGAAATGTATTTTGTGAAACAATTCCCCACAAAACAAATTTTGCAAATGTACCAATTTCATTCAAAGCCTGTATTGTCACTAATGTTGCTGGGGGAGTCAGGCGGGCCAGGGAGTGATTATGACATGGATGAATGACCATGGCTAGAACCATTGATTTTTTATTTAAAAACCCTTGCTTTTTAGTTCTATGTTTGATTAGATGACATAAAAGTACCTTCTGTTCTAAGAGGGCAACTATGTAACCACTAGGTAACCAAAATTTGTAGAATACCATTCTTTTCCGATGCCATTCCCAAGAGCAATTGTTTATGTTGTAGCTATGAACTGGGAATGTGAAACTGTGATTGCTCCTATGTATGAGTCCTGACACTGACATCTGCCAATCCTAGGCTAACTATTGCGTACTGTACTGTTTGGTTTACAATCATGTGATCAAAATGACAGCCAATTAGGGAGCTCACATGCCAGCTATTGCCACATGAACCTCCTAATTGCAGATGTGTTTCTCTTTCTCTCTCTCTCTCTCTCTCTCTCTCTCTCTTTCTCTCTCTCTCTCTCTCTTTCTCTCTCTCTCCCTCCCTCTCTCTTTCTCTCAGTATACCAAGTTAAAGCATTGTATATTCTTAAAAAATGTAAAAACTATTCAGGTAGGAAATACTGACTTGCTAAATTTGGTAAATTTGGTCTGGGCATCAAGGTTATAAAGGAAGTAATCATGTGTGCTTGTGGGCTTTCTGGCCCACTGCATTTTAACATGGTTGGTTATTTTGGCTCAGTACCACCTGTAGGCTCTGTTTCCTAAAAGCCATAAATTCCAAAGCTAGCAAAGACGATTGCTGATGAGTCAGAAACAACTAATATAATTTAAGATAAGTGGTTTTATTTGTTTTTAAGCCATACTTATGCTAGAGTGTAGTGTTTCTTGATACACAGATGACCATTTCTCTGCAAAATGCATATTTTGCATGCCCCCTGCCTGATACCATCTTCTGTATGAAGACATTTCTCTATGTAATGTCTATATAAAGAAGAAACATAAGAATATAAACAATGAAAGGAGTCTAAGATCAACCATTAAAATTCTGTCTCCCTCAAGGCGGGCCTACATGGCCTTCATACATATCTGCGCCTGCCGACCTTTTATTTTCCTCGAGTTGAACTAAGGACACGGATTACGTGATTTAGAAACAATACACGGCGTCAAGGGAGAGCGATGTTACATTCGGAATAAACATACATTATAGAGACCTTTATTATTCCATAAAGTGAACTTACCTAAATCAATGGGAGTCTTTCCTTTGAATAATAACATCTGAAGCTCAGGATCTGTAAGGGAAGGAAATATGAAATAAATGTTCCATGTACGTTTTATTACTTATTGTGTAAAATGTAGATATGAACACCTTTGTATTGAACTGTTAACCTGCAACGTTGGGCTTGGCACATGTGTACATTTTTTTAATAATTTATAGGGATATATAACTGAATATATAGCAGACTGTAACAACATTGTTCTTTAATTTTCCCAGCCCAGTACACTAGATGGCTATGCCTTGGACCCCTAACAAGCCAATGACTCCAGTAGAAGACCACATTATATGTACATGGTGGACCTGCATCAACACAACTTCTTCACCCATTACTATCAAAGCTGAATCAACAGCAATTCACACAGTTTTGCTAGTGACCAGGTTTATGTATCCATAAAGCTTTTTATATCATGAACTCTAACTTGAGTCATTAGTATTAGATGTATAGATTGAGTAAAAATGGTAACCTTAGGAAAATTTTGTTTCTAAAAATTTGCTTTATTCACTTGCAAAATGCTTTTAATTGTGGAGGGAAACTTGACCATTTTAGGAAAGTCAATATTCTAGCCTCGTTCTTTTCTGAATGTTCTATCCCTCGTTTCTTTTAGAAGTGTTTTTTTTCTATTTCTGTGAAATTCTTTCAGTTTTGGCCTATCCAAATTTCCCTCCCCTCACCATTACAAATAAAAAACCTAGGAGATCCTTTCAGGTCTAGAAGAACCTCTACTGAAACCAATTTATCAGGAACTTGGGAGAATAATGCACCTTACATAGTGGTCAGTTATAAAAATACCCCCTGTACACCTAAAAAAAGACCACTGGGGTCATTCCAATGGCTCTGCCAAGTGGTGTTCGTGCCAGAATTATATAGGCATCATCAAATAGGAGGTCAATCAGTCAAAGCTCAAGGAATCCTTAGCAAACTTTGGAAGAACCTAAGGTTTAATGATCCCTCGGTTGAGAATGGCTGCTGGAGTGTCACTTAATCTGCGAGTCCGCTGGGGCTGATGTCATCATATTCAAAATGGCAGCCACCAATAGTCCTAAAGGCTTTTTTATATCCACACAAGGGAGCATTTACAGGTAAATATGCACATATATTATGATGGGTAGATCACTGTTGAAATGGTTTGGTGACAGAGTCTCTGAGTCTCTCTCAGAGAGCTGAACTCCAGCAAGCAGCTGAATACACAGATGAAATACATCTATGAAAGCTGTTTTACTTGTCAAAATTATTTAGATTTTTTCCATACAGTTCTGCCTGAAAAGCACAGTCTGGCAGGGCAGAAACCTTGATATTTCTCTTCTGCAAATAAGTAACACCTAAAGTTTATTTTTCTGCCCAAGCCAGTTAATAGACAGTTAACAGAGAAGCAGCAGATGAATGGGTTGATCTCTCTGCCACTCTGCTCTCCTTCTATCAGCACATCTCTTGTTAGCACACAAGCAGAGCAGCACAAATGGCCTGTCCCCAGCCTTGCCGCAAGAAGCTAAAGTAAAATTTTGATATTGACACTTTTTGTAAAAAAACAAAAAATGAATAATGATGTCCTATAAATACAGAGCTGCAGCTTTTTTATATCTGTTTTGAGTTCAGGTTTAATATGACATTCCAGAGTTGTGAGTTCCATGGCCTGGTACATATATATCTTGCATTTACTGGAAATTGTATTCTACAGCTGCTAAAAAAGATTGTCGTCAGTAGAGTGAGCTCACTTCCTAGGTTCATGTTCCCCTCATGGCTTTAGAATGCTGATATATTACACCTTATCTTCAGTATATACTACTACCAGCTCTGGCTGGTCACTTTTTCTCTCCGCCTGTCATTCTGTCTCTCTTGCTCTCTTTGTGTGTGTGTGTGTGTATATATATATATATATATATATGTACAATGACTGTAATTCCAAACGGGAAACCTCAAGCAATTCTAACCCATGCCCAACATACTTTAAGAACACTATTATTATTCTAGGCGTCATGGTGTGTGTAACGACCCTCCACATAGTGGTAACATGACTGACAAATTACCTATGGGAAGGTACTGGTTATGCTATTGGTACATTGGTTCACTGTTATTTTGGTGTTACAAATCTTCACCAAAGATTGGACTGGCTGGTTCACCAAAGGACTGGTAAAACCCAAAGTAGACCATGGTGATTTGCTCCTAAAGTTAGAGTTTTTTGCCATATGGAAGTCTCAGGACAGCCATATGACCCTCTGCTGTGCCACAGGCCCCTTTTGTCTGACAAAATGGCAGAAAAGCTTTCTCTAGTGGACCCCAGGTCCCCAATCCTTATTATTAGCTATGACATTCTGGTATTGTGTGGGTCTTCCTTTTATTTTAAATTCATACATATGAGATTCATTTTTGTCAACACGTTATTAAAACAGAGAATGGTACTTAAATTCCGAACAGTTTTTACTCAACAAGCAAGGTCATATCTGGTACTGGTGTGTTTGGAGATGTGAAAAGATCTCTTAATCCCTAAAGCCCTCAAGTAGCAGGATCGATCTATAAAACCTTAAGCAATCAGTAATTAGATCAGAAGTGACAGTCAAAACAGTTCAAGGGAAAAAGAAAACTGAAGTATTACAATTACCTACATGTGGTATTTACACAAAAGTTTAAATTCAGAAAGTTTGGTCTTCAATTTCCACACTAGGACCATACCAAGCCTGCTTCTGCCATTAACAGTAGCAAAAAGTCCTGAAAGGTAAAATGGCTATGTATAAAAAGTAGTAGACATCAAACTGTTTTTAAATTTAGTTCTTTCTGTTGGAGGCATGATAATCCTATAACCAAGGCTTTTTTCTAACAATAAAATTATGTCTAAAATAACAATATAGTTGTGTATTATTCATGTAACTAGTGCTATAATCTTGTTTTTTAGTCTTTTGGTTGTGCACAAGCCTCACCTAAATAGTGTTAGAAGGTCAGTTCACAAAAAATGGATCATTTTTGGCAGATGCCTAAACCCCAAGACAATTTCTTATATTTCCCTGACATCCTTGTTGAAATCATGGAGACCCTGGAAATAGAGAATGAAGATTATAAGCATTTGCTTTTTCTATGCTTTTTTACATGCTGCTTGCAATAAATATTAGAGCTGATTATGTGGCTCACCTAATAAAAAGTGAGTTAAACATTAGGTGCAGAACATATGGTACCCAACTAGGATCTACCATGAACTGCTTAGAAGTTATCAAATTAAATTTTGGTTTGTATCCGTTTCTACACTTTTTAATTGTTCCTCTTTCTTCCACTGTATTGAATTAGGGTGAGAATTTACATTTTTACAGTTTTAATAAATAATGTTTACCATTTGTATCATTAAAAACTTTTTTTGCACTTTGGATATTAGCTCACCTCATTGAACATCTATATTGATAAAATATAGAAAGTCTAATTTCTTTATATCTTACAGAATACTTCTCATTACAAACATCTGCACTGTATTTACTGTACACCCTATAGTAAACTGACATGAGTGGCTTGTTCTGTGATTCATTCACTAGTTTATACAAGTCATTATGGCTAATTAAGAGATATGCATTCCTTTATATAAAATGTTTCATATAAATCTTTCCTCGAATGCCCAGGACTATCATTGCCTCTTAATGTATGTCGACTCAGCTCCTCGCTAATGAAGGTGGGTCAGAGACATTCCAGGCTGCACTCAGGCGCTTGCTGAGAATGGCATGCAAAGGAATGCCATAGAATAACACTGAGAGGCTGGAAACAAACCAAGCCTTACATGCCTAACATTTCTATTGAACCAGCCAAACAAACAGTCTTGTAGAGTATTAGAAACATGAAAGTCACCGACATGTTACTGTACTGATCTGTATTGTGACATAGTTCAGTTGTGTATGGTTTCCCTAATTCGTTTTATATCCAGTTTTTGACAAATGCATAAAAACACTAAAAGTGACTACTATACCTAAGTATTAAGGGTGCAGTTTATATCTATGGTCTTCTCAATGGCTTCTACTGTAGCAGTCTTGACCTCTTTATAATCTGCAATATTTTAACAAGTCACCTCCCTAAATCTGCAATAAAATTAGAGTATTTTGTCATCTTCTCGGAAGTATCTTGGCTGTCTCTTTCCACTTGGGAAAGATCCAAATGCAACACGCTTCAGATGCTTAGGGTTTTGCCTAGTTAACAAGTAAGAAGTATGCTTCAAATTCCCATTTCTTGGGTGGCTATGTGTTGGTCAGACCTACAAATCTTACTTACATCTCTCCACTTTTCACATGCAGGGCCAGATTTTTGCTTCCTGTCCCACTAGACCAACTGTCTTGAGCTTCCCCTTCCAGGACTAAAGAGAAAAAGTCTGAAAACAGCATTTTGCCAAGGTGTGGTAAGACTACTGCATATTTATGATGTACAAGGATGTACTTTAAAAATAACCATTGTTCTAAGCTAGGTTTGGATCATCTTTATATACACAATATACTATGGTATGCCACTGAAAATAAGGATAGAAAAAATGTAGACCCATCAGAATAGCTGGGAAGGCAGCAGTCTGGAATATTTATGTTACACACAAGAAGGCACTTCTGTCAGACATCTACATGATGTTTGGGGATCTGTGTAGTTCCAATGGTATCTCGGCCCTTCTAGTCTATATTAGTGATGTGAACTTGCTCCCTGATCATCCTGCCTCTCGTACAGATAACATATTGTGATGGAAGCTTGATTTGAGGCTTATACATGGGGATCGGTGGCCTGAAAAATTCTTTGCTTCAGTTCATCTGTGGTTACATTCTCTTTCCACTTGGCAGGGGATCTCAAAATTATACACACAGAAACAAGTACGTCAAAGTGCTGCCCAGTCACCACTTGAGCTAAGAAAGACAAGTTGTGCTGTCCTCTCACCACACCTACCAACCACTGACTAGGCTCCAAATCAACCCTACTCCCAAACTGAACCTTTCCTCATTTAGTTTCACATCATATACAGTCAAGGCAGTCATTAACCAATAATTTACCCTTTTAACCAACCAAGTGGACACAGAACAGAGGTCAGATTAGTGCGTCCCCTTTAGTTTATTGCATTCCAGACCAAAAGTGTAAAAAGTACATCAAGATTTTAAAACAAATTATTAGTTTAGCTATCGTAAGCATTTTCAAATCTTTCTTCTGTTTTGTGCTTTGATTATTTATTTGGTCTGAGAGTATCAATAGACATCAGATGCCAGTTAGAAAACTTTAACCATTGAGAGAATTTTCTTAACAATATCCATGCACATGCAGAACTGATTCCATAGGCATCTGAAATGGATTTCCCCAGGAGACTTCTTTTTCTTTATAGGATAAACTAGAAATACAGGGGTGTCTGCTCATTGCAATAAAAAGCATGTTCTGCAAATATGAATGTAGTTGGCGTTGGAAAATGCTTTCACAAAAAAGATAACAAATATTGGTTAAACCCCCTAAGTACTTCATATGTTGCTAGGGTATGGGTGTGCCTACTAGGGCCTTGGTTATCTACATTTCAGAGGTTTTGTCTCATGTGCAGTGATAAAAATTATAATTGAATCTTAAAAGATAGTGCAGATTGTTGTTTTAGTAGCGTTTATGTTGTATTTCAGATTCCTAGAAACATCTTGATTTATTCAAGCTTTTTTTCCCTGTATTTCTGCTATAGGGAGTGCACAGTTAATGTATGGCATTTACAGTTCATTAGACAATTCTACAATGACCTTGTAAAAATCAAACTGTATTAATATGTAACAGCTACTAATCCAATGCTTTAAACTTAAAAGTAACACACATGCATAACAATGGTGTGGTAAATTAATCCTATACATGAAGCAACTTGAATAATTGCCGATTGTTGTTGTATTTTTGCTTTCTTTTTACTCATAAAATAGAACTAAAATCTAAGTTTCACCTGTGATTCAGGCAGGTGGGCATTGCAGAAAGAGACAGGCTATGTCCATTCTGCAATAACTTTGCCTGTTTACCACCCAACTGCCAGATTTTGCTAAGTGCAGAATTGGTGAACAGGGAAACCCAGCAATCATGGCTTTCAAAACAGCACAAAAGCCAGGATCTATGTTAGCCAGAGTGGTAGGACCATGCAGTTCTGTCAATGGACAGCTTTTCCAATAGGACCAATGAAGAATAGGTATCAAATGCATAATTTGTCTACATTAGATAAGAAAAGGACTGACATATGGCACTCCCACTGATCTAGAATTAGTACAAGGGTGTAAAGTTGGCTGGGAAGGGAGGCACATAGGATACAGCTTCTTGAATGGGTCTCCCACTAATATATTTGATGAGATGTAAAAAGAGGGTTCCTTGCCTTCATGGTTTACCAGAAGCAGTATGTTATTTTTCAAGATCCGCTTTTATACTTTATCACTAGGAAGTGCACATACGCTTTGGCCAGAGAACTATTTTTGCACTGTCATAGCGCAAGAGTTTGGAAATTATTCACCACTGTTCACTTTACATAAAATTAATTCCTGTAATCTGTAACTGCATATGCACTGGACATTTCACTGTATCCTACACCTGGAAATGTAAGCATGAATGCAATGAATCATATGCAATATGTGCATACTTTTTTGTGTGCATACCCTTTATTTAAATGATTAGGGTTCACATATAAATAATGCAAGGGCTATATTCAACCCAAAAGCTTACATATAATTGTGATTTCTTTGCAAAGTTGAAGAAAATGACTCAGTGCCAAGTATTCAATTTGCTACTCTTTCTATTCCCTCTAATGCATTAAGACAAACCATGTGTGCATTCACTGACATACTAATAATTACAACTACTACTGCTGTGTGTAGTGCAGGGCAACAGCTGGCATACAGAATTTGACTTCTGTGCTACATTATATTTCCCTTTCCTCTATAACTAAAAATCAATCACTATGCTCTTCTGTAATCTGGTAACTGCAGTTTCCCTCAAGGTACAAATTTTTATTGCAGGCTGTGATCCCATCCCATGTAAATTTTGCTTCTCTTTTTGTCCTGCTGACCATTGTCTTTGTGACAGAAAGTGAAAATGCAACATTCTGAGTTGTCACCAGAACACAAATAAAGACCTTGATTTATTGAAGTTCTCTAAGGCTGGAGAGGATACACTTTCATCAGTAAAGCTGGGTGATCATCATATTACACAGCGCTGTACAAAGTCCATAGTCGTGTCACTAACTGTCCCTCAAAGGAGCTTACAATCTAATGTCCCTATTATAGTCGTATATAATTAATGTAGTCTGGGGTCAATTTTTTAGGGAGAAGCCAATTAACCTAACTGCATGTTTTTAGGATGTGGGAGGAAACTGGAGTACCCAGAGGAAACCCACATAAACATGGGAAGAACCTGCAAACTCTATGCAGATTGTGTCCTGGCTGGGATTCGAACCTAGGACCGGCTGCAAAGGCCCGAGTGCTAACCCCTGAGCCACCGTGCTGCCCACGTGCTGCCAATGTAAAAATAAAAGTGCTGTTCTCACACATGTGCAGTAGGATCAGCTTTTTTTACATTTGCATGCATACACATCACCTGATCTTGCACCTTTGCATTGAAATTTCAAATCTCATAAAGAAGAACCTGAAAGTGAGAAGAAAAAAGATGGCCAAGCCCACCAGTCCATCCAACACCAAAAATAAGAGAAAAGCAAAGACAGTACAGGGCTCATTGGCAGGTGGGATCTGGTTTATACAGACAGGAAAAAAATTAGATTTTAACAGTTCATTTCTCTATCAACACCTAAAAATTTTTTGACACTACATGTACTTTCAAAAAAAGTGAATACAATGCAAAAATGTTCCAAGTGCTGCAAAGATATAAAAGCTTTTCTACACCATTTTTTTACATTAACATTAACTTGTTTTTTTTAGCTGAATCTGATTTATAAGGCAAAAATTGCACAGCAGACAGAAAAAGTGCAGAAATTGCTTTCTTTTTTACAGTCATTCCTCTTTTGCTGAGTAAATCTCAGTGGAAAACTTTCTCCTTTGTTGTCTTCTAGATAAATCTCTGACCCTTTACTACGGTAGAAGCATCTAAAGCTGATCTCTGCTGCGTAGAATTATTTAAAACTGCAGTGGCTGCTGTGATTTTAGTATTACCTTGGATCATCAAGCCACAGAACTATGACAAAAAAGAAATAGTCAACCTAATCACTTAAATCTCATATATACTTTTGCATATTGAAGTATATGTCAATCCAAATATATATATTTTGCATTATGCCTCACTATATATGGTTTTCTTTAGCATATCATTTCATTCTTCTTTTTCTAAGTTTCTTACCTGCTAATCAACAGCCTTCCAATTAGTAGCAGTGCTGTCTGCCTGCCCTGTGTCCTGATGTCAGATCATCAGGAATGAACAGGACTGACTGACAACGTTCGTGGTAATTTTAAAGACAGTGACTTATCATTGTCAGTCTACAACAAGAAGTGCATTACTTGCCATATCATCAGGTAAGAAACATTGCAAGAGATTCATAAAAAAAGTCTGTAGCATTTAAGGTTTATATATACGTTAAGTAATTTTTAAATCTGCAGCTCTCATTCAAATGATACCTGATGATAATACAACGATGGTCCTTTTGTGTTATAGGGTGACAATGTTCTGTCTTGTCTCCAAATTGGGTTCCCATTGCTGTTACCCATTGGGGAATACAACAGGGGGGGTTTAATTAAAAGGATAGTTCACTGTTGTTACTGTCACAAAACATGTCCTGGGAAATGTGCTCCCGCTATCTACAAGGGATTTGTATCTCTGCCACTCCCAGGCCATCCTTAAATTTGAGCAGAAACACTGAACCTCTCTCACCCAGTTTAAGAAATGTTACCATCAGACTTTCTCTTAATTTCCATCCACTCAATGACTAGATGATTTCCCCCAAGGTGAAACACATAAGCTACTTAGTTACTTGATGGCTCTAATTATCCCCTGTGGAAGCCCATAGGGTGAAACGCGTTGGGACCTGAGGCCAATTTTTTATCTATGTGTCCTGAATTGAATAGGCAGACTTTTTCTAGTAATTGAAATATAACCCACATTATAACTAATGGGGTCAACCTGATTAGTACTTTATATGTATAATTACTCACCTATGTATCAAGGTGGCAAATCACTTTATTACTTACATGTAACTGTCTTAAAACTAAAAAATACACCCACCACTAAAAACACTCCTCTCAACCTCCCTTCTTTCTTTTTGTTACCAAATATTAGAGGTTGGCAGAATCTTTATTGCTAGGAACCACAAACCCACTTTACTAATATATGTCCTTAGAAATGCAATGTAACCATGCTGAAGTGCAATGGGCAAAAATGGTGTAAGGATGGTTCAGGAGATCAGCATTAAATGGAACAAAGTATGAAAAAAAAGCTAAATACATTTTTATATTAAGACAAAAAAGGTAATAGTTTATGATACACTGTTCTTGAGTAGAATAAAAGGATGAAGGAGAAGGCGGAGGAGGAGGCTAATGTATGCTGGATGTGCAAGAATTCTTGACATAATGTACAGTTTTCAGTCCACTATGATAAATCCCTGTGTTCTTGTATGTACAAAGAAATAAACACCAACTATGGCATTCAAACAACAAAGCTGTCATAGATTTTGGATGACAGGCAAACTGCCCAAGGAGACATCATCTAATAGAAATATGTCGGACAAAAGCTTCATAAATGTCATAACAGTAACATTAGAAGAACGTCGCTGCTAAATGTCCTCTGATGCAGCTAAAGTTGAAAGATGATTTATTGGAACCGGAAAAAAATGGTTTTAGTAATGTTGGATCAGATATATTCCCTATAGGCAAAACAAAGACAAACCAAATAATTCTACGCAGTTATCTGCCACCACACATGGGAACTCAGCCTTTTGTAGAACCCACGACTATCATACCGGAGACACAGCAAGAAGAGATCAATAATGTGTATTTTCAACAAGGGACAGAAGATAACAGCGATTCATCTCATGGCTTCCATCAATCATTTCACAGAGTCACCAATGGTCATCTATGGTTCTTCTCAAAATGTGATATTATACAAGTTCTTTAAAGAGCCACTTCAAGCAACACATGTAGTCATTGAACTGCTACATTCCTGGAAACACTCCATATATACTTATATGTCCACACTGTTTATTTTAAAATAAGTTCTGTTGAATCATTTGCAACCATCCCTGTGAACTGTAACAGAGTGATATAAAATAAAAGGCTGGCCTGATGCACTTCTTCCTAACTGGGTGAAGAAAAAGCCCAGGTAGCAAGGATGTGTCTTCTCTATGCATTTTACCACAGTCTACATCTAATTCAGATATACAATTTCACATTTTCGTATTAAGGATGCACCCCAGTCAAATTTAATAGAAACATAAGAGTCCCAATAGCTGATATCTTCAGATGACCTTGCTTTCCTAACTCTCTAGTGCCGGTATCAAAGTACATAAAGCTAAAAGAAGGAAATTAAAAAAGAATAATACAGAATAATTGTACTCATAAGCATGTTGGGGCAATATGCCACCCCCTATACCCCCCATTCCAACCATATAGCCCACTAAAGACTTAGTTCTGCTGGAGACCTTTACTGGCTGCTGCCTACACTGGCTCCATTGGAAGAATTCACACCTTTGTCTTACTTGGAGGGACTGGTCCTCTTTTGGAAGCAGATCTCCCTGTCCCCCTTCACTCCTGAAGTGTCCCTCTTTTTAGCTCTAGTGTAAAAAACAACTACTATGCCAAAGCTGTTAGATTCCACAAAACTTTTCAACGGTCCTTTGATTTATTGCATTAGCTCATTTTAAGTGCTAACATAAAGCTTAAATAGCAGTAAAATATATCTCAGCAGGTTTAAGTGCTTAGATACCTCATGGTTCATGTGATGAGGAAGGTTGGGTGGTATGCAGTGGTCTTGCAGTTTTTTCACAGAGCCAGCAACTAATGATGAAGTATGAATGTGGAATGGAAAAATCTGCCTTATTCAAGTCTGCAGAGGGATGGCTTCTGTATAACAGAAAGTTGCATGAGGATAGCACAAGAAGACTGGAAGTCCAAAAGGCCACAGCTATTTGCAAAGTTTGATAACAGATTCCAAGTGTTGGAATCCAAATAATTTTTTTTTTAAATCAAAATCTTCTAAAATCTCTCTAATCTTTAAAACTCATAGCCTTACATAGACTTAGGTGCCAAGCCCACCTACCCACAATTAAGGAATCTGTGAAATCTGTCCAAAATGGATTATAGTAAATTCAAATTAAGGTAAATGGGAGGATTGGATTGTCTGGGCACCAACACTACAGTATCTAGTCATTTCTATAGCTCAATGCACAGTTCAGTGCAGGGATGTTCATATAGATGTCAAGCCTAATTTATCAGGGCTCTCCAAGACTGGAGATGATAGATTATCATGGGAGAATCTGGGTGATCCAACAACCCTAAATAGATCTGGTTCTAGATTGGAAACATTTGCCAAATAATAGTAAATGATTTTGTAAAAAAAACATTCCAGGTTTGCTGGATCACTGATATTGTGCATTAATAAATGAGGCCCATTGTGTTTGTTTTTTAATCCTATTAGAGGTATATTGAAGCCATCAAACAGGGCTGATTTTAGAGTTGAGCAAACTGGACAATTGACCATGACCCCCAATTTCTCCTGGGCCCAAAATTACAAAATGGTGGGCTGCAAGAAACTGGAGTGCTGTGTATTTCGATTCTCCATTTTTTATTTGCACCAAATTTTGTCCAAAACCATCCTTGCTATCAGCATTAGCCCTAGACGTCTCTGAGTCTGAAAGCCAACACCAAAAATGTATAATAAATACAGAATAAAGTTATTACAGCCTAAAATGATTATAGCAGTCTTTGTGGACCTTTTGTTATGGAGGAACCCTTGAAGTAACTCATGGGTCTTCAGGGAACCCCTGCTATATTTACTATATCCACAGCTCACAGTATACATTATTAGAGCAATGGTCTTTAGGGAGAATGTCTTTTTTATTGCTGGTCATTGGGAAGAATGTCATCCTTACAGATAGCCAAAAAAATCTTGTTGTGTCTGACCCGAGAGGCACAAACTGCTAATTGTTTAAGAAACCCCCCACAACCTTTGGAGGAACCCTAGGATTCCACAGAACCTTTGTTGAGAAAAAAACGGACTATAGGGTAAAATATTTACCATTTATTAAAATTACATGTTTTTTATGATCAGTAAAGTCCATCAAGGTAGCCTCAGTGGGACACATGGTGTCCCTAGCTACCTAGTAAATATCACTAGTATCTAACCTTTTACATACAATCAATATAATAAAAGTAGTAAAAATAGTTTTGTAACACCAGCTTCCCCTAACCTCAACAATGCAGAACCTATGGGAGAGGAAGGAGACAAGAGGACAATACTGCACCTTAACTGGGACAAGTAAATCTTTCAAAAGGAGAAAAGTCATGAATGGAACATGGCATCTATAATATTTCCTTTGCAGAGTGGGTGAACTGAGGCAAACAGGATCTGAAATATCACTGAGCGGAAATAACAGGAAGTGAATGTGGGAAAATGACTGTCCAGACAGGATGAGTTTATGGGACCTGCTTTACGAGAGATTTGGCTTTCTTAGACATAGTTTAACACCAGTAAATTGCTTTAGTCTTACATCCGAAGTCTAGAGATTCATGTGGGATGTTAAAAAGGCCACAAACACACAGACCTTTATAATTATATGGCTCTTCCTCTGCTTTTAAAACAACTAACAAAAAAACCCCAAAAGCCACCCGCTTGGCAGAGAGAATGGAAAGTTCCTGTTAGGTGTAATTCACACGAACACAGAAAGATTCTTCTGAAGCTGGAGAAAAGTAACGAATACAGCTTTTCAACTTCTTCTTCCTAATCTAATGTTTTTTACTGGAAATACAACCTTTACATAGGCGACTATTGCTACCAAATACCATTTAGCACTCATACACATCTGTGCACACACATCACTGCACCGCACAGTAATGCATTTTACATTTGTGTGCCATGGAACCCCCTATTCTAAATGGCCCTCCAAAGCATATATCATATGGCAGCCCACAACAAAACACACATTTAATGCGGCCGCATAACTAAAATAAAGGTAGCTGCCAGAGTGAAATTATTGTTTTTCAACAGGACATTCTTTGAATGGTGAAAATATAGAATAAAGAAAACACATTTCAATATGTTTGATGTTCTATGTGCAGATATTTCAGTATGGTGTAGGAGGGATTAGGTAACTGATATTGCTCCAAAAGCATTGTTTAAAGTTAATGTTTAATTTAATAGGTTGCCTCCGCAGTTCTTCTTTTCCCCTCCTCACCAACGTGGAACTACCATTTCAAATAAATATTAAATATCTGAAACATATCTGATTTTAGACTTTAGTGATATGATCAGTTTGTACTTTTTGGAATCCAGACAGATCATGGCTTGGTGAAGGGGTTTGCATGGTGCTGGGATCATAACCTTTGGAAAATAGGAAGCTGTGGTGACACACATATGTTATGCTGAATCTCCATGATTGAAAATACCTAAATCCAAAAAATAAAAAACAGTGAGCCAGTATGGCTGTGGAGCAAAGGGTTAGATATCTGTTCTGGATGCCATCAGCCAGGAATTACAGTGTGCTTCATTTGAGTTGGTGCAGTGCATAACTTTTAAAACAGTACAAGATGGACAGTAAGGGTGGAGTTTCATTTTCAATTGTACTCTCCAGTAACTTTACACCTCATAAATAAATTCCTGATATATAATAAAACCCAACAACATTTTTTTCCAATAAAGCAGCAAATTCCTTACGTGAGATATAATTTTTCCTATCCAGTCTTACACTAAGCTGAGATGATAAGATCAGTCAGCTGCAGGCAGTGGGAAGCATTTCTTCAATCTTCTCATCCCCCCGATCAGACTAAAGTTGTACCTTTGTAACAGGCCAAAGGAAAGAGTCTGTAGTCCTGGGTGATCTGTGCCAGAAATTAGTGAATACAGCCAAGAATAGCACAAGCACCATGATTTAGATGACTGTGTCTTCGAAATGTCAGTCAATGAAGAAGGGGGTGACCATAGATGATGCCTAAACAGAAATGCATCATCTTCCAGAGAGAAAAGTAAATGAAGCATTGTCAAAGAAATTACTGCAAATCTCTTGGATGTATAGGTAGAAAATCAGTGTGTGTATATATATATATATAAATATATATATATATGTATAGGAAGAAATCCGTAAGTATTTAGAGGTATAGGAGAAAATCAGTATATATATATATATATATATATATATATATAGATACTGATACATTTCAGTTTGGATTTGCACTGGTGTGTACGACTGATGATGGTAAATGTAATTGTAAGCTCCCATGGGCACAGACTGATGTTAATAGTGTCTACTGCTGATATGTCAAAGCTACATGAAGAAGTTTTGTATTTTGCCATAGTCAGCTAATATTTACATAGCTACACTTAGTATGGGTAACTGTTATATCAATGTGCATATAGGTAATATCATTTTCTAACCATAGCTCAGAAGTTGATGGGTGACAAGAAACCAAGCCATTGAAGCAGAGCTGGAATTGTCCTCCATTGTTAGATATCGCACATGTCAGCTTTGGTTTTCCTGCTCCAGACTGACACAAGGCTCCAAGGTAGTCAACTCATATACAGACTGAAAACACAGGAAAAGTGAAAAAAAAAACCCACCATTATTACTAACCCACAGATTGGGCTGCAATACGTCATTATCTGTTTCTTTATAGGCAAAATAGTAGTACCCTGTTATTAATTAATGAGTAGACAGTAGGCTGTTTGAACTTGGAGCCAGCAAGTAGCCACAGCTGTTTAATATATTGAATGGTCTACCAAAAGGAAGATTGTTAACTGTGATACTTGCCTAGCCAGTGTATTTGGACATATATCTCATAAAAGATAATAAGAAGAAAGGACAGGCTTTTGAAGACAGCGATATAAATAAATTAAATCATTTTAAAGAACATGTTAGCTTTGATTGGCAAATTCCAACAAAACAAAAAATCATCAACTAACATATTGCTTCTTATGCTAGTTTGTAATACATTACATTACTGGTTTGCATATCACATATATTGAACTAAACAGATATTGTCTCGGTCCCGACGTGTTTCGCTAGGAGGCTTCTTCAGGGGATTTTGAGACCAGGACTGTTCATAGTCAACAGAACAATACATGGCACACTGGCATGCGCAGCTTAGTTTTTGCCAGATACCCAAAGCAATCAGGCAGGTAGAAGGGATTATTGCAGAAGATATATCGCCTGTCCCATTCTGCAATAATTACCTGCCTGATGGTGGATTCTTAAAAGTAAAACCTACTTTAGTATTTCCACTTTAACAAGCAGTAAATAAACTTTTAGACAATTTATGAAGAATTTAACGTACAACGTAAATATATATATATATATATATATATATATATATATACATGTATATACATATATATTTTTTAATAACAATATGATACACACAGGTTATCCCTGTGGTTGAAAGTAAAGTTGGATTAGTATTATTCTTTTTCGGTCAGTCAGCAGTTTTAAACATTTCTCTAATTCTGCTATGTGGAATTTTATAACCTATTTCAAGCAAACCTTGCAATCTTTAGGACCACAATGGAAAATAATGATGTTTCTCTTAAGATCAATGCTGTTTCAAATAAAAAGCACTTTAGGGGCAACTTTGTGTAGGAGTTACCAAATTACACAAACATACTCACATATAAACCTATTAGTTATACTGTACTGTAGAGAACTCAACAACAATAAAATACTGATTACAAAGCTAAATTTAATGTAGGTGTAAGCTTAAAAATCAGAACAAAATAAATTAACTATAAATCAGGCAAAAACTTTTCACTATTAAAGAAATTAATCAGGTGAAAGTGTAAGAATTGGTGAATGCTGGTGTTTTGTTTTGTTTTTTTGCTGTGATCTTTAACACAGTAAAAACTATTACCCCATGAGGTTCACTGGACCCCTGAGTGGCTTGAGTTTTCTGGAAATACAAGCATGCGCATAAAGAACAGTCAGGTCTTAGTCCCCCAGGGACTGAAATTGCCAGGAAAAGTTATTAAGGGGAACTGTGGATATCAAATTACTATTCTGATTTAAAATGTAATAAAATTTTATAGTGGTCCTTTACCTTTTTTTATAGTTTCTTAAGTTAGATAATAATATCCTTAAAAGTGGGTGATCAACATTGTTTTTCACAGCACACTACCAGGGCATGCATTAATTACTACCAGGGAGCTAGCTGCCTAGTTGGCAATGCCAAGCCCAAGCACTGCACTATAGGGTAAGGTGGGGTTGCCTGGTGCCCTAGCCAGTGCAAATACAAAGCTCTCATATCCTAACATGGATAATAGTATGTTTTATGGTCAAACTTTAAAATGTAGACTGCCCATACTAGTAATGCAATGCACCTGGAACAATTTATAAATCCTTGCAGATTTTGCCAGTGGAACCATGCATAACGTCCATAGGCAAATCCCAAGTATTGTTGACAAACTTGCTGCTGTAGTCCTTGCTGCAAAATGAATAGCCCTATCAGTGAATAGCTATCCACAGTCTGTTAGAGAGTCAGAACATTGCTTTGTCTGCAGAACCTAATGTAAAAACCCTGATCATTCCCTCCTACTGAGCATAGTGCAAGGTACATCCAGATAATCAGCTGAATTTGCTGTTAAAAAAGTAAATGACATTTCTTTAATAACATTGAATACATCAATTTGCAATGAACTTACATTTATCACTGTGGGGGGAAACAACTAGAGGCTTTAGGGGGAACAGCTGTTGACCAACTCTGCCAAATCTGTGCCACCTAAGGGAACAGTGAGGGCGCCTTGTCCCATGTAAATGCAGCCTTTAATAAAGTCAAATATTGCTAGAGGTTTGTATATGTTTATACATTAGGTATGTTTATGAGACAGATGAAAGTCATAAGCTGAGTTGTTTTTAAACATCCATCCCCAAGCTATTGTCTATGGTTGGCTTTACACAATTATGACATTATGTGTTGAAAATAACAAAAATTCAAAAATAACAAAAATATAAAGACAGAAAACAAAATATTACCAAGTGATGATCTTAGTATCTTACAGAGTTTAAAATATATTTTACACCTAAAGAAGAATATCATGGAGATTTGATCTGAAGGTAAACATAAAGCTGCACACTATACTCACCTCCATGGCTGCCATCCAAATATTATCAGCTGTAAAATTGTGCACCTTGGAGCTTTTTGCTGGAAACTTACCTCCATGGCTGTCATCCAGAGATCATCTGCTGTACAACTCTGCAACTACATCCTTTTCCTGGTTCCAGAACATGTTCACTTCCTGAAATATACTCTTCAACAAACATATTGAAGTCTCTGCCATACAGCTCTGTGGTGACTTGGCAACACCTAGATTGCTGCAGAGTGGCACTCAGCATACAGAATTGTGCCAAGACTTGGAGTAAACTGCCAGATTGCTTAATGTCTGCAGTATAATTTATAGACATCAAATAAAATGGAGTTTGTTTTTTTTAGGCTTTACTTTTTTATGTGTTATAAAACTTTATTTTTCTAATTTTTAATACCGTTGGCAAACACCAAGGAATAGGTTTATGAATCTCTGGGCTCAGAGAAAGTGGGTTGAATGACAGTGGGTGTTATTCAACTTGAATAAGGACCAACAGTGGAGGAGCTATGAGGCTACACAGGGCACAGTGAGGATATGGTGTATACTGGAATATAGAATGGAGCAATAGGACAAAAAAAAATCATACACAATGCTGATACAAGATTTTTTTTACAATAAGAAAAAAAGCAAAATATTTGGATTTTTAGGGCATCTCACTAACACTCAATACCATAAAGATAGTATGAAAGCCATTATCTTATTTTACATCACAAAATATATAAGTTAATAGACCAAAAGCTAAATGTGTAGCCACAAATTAAATACAAAGAAATGTTACCCACTACTTTTTGATCTCCTAGAAGCAACAGGAACAACATCCAACACAGCACACAGCCTACTGTCTCCTATGATTTCAAATTAATTTATTCATTGTGTGAAGTCCCTAATACCATTTATTAAAGACTTACCTGTGTATTCAGTAATTGCCTTCTAGCACCCTCTTGAGATTGGGTCACACTTTTTTAGTGCTTTAATCCAGTGTTTTGGACCTTTATACAATGGGGGACAACAGAAATAACTTTCAGGTCTTCAGGGAAACCCTGTTATAATTACTATATCCACAGCTCATTAGTGTGGTGGTAGTTAGGAAGAATATCTCCTACTTTGCTGGCTACTGAGAAGAATGCCACCTTTACAGAAAGCCAAAAATAAAAATTGGTGTCAGTTAAACTGACCTAAGAGGCATAAAGTGATCATTGTTAAAGGAACCCCTGGCAACATCTGGAGGAACCCTGGGGTTTTAGGGAATCCTGGTTGAGAAACACATTTTTAATCTCTCGAGGGATGAGTGAGCGAGAATATTAGGTTCAATCTCGCGGCGAATTGGGCCTTTTTCGCTTACCGAAAATGTAAGCGAGAACGGCCTTCTGATTTGCCAAGACGTCAAGTTCTCGCCGAACAGGAGGATTTCCAGGACTGCATCATGCAGCCCTGAAAATCCTCTGCGATCCCTGGGCACTGGAGGTTAATTAACCTCCAGTGCCCCGGGGATCGCACACTCTTCTCAATGAATGCAGCCACAGCTGCAATCATTTAGAAGATGCCCAGCACAAGAGAACCTCCTGACATTGTAATATAAGTATCTCTTACAAATGATACGTTTGTATCTGTAACAAATATAACATTTGTAAGAGATACTCTGGGGCACTAGAGGTTAATTAACCTCCAGTGCCGGGGATCGCAAACAGGAGGATTCCCAGGGAATCCTGTGAATCCTCCTGTTATAATTTCCTCGATCTTCTGATGGTTTTGCAAAATTGGTTCGCAGAAATTTTGCGGAACCATCGGAAGTTCGAGGAAATTTTGGCCTACTCTCAACCATGTATGTATTTCCCATACTGCTGAAGCAGCAGTTCCTTTATTTGCTGTGAAAAGTGCCGAGCTGAGGTTCCTACTACTTTTTTTACATATTGTGGCAAAATCTTTAGTGGATTGAATGTCTAGATGGGCCAATACAAGTAGTGGATACCCCATGAGATACATGTATACCTTTCTTTCATTGTTGGTCTATGGACTTGTTTTAATTGGTAATAAATAAAGATAATTGCCTTTAAAATTTCTTTGATATTGAGTGTTTCTAAAATGAATAAACTTTCATTTTTTTACATTTCATTCTTATTGGATAGGGTGCCTCCAACAACAGCTGCTTTTTTATATTATTAAAGGCTTGAAAACTAATATTTTTCATGTCTTGAGAAGCTGGAGTTTGACTTTAAAACAACACGTGGGGTCAACTGTTCCTTCCACAGTCATAAAGGGACAGCTTTGCCATATTGGGACAATGCTGTTTATTACAGCATTTACGAACTATGTAATTCCGGTGTGGATATTATAGGGTTGACTTCCAGCATAAGAGCTGCTCACATCTTGAATTGTTGCTGTTGGCATTTATATTGTTATTGAAGCCAACCCAAGTGAGTCTTACAGCACAGACGCCGAACTGCCACAGGGTATGAAGACCGCTTTAATGGGCTACTGACTTTGCTAGGAGTGCTGGCCCAGCAAATACGATTTTACACTACATTAAATACCAAACTCTAAAACCATGCTGTGCACAATTTGCTTAAGTATAAAGTATTATTATTCCTACTTCCAGAAGAAAAATGTATGCTTTTCAATATTAGACTGCAGCACATGAACAAAGGAACAGAGGAATTAACAGAATTAAAGCCATTCAATGGAAACCTATAGAGACAATAAGAAGACCATCATTGCTGAAGTTAGCTTCTGAAATGCTAGTTGCCTGGTTTTTAATATATATATCACAAATAGGTCAATTTATCATCTGGAAAAACTAAGTACACCCCTACATTAAAGACCACCTTAAATCTACTGAAATAAAATAAGGACTTCAAGATTTGGTGCCAATAACAAAAAACTCTTGGGGGGTATGCTGGTGGAACCGGTCCTCTTTAAACCTCAGATATTTAGGTTCTGGTGTTGTCCATGCTATTGACATGCACAGTTTCTTTCTGCCAAGATCAAAAGAAAGGTTTTCAGAAAAAAAGGTTGTGGATGCCCATAAGTCTAGCATGGGACTTAACAGGATTGCCAATTATTTAAAATATTAATTAGTGGCATAGATTTAATCTGACCTATTTGCCCAGGGCTGGCTGGCCTAGCAAATTCCGTGTTGACTGATTTGTGCTATAAGAAATCTCCAAAAAATCCCAAATAATAATTTGGGAAGGCAACTTTTTCAACAGCTGGTGCATTTATATACATTTAGAAAAAACATTGCACCAATAAAACGACATGGGAAGTGCTCTTTGCTGCCCAAAATAAACACTAGAGCAAGACTAGTTTCCAATGGAATATCTAGGCAAGGACTAGGCTTTGTGAAACAATGTACTAAAGACTGTTATAAATAAATGATTTAATAATATCCGTTATATTAAAGTATACTCAACGAGAATGTATTCAAACCAGTAAAAAATTGATTTGAAATGGACCTTTCAACACAGTAATGATCTGAAGCACGATAGCAAATCCACCAAACAATGATTCAAGAAGAAATGAAGAGTTATGAACTGGCCTAGATGAAGCCCTGATTTAAATCCCCATAAAATGTTGTAGGGGATTTAAGCATGAAAATCATTGAATTAATAAATTGCAACTGTAAAACTTTAGAGGGGTGGTGAATATTTCACAAAGTCAATGTAAACCACTACTAAAAAGCTATGAAAAGTGCCCATGATAAGTAGTTTCTGCTGGAGGGGGCAATGCCAGCTTATGTAGAAAAGGTGTTATCTTATTTTGTTCACAATATACGACTATTCCTATTGATATTTTTGCTAAATAAATGATTAAAAAACACATTCCCTTTTACTTGTTTCTCTATATAATAATTCAATATTTTTTTCCAGTAGGCACTGTTTAATGAAGATGGAAGTTTAGCAAGCATTCTCTGTTGAATAATCAATCATTGGCATTAAAAACACATGCACCTGGAACATTCTACACCCAACAACCCAGATGCAGGTGTTTTCAATAACAGTGACTGATTCTTCACTAGAAAATTCTTGCTGAATGTCATAGTCATTGCTTTATAAATAAACTCCATAAAATGATCACTCATTGATTGTTTAATAAAAGTTGTTCAGCCATCATTCTGCACAAGTTAGAGAATGTAAAGACTGGCATGGATCCCCATGGTTATCTGCTCACCATTACCTGTTTTTGAATGCTTTGTGAATGAGACCAGGCATGTTTTGCAGGTGTTTTGGTGCAGTTATGGAGCAGGAAGCCGAGCATGTGGAGAGATTAAAAGTAAGTGGTGGAAGTACCATACGGTCCTGAGATGCTATTTGGAGCATCTGAAAAAATGCACCACAACCACACCACACGCAAACAACTTAAAAGAAAAGGAGTTCCAACTACTCCCATTCATTTCAATGCTAACCACGGCTTTGGAGCAGTTAGAGGACTGGTTGCCAGAGGTGAACCACATCGGTACCAATTTGTTCATTAGTTACTATTCATAATACCTCCTGCCGCTTCCGTATAGTAAACAGCTGTACTCTCTTCACTTTCGGCTTTGTCCCTGGCTGCGATCACATTAACAGATCATATTACAAAGTGGAAGCACATTACACGACATAATTATTTACGTAGCACTCTCATGAACGAATTCAATATGTGAATTGTTTAGACATATAGCCCATCATGTTACAACTACACATTCATGCATGCGGTGTATGTCCAATTCACTATCTTATGCTCTAGCAGTAGACATGCAAAAGATTGTGTGGCAGATAATAGATATAGAAAATCCAGTTCCGTAAATACATTTTTCTATAGATAAATTGGTTGCTAGGATTACTTGTTACAAATTGTAACAATTGCCTTGGCTGTTTATGTCTATAGCTATTCTAAGGATAGTTTATGAATTCTTGGACATCTTATCTTGCAACAGATGTACCCAGTGTTACCCTGTGATCTGATTAAAAATGACAAATGCAATATTCTTCTATTTACAGCGCCAAGAAATCTAAACATAAATATATACAAAATTATTATAATCCCAGAGGCTACTCAAGCTCCACAGCGATGCCAAAAAACATTTAGCTAACAGCCCTTCTCTTTTAAACTTTGAGATAACAATCGGCTAAAAAAAATCTGTGTGCAATTAAATCCTTTATTTTTCAGGGGATGAATGTGACCTGAATCTAGTTCGGAGCAGTGGGTATGTTTTTTTGTTGATAAGATTAGAAGTCTGCTTTCCTTTATGAGAAAAAATGATTATATTTTCAAGTACAGAAACAAGTCTTTTTTTCTGTTACAGAACCACTGGTGGCACATAAAAGCAAATAAATACGGTAGCTGTCTTTCTTAACATGGGAAAATGTCTTGATGTGATATTATCAGCGTCTTTTACTGGGGGTTTATCTGTCTGATCCTGTCCTCAGCCTCACCAAATACAGAATGGATTGCCAAGTGAGGGGATTAAAAGATGAGTCTGAAATAAGGGTTATCACAAAAAAGAGATGTGAAAGCTATTAAAGGGGCCTTTTAGATACTGTTGGTAGTATATGGAGATATAATGGATCTTGTTATAGAATGTTACTGCTTGAAAAGAGTATAATTTACAATCTTTTAATACCCTGAAAGTAAAGTTCCACTTTTAAAAATCCAAGATGATCTCCCTTCTGCATTAATCTCTCCTATCTGTGATCGCTCCCCATATCTGTTATCCGGAGATCTTGGCTTCCCCAATGCAGGTAGGGAATGAATGATGAATTACATCACCTTCCAATCAAGATGTCTGAAAAACTTTTCCAAGAAGAGAAGAAAAAAGAAAAATGGCAGCACCCTGTAATGAAATGGGGACAGGTGAGTTTCCACTTGAAGTACTTTTCAATGAAGTGAAGGTAGAGTGTCCATTTCCAACACACCTATACCCTGCTTTGTGCTTGCAAGGTAAACAGGAAGAACAACAGATCAGTGGTCCATGGCACAAGTTTGAGATACTGCTACATATTAAAAAAGATCCCAAAATGTTTATCTGTAGCACATTGCAAGTCAATACAAAGGAGTTAATAGGTATCTAAAAAACATAGGGATTTTAATGCTGAAATTTAAGTATTCATCGCAACAAATTACTGCATTTTAAGTTGTCTTTAACCATAACCTCCCAAAAAAAGCAAAGCAGGTCAAAAACTAAGTTATTGGATCAGGAGAGTCTCTTCTACTTGTGTCACTCCAGGGTAGTAAGAGCAAGTAGTGAATGAAGTTATTTCAACCTTTGGACTTCACAATCTGCCCTGAAAAGCTTTAATGTCTTTTCGATTGAGAAAAGCCTTGAGACAGAACAGCACGCATGGTAAACAGCAAGTGTTACACAGACAACCTCTGAGAACATTGGATGTGTAAGCTCAATAGATGTCTAGAACTTAATGAGACTTTCTGCTTCTCACAACATGCCCATGGCAAAGCATTGTTTACTAGGAGCCAGATATGGCCAGGAATAAATGTGTGATAGCTATTATTATAACCTAGGAAGGTGGGTAAACTGCAGAATCTTTGTTTTTTCTCTTACCTTTCTTTACTCAGTTATTTTTTATTTAAAAACAAATTGTTCATTGTATCCAAATACTACATTTTGCACAAGGGATTAGTATAAAGTGATGTTTTCCAAAAATTGAAGGTATGTGCACCATTTAAAATTGAACCTTTACTGCATTGTTAAAAACTAAATTATTAAAAAACTGCCAAAATTTGTCCTGACTTTGCGTGATTTCCTGGCTGTGCCCCGCCAATGGCCAACTACCTTCCCAATGACAATGCCCATACCAGTTACTAAACAAGTCTTTTTGGACAGTGAATGGTATTTGGCATTGAAGTCTGAAAAAGGCAGACCCTAGTAGCAAAATCAGAGAGGGTTACATACTTTCTTTGGTTAATGAGGGTAATATTTTTATGGCCATATATGTCCTTTATTGGCCAGGCTTTACCCCTATGTATTTCAGTAACTTGAAGATTCATTTTCACATAATTTTATTTGCAGAACTCCACACATTTCTAAAAATGAAATTTTTAACCTTTAACCCAGAGATTTCTCCCACAACATTTTTTTTTCTGCCACTAGATGTCTAAACCTAATGACCAGAATCTTCCAATCTACTTATTTTAAGTCCTCTGGCATTCTCACGAAAATTTCCCCTAACTTCCAATTGTTCCAGGAAATTTATTGTTCCAGGCGAACCGATTTTGCGAAACCATTGGAAGATCAAGGAAAGTATAACAGAAGGATTCACAGGGGATTCCCAGGATTCCCCGGGAATCCTCCTGTTTGCGATCCCCGGGGCACTAGATGTTAATTAACCTCTAGTGCCCCGGGATCTTCTCAATGAATGCGGCTGTGGCCTCATTCATTGAGAACAGTGTGCGATCCCCGGGACTAGAGGTTAATTAACCTCTAGTGCCCCGGGATCTTCTCAATGAATGCGGCTGTGGCCTCATTCATTGAGAACAGTGTGCGATGCACACTCTTCTCAATGAATGCAGCCACAACTGCTATCATTGAGAATGATACATTTGTTACAGATACAAATGTATATTTTGTAAGAGATACTTATATTACAATGTCAGGAGGTTCTTCTGTGCTGGGCATCTTCTCAATGATTGCAGCTGTGGCTGCATTCATTAAGAAGAGTGTGCGATCCCCAGAGCACTAGAGGTTAATTAACCTCTAGTGCCTGGGGATCGCAGAGGATTTCCAGGGCTGCATGATGCAAACCTGGAAATCCTCCCGTTCGGCATGAGCTCGACCTCTCGGCAAATCAGAAGGCCATTCTCGCTTACATTTTCGGTTCGCTCTATTCGCTGCGAGATTGAACCTAATATTCTCACTCACTCATCCCTACTTGTCAACCCTTTGATTGGTCAGTGATAGGAAAAGCAGCTCAATAATAGGCTCATCTCTCTGCTTTCTTATCAACATTGAAACGTACTGGCTCATTATACTATTTCTCCTTTGCTCTTCTCATCTCTGAGCGCCTTGCAATACAGTGGACTGCATGAGGTTAAGTCTAATTCAGGTGTTTACGATTTGCATACTTTTAACTGAGTTGAAATAATATTTTTCTTTTATATCTCTCTAGAGTTTGGCTTTCATGGAACCCCACTATGCCAAAAATTGTTGTCCTTACTTCTAGACCTGCTATGACATAAAAGATTCGGCAAGTAGCAATGGCTGCACATTGCGTGTTCCTCATTCCCTTCTCCAGACAACTTTGACTATTCAGGCCCTTCCTTGCAACAACAGCTCTATATCAAATAACATAAGTAAGCCTCTTCTTCCTGGGTTTTGAAACTGGCCTAGTTCACACAGAGGTCCCTCTAATTTCTCTAACCAAAGAAGTCCAGTTTCTGTTGTAACAAACATTTATTATTTTTGATTATTTCTGTGTACATTAGGAAGTCTGCTAAGATGACAATATTCAGTTTTCAATAGACAAAAGAAGCTGTGATCTTTTAAAATGTGATGTTGAATTTCTCCACAATGCCTACAGCCTCATAACTCAGACATGCTTTTACAGCTTGCTGTGAATATGCAAATATAAAGGGTGGAGGATCCCTTTAAATACTCTGTATCTGGGTATACAAAAATCTGGTCTGGTGTTCTTTTTATTTTCCAGGGATGATTTTCCTCATCAGCAATTTGTGTGTTTATAAAGTCCAGAGCAGGTGCAGACTGTTTACTGTGAGTGGCATTTACTTTTTGTCAAAGAGGTTTTATTTATTACTTAGTTTGTTTTGGCTGCTCTGTTGAAATGGTCTTACCAACTTTAATTTTTTTCCCATTTGGATTCAGCTGCTTTGTGCCACAGTCATTAGTTGTACAAAATGGACCCTGTCTAGTATTTATATCCACAAGTCTGTTTAACAGAATCCTTATTTTTGAGATTATTGGGTATGTTTCTGCAGGTCTCCGGGCAGTGCTGCCAATCTGCCTGTGTGTAAACAGAGTCTGCCTCCTGTGCAGGATCCGGTGTGACAAGCTAGGCAGTGTATTTTGACATTTCTGGAAAAAATCAGCTTTGTGCTGTCAAGAAGTAAATCCAACAGTAAAAAGTAACATTTCAACTAGTTTTAACAGTTCAACTAGGCCAATGGTTTTTAAGCTTCTATTTTATATGAAGGTCCCAAATGGACCCGGGTCTCATTTACTAAATGTCTTGTCTACATTGTTTAGCCTCCTGGCAGCAATGTATGTACATCATCATATGTGCTCATTGAAGATAAAGTTTGTCATTGATGACTTTAGAGGAAGTCTGTGGATGGGGGCTTACCCTAATCTTAGTCGGACCCCTGGAAGATTCCTCTAGTGTTAAGGCCATGCTGAAGGCAATCATTTTAAAGTATAATTTTAGAGATGTGCCACTGCACCTATCATCCCCATATATAGCAAATCATAAGTTCTCTTCTCTTTTTGCTTCTTGGGTAGCCAACCGACCATTTACTTCACATAATAAAGCAAAGTTACAACAATTTTCTCTCAATGGGTATTTGAGAAACAAACAATCAACCATTTATTAAAAGCCCCTGTAAGAGAATGGTTCCTGGCCAAATTTACCCTTATTAAGGGCAACAGTTTTTCTACTCACATGTAGAGACCCAGTTGGGACAGAGAAAAAGTTCTCTCTTTCAGCCTGTCCTTGTAGACCACAATCTACATTCAAAGATCTGGATCCCATTTGAACTTTGGATTTCCATATTTTAGGGGATAATGATCAATTTCATTTGGATATTGTAAAGGTTTTTCAGCTGATGTTTTGGATTAGGTAGGTAACACAAATAGCAATTCATTATTTTATGGACATTCCCACTGCCACAAACTTCCTCTGTCCGAATGATGTTTGATTTGTGTTCTACTTTAATTTACAAAAATGTTCATGGTAAAGGTGAGTTACGCTTTTAGATGTCATTGTAGTATATCATTAATATAGATATATATTATGTCCAAATACATGGGATGAATTGTAGTTCATATAGCACATAGCTTATGGTATAGATCCTTACATTTCTTTTAAATTACCTTTACATTTTTATGGTGGCTCAGAGGTTAACACTTTGCAGCACTAGGTCCAAGGTTCAAATCTAGGCCAGAACACCTGCACATCTGCATGGAGTTTGAAGGTTCTCCCCGTGTTTGGATGGGTTTCCTCCCGGTACTAAGGTTTCCTTCCACATTCCAAAAACGTTAGGTTCATTGACTTCTCCCCAAAATTAACCTTAGGCTAGATGAAAGACAAATGACTATAGTAGTGACATTAGAACAGCTAGTGATGTGACCATGGGTTTTGTATAGCGCTACATAATGGGCCTGATTTATGAAAGCACCCCAAGGCTGGAGAGAATACACCTTCAGAAGTAAAGCTAGGTGATCCAGAAAACATGGATTGTATTTTTAAACATCATTTGCTTTTTGCTAGCAAATGTTTTGAATCATGGACCAGATCTATTACAGGTTTGCTGGATCTCCCAGCTTCACTGATGCAAGTGTATTCTCTCCAGCCTTGGAGAGCTTTAATAAATCAGGGCCAATATGTCAGCGCTATATGTACATAAACACTGTATAATAATAATTTTTAAGCCTTTTGTTTCCAATTCCTTTCACATTGACTTGTATGAGGGTATAAAGATACACAAATTTCAAACTAACCTTAAGGTATGTCTGTCTGTGTCCCCATTTGGTTGATTTAACTTCATTGTTTACCCTCTAAAATGCTGCGAGGGGGAACTTGAAAATGTTATGCTTGTTTTTACAGTCAGGTGAAAAGTCCTCCTCAATGATTTAGAATAAGTTTCTTTTTCTATAGCAAAAGGTATAGCTAGACTGGTTTTGGTTATTGAGGCTTAAAGTTACAAAAGCCCTACATTAAATCAAATGCAAAGCATAGCAGAGCATTCTTGAGTCCCCACATATACTTACTTTTTCTACATCTAACTAATTCAGAGTCTCTCATACGTTTGCTTGGGTGCTACCAGGAAAAATCGTACCAAAACATTTTGGTCCATGGCCATGGTACAAATATTAAACTAGATTCTCAGGAGCAGTGATCAGCTTGAATACCCTTTGTTTCCTCCTATACATTGGAGCTTTACAAAAACCAAGGCTAGCAAATATTACTATAAAATATGAATGGGAACAATTATCGCTATATTCCAGATGTTTAAAAACTGCGTAATAATTTTCTACCACCCAATGCTACTAAAAAGGCAACTAGACAGGTTACCAGAATGTCTTTCATCAGACATAATTTCTTCAATGGACACTTCTGTTTTAAAACAATACTTTAACCTGTTCCAAAATACACCATTTTAATATAATATCAAAGATAAGAACATTTCACTAAAACTCACTTGAAATGGTTTAATCCTTAAAACCACAACTCGAAAGGCAACATTTGAATTTAGGAAAAGTCTGGGGAGACGGCAGTGGTGAGGACTTTCCTGCCAACTTAAAGAAAACTAAGTCCAAAGAATGTTCACCCACTTGGGACAATGAACTTTAACGGCCTCCCCCAGCCAAAAGTATAAAACAAAAGAACAAAGAATAAAAATATAGACGAGAACAAAGAGTCTGTGTGGGCTGCCGGTAAACTTGCATGAACTTCTGTGAGTCCTAACACAGCTGCAATCATTAGAACCTGCAGATGAACTAATATCATGGCTGGTTCTTTAAAGCTGAACCTAAGTTAATCCCAAAAAAAATTTCCTCGCTGTACTGTAAGAGTTTCATGCTGTTCTCCCCTCTCCAATGCCCCTGGGATGCCTTCTGCACCCATGTGACGAAACCAAAATGGAGACAACTGCATACCCAGCAAAGCAGACCAACTTTGTGGGACCAATCGTACAACAGGGAGAAAGTGTGCTGGAATAAGGGATATGGTTTTATGATGCATTCAGCACCCCCCAGGCCAAATAAACAAATTGGACTCATCTGGGAGAACCCAGTAGTGGGTAATATATGTCAATCACTACCTACCTTCTATAGATCATAAGCCTATGCTTTTACTTTTTCCTGATTCCTCTAAAGCAATGTTCCTTCTGAGGTTACGTGACCTTCTTGCAATTCTTGGTAGTGCATTTGTAGCTTGGTAAACCATGTAAAGTAACATCCAGAAGATATCAGTGTGCTTCCATGACAGGTACTGTTTACAATCCACAGCCTGTCAAAGACAGATTAGGAGCAAACTGAGATGAAAAAGCTGGAGTGCTACAGATGGGAGAGGTTAGCAAGTCAGACTGAGAGAGCAATTTAAAAGCAAACCATAGGGGCTATGAAATTCCAAACTTGGTTACTACTCCTTGCCCATATACTTATAAATAAGGGAGATCTTGTTTATTAAGGTATTTTTTTAACCGTGCATCATGGTGTACTTCAGTTGTGGCATGTTGTAGGCAGCTGTTGTTTGAAATTAATGGTGGCCAGGGTTGACAGCCACTGGGTAACTCCTTTACACCCAATGAACACCAATTACACACCCCACCTCCACCTAACACACTGTGCTCAACTGCTCTTTCCTTTCCCATCCATTTTCCAACATGGAATTTTTTTCATCATCCATTGATAGATACATATTTACTCTGGGATACTGTGTGCTCCACTAGTAAACACTTTAGTTGCCTTTTTTTGCTGTGGTGTATACAATGCAACTTACACCCCTATTTGGGCACTATTACCCTTTACTCTCCATCAGTCTAACCAACCTAATAAAAAGAAATAACATAGCAGACTAGACATCATTCCCCAACTATAGCACCCAGCTATCTATTTCAGCGGTCGCCAAACTTTCCAACCTCACGGACCACTAAATTCATCATTTTAAATGCTGCGGACCATTACTATGAATTTTTTTAATGAATTAAAAAAAAAAAATACATTTGTGAAAGAAGGATATTCCTAATGGGGGAGTCTCTGATTCATTGATCAGCTCACGCTGAGGTGAAATATTACTATTGATACTATTATCATTAGTTGCATTATCTTTGGTATTACTAAAGAAATGCCAAATATTAGTTTGCTTTTTCTCACTCATTATGGGCTTAAAACTAATTTGCTGTTTTGTAGATCTTCTTCCCTAAAGCCACAGCCTCTGTTCCTAGTCCGGCACTGCTCCCACCCACACGTGTGATCAAAGGGTCACTGACTTCAGTTCAGGACAAAGGATAGCCATTAAAGTGATTAAAGTGCAATTTAAGCCAATATGTGGTCTTACAATATAAATCTTAGTGGAGCTACAGCTTGGGTATAAATGACCTACTGAAAAACCTAAACTTGGGGGACCAGCTCATGACAAAGCATTTAAAGTACACCTGTCCTTTCAGATTTGAAAGGTATATAGCCAAAGAAGAGCTTTTGGATTAATACTGCATCGTGTGCCTACTTATGACTGAGCTCTGGCTTGTCTGGGTTTTTTGTGAACAAAACATTTCTTTTATTTGCGTTGTAATATAAAACCAGGTAAAGTAAGCGATCTCATGACTAAAGTGCTTTTATTAAAATGACTTACAGAAAAAAAATACAGAGAAATATATTTCCTCAGTATAGTAATGATTTTGCCAATCCTCAGGTGAGATACCATTAAAACGCCATATTAAACAAAAAGCCATTAGGATGCAATATTTTTTTAAAAGTACTTTTTACTGGATGATTATCAATAAATGACCCATTTTTGGGGGGAATTACTTTTAATTCTTTACAGTAAAGGCATGGTTTTGCAGTTGGAAAAACAAAAAGTATTAAAATAAAATGTGCCGCTAAAAATTGCCATTGGTCTCGTTGATAGTAGATTTGGAAAATGCATGTATTGATGTGATGATTACTAGTGAGGGTGTAATTGTTGAGTCTTCTGAATATTTGCTATATGTTTATGGTGAATTACAAGATGTGGTAATTGGGGCAATCACAATTTATTAATTGTTTGTATGCTTCTCAGGAAGGACAGATTTAGATACTTCGAAAATCAAAAAATGTATAATTCACAGATTAAACTGCCCTGCAAAACACTTTGCTAATCACTAATTTTTGAAAATTCATGCTTGATATTTTTTGACAGGCCTATGGTACATTTTTTAAGACCATTTATTTTGAATTGAAAATTAATTTTTACATTTTTTTTAGATATAAAAAACATTATATATAATTGCATTTTTATTTTTTAAGGCCCTTTTTCCTTTATTTTACATGATGATCCTGCCTCTAACACACTTTCTCACATTCATTCTACCAAAGGACAAAAACTGTGTAATGTTAGGACTACAAAACCATGCAACATATTCATAACCTAGGGGGGTTCTGAAATCCGAAAAAAAGTGAACTGGGTTGGCTGACACCATTGTTTGTATTTCATTTCAGTGCAAAGTAAGTTTTAATAAGACACTGGACTTCTGATGGATTTATTGTTTTTGTTTTTTTCTTACTTGCAGAAAATGTTCTTACATTGAAATACTAAACTAATGCACCCACTATGTTTAAGTACTATAGGAATAAGAAAAATACAAGACAGGACTAACAAAGAATAAATATAGATTTTAAAAGAACATTTTAGTATAAATATACAATTTTGCAAGTGAATATTTCCTATTTATATTTCAGCCAGCAGACAGCGATCTTAGCTCCTTTTACTTGTTCTCTAAGATATACCTAACTGCTTGCCTGAAAATTCCTGAGGCTTACAGAGCTCAGTAGCTAAAGATGAATTTTTACATCTACAAAGGAATATGACAAATGAGTGACACGGCCTACTTTGCCTGCAAGTTTGGATAGCTAAATGCTGAGATTTAACATTATCACTTAGAATGCCCCAGTATTTCTATGTTACTTGCTTATGTGGTTGGCTTGCTGTTTTTCCAGAACATAGTGTACAATGAAACTTTTAAAAATAAAATATATCCCAATCTATTTTCTGTGCATGACATAATTCCCATGCAGTATGTGTGCAAGGTTATTCCCACCAGTCTGGGGAATGCTGGGATTCCCAAAATCGAAAGCTGATCTGAAATCTGAACATTCACAGCTCACTGTATTTTTTTAAAAAGATTGCACACAAGCAGGTAAGTATGTTTTTTTTGCAGAAATTAATTTTTAAAAAAAAAGGTTGCCTGGTTTTAATTTTTCAAATAAAGCTCCACTGTAAAAAGAAGCTGGTTTTGTAGACTTTCCATTACATTACTGATCAGATAAGTGTAGTGAAAACATATCCTCCCACTTAGAAATCAGTTTCAGAGAGGCTATAGCATTGCATCACTATCTATAGAAAGAGTAAGAGATCAGAATCTGCAACAAAGCTTGTTAAAATCCTTGCAATGGATATTGATCACCTAGAGCACCTCCAAGTAACTAGTGAATCAGACAGTAAGCCTACAATATCAAAGTCCGCTCACTGATCTGTATTATATATTTTATGTAGTTCACTGCATAGTTCTCCCTATACCTATTACTTTCTAAAACTCACATCACAGATTGTAAAATACAATATGCATGCTTAGAAAGCAACCTACAGAGATGGTTAAGATATCCAGAGATGATCTGTACGCACAAGAAATGTGGGATGTGAAGCTTTTAAGAAATGGCATGATACCGGAGTGTATAATGGCCCTTTGTGATGGAGGAACAATGGTTTATTATATTGGTAAGTCAGAAGGTCAGAGTGCGTCCTCACTCGTTCTGCAGAGGAATCTAAGCTTAGCATCCTCTGCTATGTTTGGCGGCTCTGCATGCAGTACTGATGTAATGTGATAACTAAAGCAAGATATGGCAGGTTATAGGTCTCTAAGTGCCTGTTCTCAGAGTACACACACAAGTTTCTTCAAGACAAATGAGGCAGTTAAATTATGGGGGTTAACAAATACTCACTGGACCTGTTCCATTGCACAATGGTGCCCCATATCATTGTTATGTATACTACAGAAAAAAGCAGTGTATGGTTAGTATACGTAGCATTATTGCTTCCTAATTCCCATGCCAATGCATTGGCCCTGATTTATTAAAGATCTCCAAGGCTGGAGAGGATACACTTTCAGAAGTAAAGTTGGGTGATCCAGAAAACCTGAAATGGGTTTCTTCAAAGTCATTTGCTATTTGCTAGCAAATGTTTTGAATCCTGGACCAGGTTTACTGAATCACCCAGCTTCACTGATGAACGTGTATCATCTCCAGCCTTGGGGAGCTTTAATAAATTAGGCCCATTGCCTATTGACCTTTTCTTTATGACCTTGAGTATGGCTGCCAGGAACATTAGAAGATGCTCTATGTATGCTACGAGAATCATAACTTACACAGAACTGTAGACTTTCCCTATATGACAGCATTGGTAAAGCAAATACATGCTTCTCCATACCCAAAAGTACCAGACATTTTCTGAATATTTGACTGACTGGGTAGTAAATAAAAAGTGATTATCTGCAACTGGGGAAACCTATTGATTCACGCTACATGGAAAGACCACAGGTTTTCTTTAAGGCACTCTAAACCATGTATAGAATTATGGGCACCACCATCTGGGATTTAATGTTGGCAGCCCCAACAGACTTAAGGTTTTCTTTCAAGTGCCCCTCTAAGTGCTACCCCTCACCCCTACCCCGACAGCCACATAAACGCTTATGTTATGAGCTTGGCCAGCACAGAGCATTACCTAACACTCACTACAAGAAAATAGGGCTATGATGGCCAAAGGTGGAGAAGGTTGTGCTAGGATATTGTTGCTCTTGTTTTGACAGACAATTCTGTTAAGAGGCTAAAATGTCACCTAGAAAGTCAGAGATTTATTTATTTATTTAGGGTAAACTGATACTACAGGGCTATTAACAAATCATTTTATTGATTTCCATTAATTCTTGATAGTTCCATTTAGCTAATGTTACCAATGAGTAGTGCTGGTGTCACTGTTACCTGTTTTGTTTACCATGGAGGGCCCATTTACCTTAAATTCATAGAAGATGTTCCTAAGTTGTAAGAAAACTTAGCTTTGTGGTCTTTTCTGTGCTCTGTAACATGTGTGAGAATGAATAACTTCATATTACGAACATCTAGAGAGGTGAATTGGGACTGTTTAAAAGATTTTTATTGTTGTTTTGTCCAAAGTTTGGGCACAGATGCACTTTAAGCTTTGTGTTTGTAACAGGAATTTAAGCATCTGAACATTTTTTGTTCATTTCTACATAAGAATATGCAATTTAATGCATAGAGTTAGTCATGAATTTTCCTGAGCGCAGATGTTTTATTACACTGGCTTTTTAATCTTCCTTTCCTATCATTTCTTTTTATTAATGTTTTTTGTTGCACCTGCATTTCATTTTCATAATCTTTCATACTTTTTTCTCCACGTACTAACAGCTGTAAAGGTCATTTGTGTTACACGCTGCAAACAACAAGCTCTCACCAATTCTATAAGTAGATGAGAGTAAAGAATAATGTAGAGACAAAGCTTATAAATAATAAATATACAAGACTTTCCTTACAAAAAACATTGGGCCTGATCTGATTTAGTAAAGAAATAAGACTAGGAATAATGAATTATGATACTTCTGCATTGCGAATGTTTGTGAATGTGAACCCACATGGGTGCCTGAACCATCTTGCAAACCTGATGTTCTATTGGTGTAATGAGGTATTAGTGTTCCTTGCATGTTTAACATCAAAATAATACAGATTTTCTGCTTTCTGCCTAAAAGAATACATAAAGGAATCAACATTTCTGTTGATTTATTTAAAGTGGTAAAAAAAGCTAATGTTACTGGCTCGCCAAAAGACAAAATCTGAATGTACCAAGCAAAGTGACCCGTACAACAGGGGTGTCAAACTCTGGCCCCCAACATCCTTTTTTTTGGCCCCCAAAGGAATCCTAAATATGAACTGCAGCTGGCCCACTGCTGCATTGAAATAGCGCCGCTACTACAATTCCCGGCATCACCTGCGTCTATAGACCAGCGGGCTCTCTGCCTATGAATGGCCCCGCATTGGACTGTTTAATAGATGCAAGTAATGCCGGGAATTTTAGTAGCAGTGCTATTTCAATGATGAGGGAGTTCCAGCGGCAGGCCACTCATAAGATTTAGCTCCGCATTGGCCATGTCTGGCATTTCCAGCACTCCCCCTCAGCTGTACTTTTCCTTGCTACTCCAAGGCATGGAACTTTATTGGTTGGATTTTCATAGAAGAAAATTGTTAATATTATTGTTAGCCTGGTCCAAAGAGTTTCACATTAAATTTAACTACAAACAGGGAATGAGGCATTGTTTTTTTTCTTAAATAAAATAAAAAAAAATTCTTATGTCTCTTTCTCTAATATAAGCTTGTTCCAGATTGAATGTGAAGCAAAACCTCTTCGTTGTCATATGAAAAGGTTTTATATCTAATGAAAAGGAAAAACTCCCTCAATTTAAAAAAAAAAAAAAATTTCAAGGTTGGCCCACGACTTTGTCTTTTTAAGTTTTAATTTTAAAAATTTTAAGTTTTTAATTTTGGCCCACTGTGCATTTGAGTTTGACACCCAAACAAAAACCAAACCAAAAAAAGACAAAAAAAAAACATGAAGGCAGTGTGGGTACTTATCACTAGAAATTTTCCTAGAGACAATAATATCATGTATGCACTCTGGCCTGCACGTGCACTTTAATATCCCCCTCCCCCCATCATAGCTTGTGCTATGTCATTTTTTTTTCTTTTTAGAATTGCTGTGTTTTTGTTACAGTCAACTGAATTCTGAACTATAGTCAAATCTAAAGGACATAACTACCAAATTAATTTTTTTCGTGGTAGGCGAGTGGCTAGCATCCTGTAAATAGAAAGCAAATAATCAGAACTGATGTATAGAAGTATGATAAATACCTTCTACTTTGCCAGCTTGTCTGCTTTCACCGAGTGGGTCTGAGAAAGTAACCTGATGCCCAGACCTAGCGCTGTCATCTGGAGGGGGCATACTTAGCCTTATGCAAATTCTGACTTCTGAATGTCAAATGGATTCGTTTTTTTCAACAGCATATAAATGAGATTTGCTCCCTGTTAATGATAATGTAAATCTTTTACACTAAGATTTAATATGAAATGTTCTTCCCCAAATGTTGCAAAAGGCCTTTTGAAACCCATTCTGGACAGACAGCAAGGGCATCATGTTGGCTCATTGGCTAGCCTTCTTGTATTACAGCATTAAGTTCAAAATCTTGACCAGGATGGTGTTTTCTTGGAGCTTGTATGTGTGCATGGAGGCTGTGTTTGTTTGAGTTTCTTCCTACATCCCAAAAACATACTGGTGAGTTATTTGGCTTCCTCCAAAAAACAGACTATGTAGGAATATTAGATTGTGAGGTCCTCTGTGGCAGTGGTTACCAACCTTTTGTACCTCACAGGTCACTAAATTTACGGACTCCAGACCGCACATGTGCGAGGAGCCTAGTGTCCCTGAGCCTGCAATCCATATGGGGAAAATGGTCCACAGCTCCCCCAGAGGGGTTCTTCTCCTGACCCTGTTGGGGGACGCACCGGCCTGTGCTGTGGACCACCAAAATTTTCTCGAGAACCACTAGTGGTCTGTAGACCACAGGTTGGCAACCGCTGCTCTGGGGGACATATAGTAATATCACTATGTACTCTATAAAGCACTGCGTAGTTTGATGGTGCTATTAATATTAGTAAGTTGTATTTAAATAGTTCATTGTCAGGTCAAAAAGGGCCTTCCATTAATAATTACTTTTTATTTATGCAGCTATATTACACAGCGCTTTAAACAGTCCATAGTCATATCACTAAGTGTCCCTCAAAGGAGCACACAATCTAATGTCCCTACCATACCATCTAATGTCTACCTACCACAATCATATGTCCCTATACATCTCATTAACAATGTGTAAGGCCATTTTTTGAGGGGGAAGCAGTTAACCTATTTATATATTTTTTTGTGAAATGGGAGGAAACTGGAGTGCCCAGAACAAGTCCACACAAATACAGGGGTAACATACAAACTCTATGGCCAAGAATAAAACCTGGGACCCTAATGCTGCAAAGGTAAGAGTGCTAGCCACTGAGCCACCATGCTACATGTAAATGCCCTGGTATGGCAACTTGTAAGATAGTTTTACCTGACATCAAAGCTCATGCCATTGATCTGCATATGAATTGGGGTAAATACAGTGTTACAATAATGTAATTACTTTGCATTACTTAGTTAGGCGTGTGAACTCTGTTAAAAAGCTCCTATACAAAACAAGTCTTGGGCATCATGTTGGCAGCAAAAGTGGGGAGTTAAGTTTCTTTGTTGGACAGAGTAAACAGCTTGTAATCTTCAGATGAGTATTATTAGGGTGTACTCCACAAGCCCAAAATCCAAAAAAGGCTAATAATGGTTAAACTAGGCCACTATTATAGCTCCTACATTTTCCTGGGATGGTGGCCCTGATTTATTAAAGTTCTCCAAGGCTAGAGAGAATACTTTTTTACATTTGGAATGGATCTGGTCCAGAATTGAAAACATTTGCTAACAAATACCTAATGACTTTTAGGAAATCCACTCCAGGTTTTCTGCATCACCCAGCTTCACTGGTGAAAGTGCATTCTCTCCAGCCTTGGAGAACTTTAATAAATCAGGGCCGGTGAGCTAATAACCCAGAACTCCCATAATATAAAGGAAACCGGCTTTGTTGCTCATCCATTCAAAATTACATTTGGCTTCTGTTTATATTTACCTGGATAAGTGTGCCAGGACTACATAAACAGCATTGGAACTGTATCGTCTTGCTTATGAGACTAATGTAAAGTGGACATTTTTCTGGAAGTTATAATATTCCTTAAAGAGTGGTGAGCTAAGTGTTTAGGTGGGGTTTAAGAATGTTTTAGAATAAAGATAATGCTAGGAAATGCAATAAAATGTTGGATCATGCTGTGGGCAAAATAGCAAATGTTACCAGGAATATCATAAATGGTTAACTGTAGAAGCAATCACTGGGACTGATGCCCTTGGCAATTAAAGGGCATTGTACCTTGAAATCTTACTATGATTTCTGCTAAAGTTAATCATGACAATTACTATTCTAAAATGTTTTACTCTAAAACTATTGTAGGCCCATTCCATGGCTAACATTTTTTAAATAGTTGAAACTCAAAGCCATAATTCACTATTTGAATGTAAATAAGATTTGCAAATCTGTTAAAAAGCTGATGGAGTAATACATGGTCCTAAAAACCAACTTGTGCACACTATCAATAGCGACTCTGACTGATATTCCCAGGCCAACTCCTATTTCTTTATAGAAAGGTTAATGGAGGAAGCTTATATCCAGTAGGCAATGCTTATGTCAAGGATCAGAGTCAAGATTCTGAGTGAATCCAATTATTTGGTTGCAATCCCCTACACCAGGGGTCGGCAAACTCGGCCTAGCCGGTAGTTCGTTCCCACCTAACGCCCTCTGGTCGATCCGGCCTAATGGCTAATGCGGCTGCGGAGCCGGGGGTTGCCGGCAGATCGACCAGGGGGCGTTAGGAACTACCAGAGACCAAGCCACTGGAGCTTTGGAGCTGCTGGAGATCCGGTGCTGCCCCCTTTGCAGTTGCTCCCCTATTTACTGCGGCCGACGTTGATACTTCCGCCGTGGTAAATAGGGAAAGCTCTCTGAAGGGAAATCCCTCTCCTCCGCAATGCATACCGAGGAGAGGAATTTCACTTCAGGGGGCCTAGTGTAAATTGGAGAAGAAAGTGGTCAGAAGCATGAATTAATCATCTCCTGATGTTCTTTTACAGTCCAAACAGCTGGGTGGTGGATATGGGACACCGCCATATCCCAATCTATGGTTTTTAACTGTAGACAGTTCATCCATCTTGCTGTGCTGCGCAACAGAGCTGTGAACATCTCAGAACTAGATGAACTCAACTACAAATCCTTTATTAAAGAAGAACCTTCTATGGGTTTCATTTTTGTGTATTTGCCTGATTGCCTGCAGCTGAGTTTTAAATCATTAATGATGTGCTAACAATAGGAAAACTTATGCTGTTCTGAGATACCAGCCTCAACTTGTTCCATGTTTATGCTGAATTCTAGAAAATTGAATTTCACATAACAGTAAAGAAACTATACAGGACACAGATAAACCAAGAACTGATTGCATAGAAAAGGATCCAGCTATTAGTACAAGTAGTAGCTATTAAAACTAAACTACCTTTCAGTCTTGGCTTGAAAATATTTCCAGCCTTTTCAACGAACTGTCAGTAACACAAAAACATGTCCATTTACTTTTTTTTCCTATCAAATAAATATTTCTCTTGTTTCAGCAATCAAGTTTTGGAACAAATGTGATTTATGTCACCTCATTCAAATAAAAAACTCACTGGTGTACCATTGAAAGTAGACATGTTTGTGTAAACCATTTTCACTCATCACAAGCTAATACAATGGCTTCTCTGTTTCTCCGAAGACCTTTCCCAGTCTCGCAGTGTCCAATCCACTCTGCAGTATTTATCAGCGGGTAGAAAATGGAAGTAGTCAAGCATAAAACACCTTGTCAAAACATTCCTAATGCCCGCCTCATTGTTAAAGACATGTTTAATAGCTTTTTAAATTGAAGATGAAGGACTGGAGAAAGCGCAGTTAGAAATGTATAATGGATATGTGCTGTTTATTGTTCTTATTACGGGATGATTAAAGAATCATCATAAATGAGCTAATGATGCTTGTATGATTCTAAATGACCTAAACAAAGAGAACAGGGATATAATTAGGCCATGTTATACCACAAAGTTTTTATTGATGTGATCAGGAAGTCAACATGCTCAATACTCTATACAGCATGCTCAGTATACTCCACCTATCATACACTGGATCTAACACAATGAACATAAATCCTAAACAGATGACATTTTGTTTGATGAAGCACTGCAAAATACTATAATTTCTGTGTTTTGGCTTTTCAAAACACTGGGACTGAATTATTAAAACTCTTTAGGACCAGAGAACATAGACTATCATGGGTGAACTTGGGTGATACAGAATCTGGAATGAAACTGGTCCACGATTGAAAACATTTGTCAACTAATAGCAAATCATTTTTCAAAAGTCCAATCCAGGACTGCTGGATCACCTAGGTTCTCCAATTGTAGCCTATTTTCTCTAGTCTTGAAGAGCTTTAATAAATCAGCCCACTTCTTTATTTTTCATATCTTGGTAATGCTGATCTCATACTTCCTTCTATATTGGTTGACCTTGCCTGCACAATGTTAGTCGGCATAACTTCCTGTAAGGTCCACCATGGGGGCATGTAATAATGATTATGGGTTTGAAGTGTAGATGTAATTCAGGACTAGTGGTGCAAGTCCAGATCCAGAAAACTGCCACAAAAGAAGAAATCTCATGTTCCCTATACTCCAGAACTTCCAGGTGTTTCATGCTTTCTGTGGCTAAATATAGCATAGTGAATGGTTCCTGAAAATGTATCAATGGATCGGGGTAGACTAAATCTTTTACCAGACACTTTTAGAGCAAAATGATGGATTGTAAATTAGGTGTCTAGGGCAGCGGTCACCAACTGGTCGATGGAGAAAATGTTGGTGGTCCGCAGCTCTGTCTCCCGTATGGACACAACCTGCCCACTTTCCCATCACGGGGTCAGACATGCTTGCTAAACATCCTGGGGGGACAGTAGCGCAGGGCTGTGGACACAACTTTTGTTGCATCTGCAGCCCTGCGCTACTGTCCTCCTGAAATTAAGCAAGCAGCTCTGGGCCTGTGATAGGAGAGTGGGCAGGTTCTGGCATCATGACGTCACTCTGGTGGAAGTTTCTTCCCCTTTGAGTGACACACCGCTCCCCAAGCATAGGCAGTCCAGATACTGTGGGTTTCCGTGGAACTTTCTACAGTTGTTAATATTTTAAATGTTTTTTTTGTGATATGGGAGGAAATTGGAGTGCCCAGAACAAGCTCACACAAATACAAGGAGAACATACAAACTCCATGGCCAAGAATAAAACCTAGGACTGCTGTAAAGGTAAGAGTGCTAGCCACTGAGCCACCAACCTACATGTATATGCCTAGGTATGGCAACTTGTAATATAGTTTTAATTGACATCAAAGCTCATGCCATTGATCTGCCTATGAATTGGGGTAAATACAGTGTTACAAAAATGTATTTATTTTGTTATAAATATAATAATGTTCTTACTTTGCATTACTTAGTTAGGCTTGTGAACTCTGTTAAAAAGCTCCTATACAATACAAGTCTTGGGAATCATGTTGCCAGCAAAATGGTGGGTTAAGTAGCTTTGTTGGATAGAGTGAACACCTTGTAAATTTCAGTGGAGTATTACTGGGTGTATCCCATAAGCCCAAAATCCAAAAATGGCTAATAATGTTAAACTAGACCAGTGAATTTCAACCACTGTGCCACTGCACACTAGTGTGCCAAGAGAGATCTTCAGGTGTACCATGGGAAATTATCCAATTATTTGGATAAAACATTATCGAGTGTCTGTGCTGTAGTGACTGGCAGTGTAATGTAATACTCTTCCATGTCAGTGGGTGGCAGTAGATAGCCTAATTGCCTTGTTTATTCTTAGAGACAAGGGAATTTGCTACAGTGTCATTTTGTAACATTTTTGATTTGTGGCGTGCCGAAGGATTTTTTTCAACGTAAAAAATGTGCTGTGGCTCAAAAAAAGTTGAAAAACACTGAACTAGACCACTAGTCAACTCCAAATTCACCGGAAGGCCCTGTAGCACAATGTAAGGAGCTTTTTTGAAAGTTGGAATATTTAACATTTCCCTCAGCAGATTAACTTCACCTTGCTTGGACTACCTTTGTTCTTTCTACAGGTGTTATTATTTTAAATGTTTTTGCTCAGCAAGGGGGTGGGAAGGACATAGTGAAGGTCAGTGAAAAACAAAGCTTGTATTTCAGATTTAGGGTAAACACTGCACTAATAGAACTAATTATATGTTTACTGGATAAACAACATTTTCCATAATACAGACACTTTGTTCTATTTTCAGTATCAGACCTTTCCCGTGTTTATAGTGCAGCAACTTTCCCATTATATCCCAGACACTTTGTTCCCTCTCTATAACATTGTATTATGTTGTCTTCAGGCTAAATGTTTTTTCCTTCTCACAGCTAGTCATTTACTGTGCCCAACCTGTCATTTAACACCCTGTATATCGGTATCTGATCTAGAGCTAGAACAATAGCTTATAGAAATGGATCACTGTCCTTTAAATTGTGTGGTCAGTCCTAGCTGAGGTGAGCCAGGAACAGCTGCAAAAGTGAATAATTATTACCAATTTGTCATCTTTCGCCTTAGCAGCAAGGTCAAAACAGTTCTTGGGAATAAGATGGATTGTAGAGGCCTGAAAGGGGCCTTCAACTATTCTGGAGAGCCAAAGTTTTTTGCTTAAGTATAAAGGTGTGAATAAAAGCTGAGGGGGCCTCTGGTCCTCTCTGAACAGAACCCTCCCCCACTTTCTCCATCCTTGGGGGAAGAAACTCAATTTTCAACTTCTGTATATCAAATATATCTATTTGGGAGAACCGTCCTCAGTATGATAACAGTAAGCAAGGTCTGTATATTGAGACACAAAAAGTGATAACAACTACTTTTTAAATAAAGTGGAATGTGCCGACAGACAGAACAATAATCTCAAATGGACAAGACAGCAGTGAATTTTCCCAATTTTTTGCTAGTTAGAAATTAGGACCTTTGACAGGCACTGGGCCTAAATGCAAAAAAGCACCAGGCTTCAAGGTGAGTGTCGGCACCTATTCTTTAGAGCAGCCATTTTCACCCGGGGTTATATGGAACCCCAGAGTTCCTCCAGAGGCTGCTAGGGGTTCCTTACAATGTGACTAATGGACCCTTACATTTGATGGTGCCTGCATAGTTCCTGGACCAATGCCACTTGGACAGGGATACAGGGCATCAAAACATTTTTTGTTGTATGTATGGATAGTATTGTAATCATCACCATAAGGGCAGTAGCATGCCTATTCTTGTTCAGTGACCATACATATAAGGTGTATTTTCCCACTGATTAATTTATTGGTTTAAGCAAGGGTCCCCTAAGGCCTTAAAATTATTTAAAGCGTTTCTCTGGGCCAGAGCCGCTTATTAGGTAAACATCCTACCACTCCCCATCCCCCACCCCTGTTTTCCCAACGTTGAAAAAGTCAAGTTAGTTGCATTGGGTCATGCATAGGGCAGCATGGAGGCTCAGTGGTTAGCACTCTGGCCTTTGCAGCGCTGGGTCCCAGGTTTGAATCTTGGCTGGGATTCCATCTGCATGGAGTTTGCAAGTGCTCCCCGTGTTTGCTTGGGTTTCCTCCCACTATGCAAAACATGCAGTTAGGTTAATTGGCTTCCCCCCAAATATAACATTAGATTGTCTTAAAGACATTGTAAGCTCCTTTGAGGGACAACTAGTGACATGACTAGGGACTTTGTAAAGCTCTGCATAATATGTTGCCGCTATATAAATACTGTGTAATAATGATAATTGGGTTGTGATACAGGAGTATACTTGGTTCCCCCTTTACCCCCAGTGGCGGCCCTGCTCTGGGGTAAAAGGGTTGAAAAAAACTGTGATAGAGTCCTGCCAGACACATACAGTGAAATCTGTTACTGGTTGTATTGAAACATCCAAGAAAGATCTATTTTCACAAAAGGCTTTTAGTCTTCCAATATGCTGAATGTAACAAGGCAGGTGAAAAACTTGCTGAAACAGCAACATACTATGTTAGTAATAATAAAAAAATACAATCCAAAACCCATAGGCTTGGAAAACAGATGGACAAATTATTGGTCAAGACCATTGGCTTGAATTCTGTGTGATCATTTCATTATATATATTATCTATGGTTGTGAGTTCTTGGAAAATATGAAAACATCTCCTGTCAGTTTGCCCTGGCGATGCCAGTGTAACCGGGTGTAGAGGATGGCATAAAATAAAATTGTGACTAATGCATGTGAACAAATACTAACCTTTTTTAAACAAAGCAGTCAGTTTTTGAAATTGAGAAAGGAATGGGGAGAATCAGACTGGATCAGTTATACTGATGTTTTGCCAGTCTGTGGCAAAAAACATAAACTGAATTATAGAATGTATTAGTCCTTGTCCTAACTTCTTAGCTTTGATCATAGCACACTGAAAGTAAAATGATTTAGCTCAGGGAGTCTGCCCACCTTTTAGGCATACTATATGACAAACGTCTGTTCTGCATACTAGTTATTGTGGCACAGTATGAACTGAAGCCATTGAATGAGTATGACCATCAAGCAGCTAGCATTAACCACACTTCAAATAACACATGATAACATAAGTTCTAGTGTAATAAGTCTTTAGTGATATAGACACATTAATTTATTGATGTTTCAGAGCATCATGTGAGAGCTAAATACACATCTGTAGGAACCTGTCACAGATATATGGCAGCAGCTATCATTGACTTGGTTCACTTTAAATACGAGTTCTAAGGTATCATTGAAATATTGAGGACTGGTGGCTAATAAAGACAACCTGGTCCATACAGTCTTCTTTTTTAATATTGTCTGAGGATGGATTTGTTTATTCCAAGCATGTTCAGAGTCATTTATTGACCCAACTTTTTCTTCTACTGGAAATTGTCCCAAGTTTCAACTATTCTTTCCATAAAATAATACTTTTAAGATACTTTTACACCTCCTTCTGTATGGTTTAGGGTGACGCCATTGTGTTCTTGACTTCAGGTTTATATTGGAAATACTGCCCTTTAGAATCCAATCCATACCCTTAAAGACTAATAAAAGCTAAAACTTTTTTGATAACCATTTCCAACTCCAAATCCATAATTAAACAAAAACAAGTTTTCACCAAAGATAAATTTAAAAAAATACACTGAACCCTAAAAATACTGCAATTTAATAAAGCTCACCAAGACTGGAGAAAACAGACTATCATGGGAGAACCTGGATAATCCAGCAAACCTGAAATAGATTTCCTAAAAACCGAAAACCAAAAAAATACCTTTAATCCTGCGGGTCCCACGATGGTGCTGGTCCTTCCCGCGATCCGTTCCTACTTGTGTCCTGGAATTCCTCTTCGTCCTGATGCTAAAGAAGCTCTGGGCGTCTCCATCTTCATTCTTCACTTTCTTCTTCCTCCTCGGTCTTTTTGGCACGTCACTGCGCAGGTGCGAGATCGGGTGACATGTACTCAGGTATGTATGATTCAGGTGTCCACTGTAAGGGGGGGAAAAAAGAGCTGATTTCACTGCACTTGCATGAGATCAGCTCTCTTTTTTTACCCCTTTAGAGCAGGCTACGTCACCCGATCTCGCACCTACGTCACACAATCTCGCACCTGCGCTTAAAGGAAAAAATGCTTTTTCCAAGCATTGAGCACCCAGAGCCTCCCGGGATACCTATGTCATGCATCTCGGGAGGTTCTGCACTCCCATTCAGTCTTGATCGCCTAGGCCAGTGGTCCCCAACCTTTTGCAGGTCGTGGACCACTAAAAGCATGGAAACTTTACCCCAGAGTGACGTCATGATGCCACTCTCCCATTGCAGAATCAAACCTTGTTCAGAGACACAACTCGCCCACCTCCCTGAGCCTGCAAAGTGTTCGCAAGACGTGGTCCAAATGATGGTAATAAATGACCCAATCTATTTCTGGTTTGCTGGATCCCCCAGGTTCTTCCATGATAGCCTTCTAGCCATCTTCTCCAGCCTTGGAGAGCTTTAATAAATCAGGCCTATTGTCTGCCTAAAACCACACAAATACTTTTATCACAATTTGCAAATTAGTGAACACCACCATAATCTTAACACAATAGCTTAAACAATGTCCTTACATAAAATATTACCTATGGCATTACATATTGTGATTAATTTTCAGAATTGACAATAAAAACTGCACTAAAAGCCAATTAACTTAGGCTGAGTCATCACTCGGCATGATCTTAACAATAGGTGCATCCTTGCTTGATAGCTAGCTGATCTCCAAGACGTATGCTAGATTTTTATAGACGCATATTGTAATTTTTAAAACAGAATGCTCCTTTAAATATTTTATGCGGCTGTAAAGCATAATTATATTATCAGCTAGGATCAGGCTTTGTAGAATCAACAGGAAAGCCGCACATGAACCTGGAAGTATAAAAAAAACAAGAATTCTCTCGACAACGACAAAAGCGACCTCCAGAGTTGATTGCGGTAACAGAAATTTTTCAGTCAGAGACAGGTAATTTAACCTTCAATGGTGACTAGATAAATGGATGCAATAATGAAGTATTCCCTATGTACGAAGAAGAATTTAGGTTGGAGTAAACAGTTCTATGTAAATATAAATCCGTAACGGGACTCTCCTGCTTCTCTGGCACCGCTAAGAATATAAATGCCTGTTCTGCTGAGTCGCCATTGATTTCAAGTCTTCTCCCCCCTCTTTTATTTTAATCTCTTCCTGCCACAGAGGATTTAAGCTAAGAATTTCAGCACATGGTGTGAACACAAAAACATGGAAGGAAGAATTCTGAAAGAGGATCCTGGTGATTTTTTTTCCGATGCAGTATTTTTAAGCACTATTATTTCCAAGAAATTCTAATTTATAATATGGGGAGGATTTTTTTGGCACAGGCTCCAGTGCAGATGTTATTCCTTAAGGAAGACGGTCTTGATTGCCTGGGTGAATAATGACTAGGCCCTGGCATTGAGCCAGAAGTCCTCTTACAGCAGAATGTAGAAAACCACTCTCCTACAGAAAGAGGCCCCCAGAAGAATAATATATTATTACGCATGATTCAAATTACAGGATCTGCAGCAGGGGAGTGAGTGGCTGAACCAAGACACAGCCGCTGCACGCGGAATACTGATGATGAGATGATGGAATGCACGGCGCAGTGAAAGAGCCACAGTTTACCGGTCACCTTTTCTGCATTCTCTCCAGAGTCTCTTCGCGCCTCATTATGGTTCCTTCTAATTTTTTTACAGCTCATGGAGGCTTTCGCTAGGATTCACTAAAACAGATTTTTTATTTTTTTTAAATAATTTAAATCTTATTTTAAAAAATAATAACCACCTTTTTTTTTTTTTACAATAGAGAGGCCAGGCAACTCTCCACTGCAATTTCCTAAAAGGCCTCGAGGACATACTAGGAAAAAAAACTGATAGAATTTTCACCTGGTTATGCCATTTTATCAAGATCCTCATCCCCAGAATTAAACATAGGAATATTTTTTCCTTTTATTATGAAATGAGCAAGTGTTGATAATGGTTGGTAGGGAGCATAGGGAATTTTACGCTATATATATATTTTTTAAAAAGCAAGGTTATATCCTCTAAGATTAATCATTATTCTGTAAACTCGGCACAGCCGCTTGTATCTGTTTTATTTATCTCATTTATGAAAAGCATTATTATTAACGCCTGCATAATATCCACTAACATTTCTGGTTTTTTACAACAATATATTGGCTGCTTGCCTTAGGCGTACATTTAAACGTCTTACGATTTGGAAAAATGAATATACGGTGTTTTTATGTAGAGAGAAAACATTAAGGCATTGGCAATGGCGGGGGAGAATGAGGGCTTATCATTTATTCATAAATGATCTCATCGCTGTTTCTTAATACGATTTTACCTTGATGGAAAGAAATAAAGAATAATCATGCTTAACTTGACTCAGACTGTGACAAAGGCCAAAGAATATCTTTAAACGGGTTTAAAAACCATACTTTTGAATAAAGGATATGTGTTAGAAATAAAATTAATAAAAAAGATCTGACTGTTGAATAATGAATGAATAAAAAATATTAATAAAACGCCGTTGTATGGGAATAGTCAACGGGAAGGGGTTAAAATGTAATCTGCCGCATTAAAAATGAAATAATTGTCTCATTGACAGTGTGAAATAGCACATGCTCACATGATTGCTGGAATGAAGCCATCTTTTTTTACATAGCGAGTTAAATTATGCAGGCAGAATAATTAATGAGGGGACCTAATCACACCGAAAAAAAAATAATATATGTTAAACAAGGTTCATTACTGCATGATGTAAATGAGTTTCTCACCAATAATGTCACTGATTGGCTGAGGCGAGTAGCTGGTTTCATACAAGGCAGCATGGGCGGATTGGCTGCGAGCTCTTCTGGTTACTGCCTGCTCAGGCAGGGCTCAAGTCATACCCGTCCTGCATCTCTGGCTGGTTGCTTCTATCAAATCCTGTTCAGCCCAGCTGTGTCTCCATAGTAGTGGTACCCTAAGCGAGATTCTCCCTCCTGTTTCCCACAGCTCTTGTCTGCAAGGCGGTCGCTGCTGTGAAATACCAGCCTTTGGCATCCAGCCCAGACTGTGATCTTACATTTATCTATAACAAAAAAAAAGAAAACAAGTAAAGTATTGAAGAATATAAATATAAAAGCAAAACTGCAAAAAGCTTACAAACTAAGCCATTCCCTATTCTATTTGCATTGTTTATTTTTTGTCGTTTTTTTTTTTTTCAATTAGTTTACAATTTGCCCGCTCCACTCCAATTTCGTTAACGCAATTTGTTGGGAAAAAAATGGAAAAAAAGAAAAGAAATGTCTCAATTCTTTACCTTGTTAACATATTGCTTCTCGGCATACAAAAAAGGCATTAGGGATATTTCTGCAGAATTTGATCAGAATTTAATTAAATCCATGTCATTTTTTTTTGCCTTTAATAAATGTTTTTTAGCTATGCAGAAAAAAAAATTTAAAAAATAGAAAATAAAGAAATTCTATTCTTGCTCCACAGCTGTCTGACCCCCTGATAACATGGAATGCAGTCATATAGTCATATGAAGTTTAGCAGACAATGGAGAACCTACAAGCTTCTTCTAGACAAGTCCTTTATAACCAGTCAGTATTATGTGTTGCAGACAGTGGCCAATCGCTATAGAGCTTTCTGCAGCATTGACACAATAGGTGCACTGGCCACTGTGTCCTGATAGAAGCTTGACACGTTTATACATTATTAAAGTGCATACGTCTTTAATATTCTCAGTGCTACAGACAATTCCCAGCTACCTACATGTAATTACTCCACCTTTATTACCATCAATAAGTACCATACATGAGCCGCTCCCTAACAATGGGTGGTGCATGATAGTGTACGTCACATTTACAGTCATTTACTGTATATCAGCAGTCTGAAATTACCAGCTACATACAACATTTTAATATTTTGGTATAGCTATATTGGTATTATCCAGTTTAATCTCAACTAGCCTATCCATGCGCATTCATTTAAAAAAAGAAATGTAAAAAAATCTAATTTAAGCCATGCTGGGTGCATCTGCAAAAATTTGCATGGCGCCATACTCTACCTCCTATTAATAGTTAAGAACACAATTTCTTCACTGTGTTTGGGTTATTAATAAAACTTCTCAGCTATACTTAGCCATAAATGTTAATAAAAAAGGGGGAGGGTGGTCTACATATTGGAGACCCTTAAAATTGGATTCCTATTGTGCTAATCCCACCATGCGTGAAGTAAAATGATGAGATAGCTCTACTTTTCCTTGAATTAGTTAAAGGCGACGCCTCGCACTGCATAGTGGGAACCTGCAAGCTAATTTCATTTTTTTTTTTCGTATGCATCCAGGATTAACATATTCATGAACTAAATGGCTGTTATGACTGTGGATTTAGGCAGAGGATAAGCAAAAGCTCGACCATCTCATGTGCACAATGAATATCATCAAGAAGGGGGTGGAAAAAAAAAGATACATTCGGAATAGTCATTTTCATTTTTTTTAATATGGATATTCAATTCTAATATTTAAAAGGATGTAAGTATGCTGAATTTAGAAAGAAGAAAGGATCATTTGTCATTTGGCAACTCCCCTGTGTTGTCTTGATGTCAAATCTACCATTTTAAGATGTTTTAGCAAGTTTATCGCCATCACTGCTAGATGCTGTGTTTTTATTATTACAGAATACATTCAAGATTACAGAGAAGATCAAGGAGATGAGAAGAAACAAAGAACAGTGTGTATGCTATGAATGGCTTGTAGAGATATGGAACATTACAGACAAGGTTATTGGCTCTCCGTGCTCCAGCTGTAAGTTTATGGATGATTTTGTATGTAATATAACTTCCAAGAGAGGCAACCTTAGGTGCTTTTTTTATAGCGGATTATACATATAAAAATGTGCATTTTGCATGATGTTTTGGCAGGCCTTTTATATTCGACGATCGGTATGACACTTTTAAACTATGCTACAGGCAATAAAACTGCTAATGTTCGCTCCTTAAAGTTATTTTGTCACATGTGAAGTTAGATTTCAGTAACTCTATGCAGAAACTGATTTTACATCCACGTTGCTGTTGTTGAATAATCAGCAGTGCTAAAACCAGGCATTGTATTTAAAGGAAACCTTTCATCGGTGACGTGTGTTGGCTGCCATTGCTAACTTCCTTTTGGAAATTGCCAGTTGCTTAAGCTACGTACACACGTCAGATTTTTATCGCCCGATAATCGGCATCGGCCAATTATCGGGCGAAAATCTGCCGTGTGTACAGTCGGTGTCGTCCATCGTCCGGACGACCGACCTGCCGGATCCACGGACGATGGACGACAGCCGATCCTAATGAAAGGGAAGGGGAGAGCGCGCAGCAGGGTGCCGCTCCGTCGCTCTCCCCCCTGCCCTCTCCATAGAGCATGAACGGTGCTGTATGTACAGCACCGTTCATGCATCGTGCACTCCCTTGTCGTTGGAAAGGATCGTGAAAGATCCTTTCCAACGACAAAAATTGGAAGTGTGTACGCAGCTTTAGTCGTCAAGATACCCCGAAAGCCTCAATAGTGTCAGAACAAATATGTAGATAAAGACTACTGACATTACTTTATTTGTTCCACGCCGGATCTGGAGTCATTGAATGTGTTGATGCCAAAAAACATCAGGGAGCCAACATTTTCAGGAATAAGAAATGGCAGCCTACATATTTGTCCTAGAACAGTATTTCCTAAAAATATTTGAGCAAGAAAAAAGACCTGGACATGCTGTCAGTAAGGAAACACAACATGTTTCTCGTGTCTATCAGTGTATAGTTTTATCTGACAATGTAATACTAAAAGCATACCAGGGGCAGCCATGTTGAATAATTCATACACCACCCATTGCCTATATAAATATAAGACCTCCCGATTTTCTGCAAGAGGTCTGTTTTTAAATGATACCAGTTTTCCGTTGCAAATATTTTTAACGGCAGTATAAATGTAGAGTTGTTTCAATCTGCTGTTGAATACTGCAATAATGCTTTGCTTGCAAATAAATTGCCACATTAAATGTTTAATTCTACAGAATTTAAAGTTGCAAGGTCTTTCCCTCCCTTTCTTTATTTTTAAAAATCACATTTGACAGCTAATTGTTATAGAAAGGTTTGTGCATGTGTCTACTCCTGAACACATTCTATTACTATTTCCCTGAAAAACACATATGCAAACATCCATGACCCCCCATAATGGATGAAATAAATACACACAGGTATATTTCAAAGATTTGTGAGAATGAATGGCCCCTAAATGCTGAATTTCAGAAAAACAGCTAAATACACAAATTAAATACACATATCAGAGCTGTTTCCCTTCCAAAACACTGCAGCACAACTCATTGTTTCCTGGTGCTGCTTCTGTATTGAGTCTGTATAGAGAATAGAACATAATGGTATAGAATAGAATTATGTGAAAAATGTAAGGAATTATTTTTAATAATGTATTTTTACATACAAAGCTGCAATATTTTGTCATTGCAGCTCTGTGTAGGATTAGAGATTGTTCTTGTTATTTATCATGAATCTAAGCAAACATTACAAGCTATTAGGGGATTAGATGACAATAACGTAGATGGATTTGGGTAAATTTGGGAAAATGTTAATATCTCATGTGTTGTGTATATAAACCTTAGAGCAGGGGTCTTCTTCCTTTACACACATTTTTAGTATTTCTCTGAAGCGATAGAAAATAAATATGTGTATATACAAATCTGGCCCTTGAGGACTGACATGTAAGATACCTACCTTCGTATTGTTACCATATTTCCCAGATGACTCCCAGATAAGTTTTTAACCCTCTGGGTTATTTCCAAGAGAGCAATGAGAATATTGCTATTGAAATTCAGCATTGTTATCACTTCCTCCCTAAAATTGGGCATTTATAGTTCAGGATTTGTCAGCCTGTAGAGAATATGCTGGCTTTATGGGGGACTAGAGCAGGAATAATGTCAGTAGCTGTGGTATATACACATAACATAACAGACATTGAATTTGAAACAAGCTAAATCAGTCCCTAACCCCTGGTAAAAGAAATATTTTTGCTTAGTGCTCAGCGTGTACTGCAATGACAGAGAATTTTGTATTTTTGCATTAAAAAATAAAGAAAGTCTTTTTAGTTTTTGATAGATTGGAGAATGGTTAGACCAGCCATGCTTAACCAGAGTTCCATGTAATCCCAGGGTTCCTCCAGAGGTTGCTAGGGGTTCCTCAAACTGTGTCTGGTTGATCTCCAATTTGATGATTCCTGCATATTTCTGAGGCCAACACCACTTGGTAGAGCCAGCTGCATGACCCAGTTTTCAGTTTTTTATAGATGGTATTTTAGCAAACGCTGTAAATTGGGCATTCTTTCCACTGATCGACAATTAAAGAAGCTTTTTTACTCAGAATCCCAAAATACTGGTTTTAGCATGGGTCCCTCGAGACCTGAAAAAATATTTTATGGGTTTTTTCTGGGTTAGATGCACTCTCAATTTATCTGTGTCCTCATTAAAGAGGTTCACCACTCTGTTTGTACTGGTGATCATTGTGACCCCCAAGTGAGGGGAAATCCAAAATGATAATTGTTCCTAGGATAAGAGGTAAAAGCTAGTATTCCAATGAGGACACTTGGTATGGGGACAATTGTTTCCCTCACTTGTGATGGTTTCCACTAACTTGTTTGGAATGTGGATTAAAACAAATTTAGTAAAAAAATTCCAGAAATACATAGAGCCCAGAAATTATCAGCTGTCAATACAATGGGCCGAATATATCAAAGCTCTCTAAGTCTGCAGAAGATCATGGGGGAAACTGGGAGATTCAGCAAACTTGGAATGGATTTCTTAAAAATTATTCCCTATTAGATGGCAAAGGTTTTAAATACTGGAGCAGATCCATTTCATTTTTGCTGAATCATCCAGGTTCTCCCATGATACTCTTCCCCTGGCTTGGAGAGCTTTAATAAATCAGGCGCATAATGTCATCATGATACTCAAATGCTTAATTTAATTTTCAAAATGTAGGTGTCTAGTGATGGTTTTAAAGTGTAACAATACCCTTGTGTAAGTTCAATAATACAATAATAGATTACATATCTCTAAAATCCTTATTTTCAGTTAGTCAAAAACAAAATACGCCAATTTTCCTCCAACAGGTTTATTATGTGACCAGCAAGCCAAGTACGCCCTTTTTCCTTTGTCCAGTATGGCCAATTGTCCCTGTTACCGGTCCACAATGGGCAGATTAGACTGCATACAATTGCCTGGTAGGCAGTTATCATTTTCATCTCCAGATATTGTGTGGGAAATTAGAATCTCTATCCAGTCTTTATTAATGCCTATGGTACTGCTAGAGGGATTCACTCTATCTTTTAGTTCTGTTGACCACCAGTAAAGAACATAACATACCCAAAATTTAGGTTATCATTAGAACAGAAATAGAAGCAAAATGTGACTAAAGGTTTCCTTAATTTTTTACAATTTCCTACCACCTTTATAACAAAAAAAGCAACCTAAATAAAGTAATAAGTTTATGTTCATTTTCTTTTTGTCCATTTGAGTTCATTTTCTTTTCAGGTTGAATGAATGGGCCCACAATGAGACATGGGAGAAGGACCTATGCAAATCATGAGAATCCAAAAGTAGAGCAATTCCGAAACGTGTAGGAGGGTAATTATGGAAAACACAATTAAAAGTTGTTTTCATTTAAATACTTAGGAGCACCTGGTAGCATTTTCCATCCATAATTACAGTATATCATTCAGATTCTAACTCAGCAGGTGCTCACCATTGTTGACACTTAAGTTCTCGCCATGAATAGGTTAAATGGACTCAATAAACAATGAGCTGTAGAAAATGCATGTTTCATAATGAAGTAGGGCTCTCACGGTTGGTTCTGTCTGAGAGGTTTAATTTAGCAGTGGCTAAGCTTGCAAGGATTTCTCAGACAGGGGATCGTGTAAGGACAGGGTGGTGCAGCTATATCACACTGCAGGGCATCTGTCTATATGCAGAAATACAATCAGGTCTGCACAAATAACACTACATAAGGAAAGATGGAAGGTGACAAAATGCTGGTGTCTCAGAAATTATTACAGAGAGATCTAGAGAATAAATCCTGCTGCAAACTACACAAAATGTATATTTAATTAGGTGGAGTTATTTTTGTAAATTAAATACCCTGCAGATATATTGCAAAAATATATCTATAAATAAATATATGTAAAATTTGCCTTTATCAGGTTGTCACATCCAAACAAAAATCTAATAAGTGTAAAGTCAGTGTGCTTGCTCTGTAAGGTAATGGCAGGAGGGGTGGGTAATCGGCTGGTCACATAGGAGTCAAGGAGCATAAAGTGGACCATTCACTGAGAGATTATATAAACTTCAATTTTTAACCTGTTTCTATAATACACAATTTAACTAATTGAAGTTCTGATCCTCAGCCTTCATTGTTCTTAGAATCACTGACCCAGACTGAATATACAGCTCAGGTGTTTAACTAATTGTCACAGAGTTATCTGCATGCTTGTTTTAGGTGTGACTAACACTACGGAAACCAAGATCAGTTTTACATCCAGGCATTTAGCATTCCTTAAAATTAGTTCAGTAATGGCAGCTTCCATCACCTTCTATTGGTAAATCCTTTTTACCATGAGTGTCGTAAGTGTGATGGTAAGTAGCTTAAGGAATTGAGCAGAGCATTAGAAAATATTAGTAATATAGCAAGCACAGTAGGTGTGGTTGGATCACAAGGGGAAGGTGCGTAAAACATGTTACATTAAAACCCAAGTCTGGGCCAAACTTGCTGTTTTTTTTTAAAACCTGATTGGGTGTTTTTTTACCCACCTGCCATCTGGATCTCTTTCTGGTATTTCCAGGTATGGTAAAAACTGCACAACTTGTTTTACTTTTGCTGTGACGTCATCAGAATGCCTGCAGAATGTCTTCTGAATCCCAAAAGGAACCCACCAATGAACAGTCAATGGGAAGTTGATGTGGATGAGAAGATGATAGGGCTGAAATATTACTTGACCATAGATTTGCAAGTGGTTTGCAACTTAGCATAAATGGGGGTTGGGGCAGCTTGGAGCAGGAGTCCATAAAGCAAACCTATCACAAACAATCTTTATGTTGTATAAAAGTATGGCCCTTTGGTATAATGAAAAAAACATTTTTTTAAATATTTATTTTAAATTTAAAGGGGAGAACCCTTCTCCTTCCCTTTCCACCACCACTGAAGGGGGAACCCACAGCCTTCTGGGATGCATATGTCACGAACATGCAGGGCTTTCCTGAAATGTAAAGCAAAAAATACTAATCTCACCCAAGCACAGTGTTTTTTTACATTTACAGGAAGGCGCATCTCTTGATCTCATCCCTGCACAGTGTGAGATCGGGTGATGCCAGCGGAAGACAGAAGACGATGGCAGCGCCCAGTGTCCAGTCCATGCCTGGAAGAAAAAAAAAGACAGCGCAGAACCAATTGAACTAGGATCACAGAGGGATTGAGGGCTTTCCACCAATAAGGACGTCTTTTTATTTTTTATGGATGAAAGTTCCACTTTAACAAGACCTAATGAGCCTTTTCTATGTGAACAGTTCAGTGCTTCCCAGAGCATTTACATCTATGCATTGGGGTGCACCATAACACAATGTGTTTGTGCATTGAGGTATCATTCAGAGTAAAATAACAAATCATTGTAGCAAACACACACACATATTTAGGAGGAAATAAATATATACATGGCTGTTGGGGAGGAGAAGTGTATGATAGACAATCAGACAAACTCTGCCAGGTTAGTTTTTGCCGTTGTAGCACCAGTGGTAACATTTCACTTCACTCCTGTCCCAGAAAAGCAACAGATAGTTAGTGGAAATCTCCAAAGATCAAATGTATTTTTTGTTTGACAATTGTCATCTGTGTCCCCATTATATTATTTCATTTCTTTTGTTCATTGTTTTTTGGAAACTCAAAAAAAAATAATTTTAGTGACAAAGATTACTAGTACAAGTAAAGGGATGAATCTTCCCAATGGGAACACAGACAGCAAAGAAAAACTTGATGTACAATCTATCGCTTTCATACTTTATTCAATATTGAAAAAAAGATTTTGCCTGGAAATACCTACAGAATATCAGGCAGGTGGGTGTAATGATTTGGCAGATTACTGTATAGGAAATAGGAAGAGGGGGTGATATCATCATCATCAAGTCAGGAAGGAACGTGTTAAAGATTTAACAAAATGAAAATGAGCTGATGTTAGAATTATAGTAATGTTACCAACGTGCACATTCCAACTAAGGTTTGGAATTTTTGATTGAATAGCAAGGACCTGCTTTCAGTCCAGTAACGGGATAAGCTACTCTTCCACAATATGGCATGTATTAATGATCTAAACAATCTTCTAGATTTTCCAACCAAAAGTCAGAATACTATTTACTGAAATTCTGAAAGGAAAATAAACACAGATGTGAAAGGATATACAAAGAGATGTAAAGCAGAGAACATAAACTACTACATTACTGAACACGTATTCACAGAGCACCAAATGGTCTGTTTTCATCCCCCTTTACTCCAAATAATTTTCCTAGAAAGTTTAACAAGACCAAAAACAATTCTACGAAGCAAGGCATGCATGCCGGAAAACCACTAAATGGAAAGTCACAAAAACCAGATATCCTGCATAGTAAACCATTTCTGTTTTACATTATGCCTGCAGGCCAGAGCTGGCTTTCTCTTCTCTCCATAAGAAAGCCAGCTACAGCTGGTGAAATGGTCAGCTTCTTATGGTACTGCCCACGACATCAAACCAATCTGCCAAGCATTTTTGGTTTGTAAAGTTCTGTTATGTGGGACTGTACAGCCATTTATGTGCACCCTAGTCTCTTTTTTACTAGGATTTTGCTTTCTAGACTTACCACTAAACTTTTTTTGTTTTTTTACAATGCCACACTATGCCAACCTACCATCCCCTTCACCAAGAAGAGCAGCAATATGAACAAAGCATCTTCTGCAATCCTTGGAGTTTTTAATTTTATACCAGGATAGGATAAACCTATTACTCATTGACTGCATAGGTTCTATATCTACATAGAATTTCATAAATATCAACTTAATCAGGTACTGGGGATAGTTATCCATGAGTAGGATTTCTCTCCATAAGCTGACATAACACAGTGAAAAGCAACTCCAGACCAGTCTCTGGTCATCAGGGGTAGAGTGAGCAGTGAGTAGTAAATATTGCTCCTTTTCTCATACATGTATATTACCTATGTGTGCTATGCACTGAGCACTTATTTTTTTATGTATTGTTACGTTTGTCACTGTCACTGGTGTGGTGTCGTTTGCCACTGTCGATGGAGGGTGCTGTTCCCTCATGGGCCGGCCCTGAAGTCTGAGAAGTGCTCTGGTCTTATGGTCAAGTGCTCTCCCTTACTGGGAATCTCTTCGGGGGAACTCCCAGCCTAGTACCTGGTGGGAAGCCTTAGGCCACCCCCACAGAGAATGGAACCACTCTAATTTCGGTCAGACAGGCTAGTAGGCCCACTCGGCTACAGCTGGGTGGTCTTAGTACCCAGGCTCTGTCAGGGTTGTTATGCCCCAGGGGGTCTGGGGAATCTGGGTGGCCCTTTCTCTTTAGAGGAAGGATCACAATAGCACCCCAGTGCACGTTTTTTGTGGTATGTTTTTGCACATTCACTTTTTTACCAAGCATCAGTGTTTTTGTTTAGTGAATCAGGATAAAAAAAAAAATGCATAGACATTACCAGTTATGGGTTCCAGGGTAATTTCTTTCATCAGAGGACAACCTGGGCCCTAAAATCTGATAGGCTGAGGTCTAAGTAGCAAAGTAAAGAAGAGAGTGCAAGAAGAGTATATTCGAATCAACAAATTACATAGATAGCACCACAATGCTTGCCATTAGACTGGGCTCTTCAATTTAGAAATTTAATTAAGGAAAAATATTTAAAATAATCATCCTAAAAGCAGCCCTGGTTGGTATCTTACCCCTAGCTCAGTCCTATATGCTATTCATGTCATCCTGGATTGATATAGGTCTCATTGCACCTATGTTTCCACAACACATATTCCTGCCTGCTAGCTGAAGTTCTATTGGGAGCTTATTACATAAAACTTTATTCCATAATATGGATTTTCACAAGTACTGTGACACAATTAGGATCTGTCAGGCTGTAAAAAAACTGCCCTGAATGGTCCAGGCAAACCCAAATGAATGTTACATTCAATACATATTATTGGCACTAAATGGTACACTGTTAAGGCGTATGTAAAGCAAATATTTATTTTCACTATGTTTGCCATCATACCATCTGTATACAATTTTCTTAGACAACCTGTCTTTGCCAATCAGCTGCAAAGTTTTTTGCCTGGAGACCCTGCCAGTAACAGCACTACCTTTTGCCTGCCATGTATGATGTATTAGCAGATTGTTGGGCTGCCTATGAAGTCTATCAGAAAGGCGGTCAAACAGCAAACTGAAGTGAGGGGTTGAATGGCAGTAGTAGTGGTTTAGTGTTTTCTATAGCAGCGGTCACCAACCGGTGGTTGGTGATCCACAGCTTTGGCCGGTGCACCCCTGAGCAGGGTCAAGGGAAGGACCCCACTGCGGGGCACACCGGCAAGAGCCACAGACCATGTCTCCCGTACGGATCGTAGCCTCAGGGTGGTGGGCAGGTTCTGGCATCATGACGTCAATATGGGGGAAGTTTCTTCCCCTTTGAGTGACACATGGCTCCCCGCACATGCACGGTCCTGAGCTGGTAAATTTAGTGGTCCGTGGGTCCGAAAAGCTTGGCGACCACTGGTCTATAGGGTGGCTTGTTGTCAGCCTGCAACATGAATTGGTATCATTGGCAGGTTCTCCAAGTAGCAGAAAGTTTGCTAGAAAATACTAGTAAGGCTTTTCCTAAACATGTTAGAATTTTTTTTTTAATTATCATGTTCATGAGGAAGTGAACAGAAGTAAAATATAACACAGCTATGGAAACTATGTATATTGGTTGGAAACATCTCAAAGGTAAATTTGATCCTCACAAAGTCAGCTTAGCTCCGCTAACTGCTGTATCTTGCATTGTATGTTGGTTTTCATAGTCAATAATGAATGGTAGTGAAATCAATCATGTCAGGAGCAGAAACACACATAATTGCCTGACCCTGGCAGAAATTAATCCGGAACACTGTGAAATCCTCCTTCCTGTGGCCTGTGTTATTAAGGTGAATGGAGCTGACAAGCAGATTAATGGCACGATGTCAGAGAGTTTGAAAGAAGCTCGTCTGAACTTGTCATCGAGTTGTCTACAAACCCGCAATTTCTCAGTGCTTAAGGCAGAAGTGCTGATCACTAAGAGGAAAGGTCGCGGCTGTATTTTCTGCAATATTTAAGTGCCACTGATCAATGCAAAGAGAGAGAGAGGACCGCTGATTAATGCCCTTGGAAGGGGCCCTTTTTACATAGGAAAATTATAGCTCTACATACATGAAAGCTTACAGTCAAATACAGAAACCAATAGCTACAAAGTCTGGAGTCATACTTATCCTAAAAGGTATTTCCTAAAATGATATAAAGTGATTTTTATGAGTAACTGAACATAGAAAAGATGAATGGTAAGCATGAAACAATGGTTCCTGAGATTGAGACAAATAAATAAAATAGTGGTATACCCCTAGAAAATATATTTTGTGTATTTGGCTTCAAAGGGTGGGGCTTTTATGTATATATCTATATATCACAATTCATGTCAGTTAAAATGGTGAAACCATCCATTTTCAAGCATTCAGCTCTGGGAATCCTCCTGTTTGTGATCCCCGGGGCATTAGAGGTTAATTACCTTCTAGTGCCCCGGGGATCGCACACTCTTCTCAATGAATGTAGCCACAGCTGCAATCATTGAGAAGATGCCCAGCACAGGAGAGCCTCCTGACATTGTAATATAAGTATCTCTTACAAATGATACGTTTGTATCTGTAACAAATGTATAATTTGTAAGTTATACTTATATTACAATGTCAGGAGGTTCTCCTTTGTCGGGCATCTTCTCAATGATTGCAGCTGTGGCTACATTCATTGAGAAGAGTGTGCGATCCCCGGGGCTCTAGAAGTTAATTAACCTCTAATGCCTCGGGGATCACAAACAGGAGGATTCCCAGGGCTGAATGCAGCTCTGGGAATCCTCCTGTTTTAATTTTCTCTTTGGATGGTTTCACAGAACCATTGGAAGTTCGAGGAAATTTTCGCGGGCGCAGTATGGAGAGAGTCAGCATGCCCCCAGCTACCAATCAAGCAAAACCAAAATCTTGTTCTTGCTTTTTGGGGATTTTAATATTATTAAAATTATTAATATTCTTAATAATAACTTTTCACCCTGGGACCTAGCACTGTAAAAGCCAGCGTGCTAACCTCCGAGCCCCCGTTTTGTGCTAAAGTTTACAATTGTAGACAACATCATACTTTTCCATCCATGCTTCCTGACATTAGCAGAACAAAAACATGTAATAGACGATTATATTTAATTTTCTCACTTCTATTCAGTTAGAAAAAAGAAGAAATGTATATAGCTATAAAACCGGAGTTATCAACATAAGAGGATAATGTAATGATAATGATTTTAGAGTTATGTTACATACAACATAAATGAATTCATCATCTCCTTTCACCAGACAGTAATAATTACAGCCCTCAGGATATTACTCTATACAGATACTGATCTGAATCTTGAATGTTTGACAACTGAGACACTTGCCAAAATATTCAATACATGACAAGCTCTTTCTACATATTGTTATGGATATTCTACATAGTGGGGAAAGATACAGTATAATAAAACATGTTACTGAAAATGACCTTTAATGAACCAATAGCCAGATGGTGTCATTGAACAGAGCTTATCTTTTCATCAAATTAATCGGGAACATTTTGTTACTGGTTTCATCTCCATTTCAGGCTATATGAGAAGGCTGGCCTGTCCACTGTGCAAAGGATAATATTAATGGCTTTGCATTTTGTATTAAAGCAACAATGACCAATGCCAATATTAGTGAACCCAACTTGGCGTAAAACATTTTTAAGGTCTACAAATTAGTATTTTTTTATATGCCCGTGTCCATATAGACTCCCTAGTATCCTAGACCCAGGTTAACTGTGGGACCTGGACATCTACCTAGCTCTGTCCTTCATAGTGTTGGCTTGGTCATTCAACTGCTCTTTGATGACCCATAGAGAGTGGTCAAGTCTTGCTGAAAATAAATGAGGGCCACAGTGTTCAATTATTATGTTATGTTTAAAGTCTGTTCCATTTAAGATTTATAAGGCACTTGGTTGTATATGGTTTTGATGTGTTTTGTGTTTCAATTTGCAGGTCCATCAATAGAATCTACAAAGAGACTAGGAGCAGATTCATAAAGTCCATTGCACAAAAACATTGTATTGCTTCTCCATAGCAAGTAATGAAGATAAAAAATATTATATTTTAATGTTTGGACCCCTGTCAAAAAAAATCAAATTTTTTGTAATTTGTTACAGTAAAGGGTATATTAATGCAAAGTGTAAAAAAACACAGTGTTGGTGTTACCACTCCGACTTCAGCACCTCTGTTTAGCAGCTTATAACATCCCCAGCCTTCCCTAGTCATATGCACTAAATCTCTGCATCCCCGGCACACCATGCACAGCTGGAGGGGATTTGTGAGTATGTTCTGCAGCCGATGAGCAGATTGGATCCTGTTTATGATTGATGTTATCCCCAGTTCTGCCCAGCATTCTCTCAATTCTTCTTTCGTGGATTTTGACCATGGCTTGATTAAAACTTTACTCGATATTGCTGCCTGCCCCCAGGCTGTTTTACTACCTCACCTTGACTCGTGTTAATCCTGTCTGATTAGCTATTCCTACACTAAAGCCGTCTGATCGCTGTGACGCCTAGTGGGGAGAGCCTGGGAGCCATAATCAGGTGAACTTCTTGCAGCAAAGTAGTCTGGTGGCCACTGGGGTCACTGGCCCATCACTCCTTGCAGGGTACTTTGGTGAAGACTCAGATAAGACTCAGACTGTGCTTCAGATAATCCCATGTAACCTACCAAGGGGCGACCCGTAACAGGTTTAAATCGGCAATAAATGCATGTTTTCTTGTTTGCAAATATAGAAAAATCTGCAAATATAGAAAAATAACTGTTGATCTGCCAGACATGAAGTTGACTCCTAAATCTTGATTCAACAACACAACAACATTTTTAAAAACTTAGTGGTGTCAACTCTGCCCATTGTCTTTGCTAAGCTTCCATTCCTACCCTCAAATCTCTACAACATAAAGGCGAATCATTCTGTGGTCCAGGATAAAAACTAGAAGGCCACCAAAATAAGGGAAGTGCTCAAATGACACAGGACAGACCTGAATTTCTAACTTGATTTATTGTGCTTTCTTTGTTTTGTTTATTTGCACTTTTCACAAATTAAAAAAAAAATGGCACAATAATAGCACTGATCAAATATAACGAAAGCCTCCAATGTTATAATTTACAGACCCAAAGGGAGCTCATAGGAGAAGCCCATGTTTAGATGAGGGTTTTACATTTTCACTTTACTCAGAATGTCTTCACTATGGCATAAGTAAAGCCAAAGCAAGGAACCCACAAAATCCTCTTATTATTAATGAAGAACTGCAGTCTCAAAAGAAAAGTAGGATATTGTTTTACAATAAAGAGCCGTCTGGAGCACAATACGTATCTAGTTATTTGCCTGTTTTATTACATTTTTGCCTTGCAGTGGGAAAGCAGCTGCTGTGCAGTCCCAAAATGTGACATCTTCGGGGCTTTTTTCACACCAGATGGACTTGAAAACACGTACATTATGGTGCGATGCATTGTGTTTTCAGATGTATTGTGTTTTTGAAGGACCCCATTAAAACTGAAGCATTCAGGGTTTTCTAATGTACCTCAATGCGATCCTGCAGCTAGGACCTGCTCATGACAATGGGATTTCTATTTGGTTCATTATTTGGTTCATTGCCTGTGTTGGGAAATGCAGGAAAATGACACGGCATCTGTGTTTGTGGCTGAAAGACTATTGCTGTCTACACGTCTCAACTTTGCTACCATTAACCCTAGGAACATGTATTAGTATTGTGTTACATTTGATGATTGTATAATAATTATTAATCCCAACAGCCAGTGACAGTTTTCCAAAGCCATTCCAGGCATGATGTCACGCTGTGCTAATTAACTATTACCTGAATGAGGAATGTGACAGCAGTGTGTTACACATCACTACATGAATATACGTGATTGATTGGCATCTTATATGGAGCAATAATTTGGAGTCACAACCTGAAGAAGTGGAACATCTGCTGCGAAACGCATCATCCACAACACAGATCTATATAGAGGCTTTATATGTGTTCCCCTCTTGTAAGGATATTGTAATTCTAGACAATTTTTGCTAGATTTGAGCTGGAATTCTTTTCATTTTGGAGTTTTATACATTGATAGATTTGCCCTATGGGAAACATCTTTATTGTTTTTGTCTGTTATGTTTTATTAGTTTTTGCTATGTTGTGTGTTTTTGTACAGAATGATTTGACAAACGCTGATGTATAGTTTAAAAAGTGAACTTAAAAAAGTTTTCACTGTTTGATTCTGAATATACATAGGCATAAAATCCCCACCTTTCAAAGAGTGCATCAACATTCCTAGCTGAATTATACATCGCCCCTTTATGTCAGAGTATTTTACCAAGCAAGGACAAGCAATAGCCCTGACTTATTAAAGCTCTACAAGGCTGGAGAGGATACACTTTTATCAGTGAAGCTGGGTGATCCAGCAAACCTGGAATGGATCTGGTCCATAGCAAATAGCAAATTACTTTTTTACTATTCACTGACGAGAGTGTATCCTCTGGGTGCAACAGACAGATAATATACTGAACAAAGCACAGATTTCTATTAGTGGAGCCTGAAAGCTCACACCCTGTCCAAAGCTACAATCCTCCTTTGGGATCAAGTCAGTACAAAGAGCAAGTTTCTGTTTTATTGGTTCTAACTTGATGTAAGAATGAAAAGATGCTCATTAAATTTCTCTGCATTTCTTCTTTGTCATTGTTGTCTAAAGATACAAGCCTGATGTGCCAAATAGTAAATTAAAGTATATTTGTGATAGGATACTCTTCCGAGGATTGCTCTGCTGGAAATGCAGCAAATTACTTTTGTTGCAAAGACAAGGTCATGTAAGGGCACACCAAGTAATCGCTCACATGGCTGTCACATTATTATTAATAATACTATAATACAGGATTTATATAGCGCCAACATATTATGGATTGATTACCATGTCTGCTTGAATTCCTTTTAGCAAAGTGGAGAATGTAATCACGATTACTGCTGAATCACTCCTGTTATCCCCAGCACTATTTAATACTAGTGTAGCACCGGAGAGGCTGTTATGTTCACAAGTTCTCTGTTCTGGTGTGGCCCGAATGAGTACTCAGAACCCAATCCACATTTTGTCTAGGTTTTATTTTCAAATTTAGCAATAGAGGGTAGGGAAGAGCATTGTAAGGAAACCCAGGTCTCAGTCCAGATATCACCTGTCAAAGAAGACAAAAGTGAATTTGTAGTAATCTGTATCCAGTTTCAAACCAATATAGAAACACATTGGAAAGAAGAGATGACTAGCCGCTTGTATGGCAGTCCCGAATTCAGCTCACCCTGTCCTAAAGCATCCTTTGGTAAGTCTTCCGTCCAGCAGTCTTTCTGCAACTTCTTCTGCAAGTCTACATGCTGGTGAGAACTTCCTTGCCTTCCTAGTGCCTCTCAGAGGAACCCTGGCCAAACTGGGCTAGCCAGCCCCAACACGTGGGGCACCTCATCAATACTTCTGCAGAAAACCTCAAACCTTCTCCAAGAATTTGTTTGATTTAAAGCTCTTCGCAGGGTCATCTCCTTCTCTTGTGTTCCTGTCTGTATCTGTCTCTCATTTGCATCTCCTACCTAATGTACAGTGCTGCCTAATATGTTGGCGTTATATAAATCCTGTTTAATAATAATTATAAAACTCCCTCCCAAATGGGCTTCAAACCTGTCCAATGGCTGGCTAACAAATACTTTGGGCAGGTGGTTGGCTTCCCATCTCACCAGAACCGGGTGACTTCCCGACAACAGGAGATGGTGTGCCATCACGCTCACTATCCTTAAAAAGGCCTAACACTAAAGGGGTGCTATACCTATCAAATCTACTTATAACGGCAAAAGCTGAGGGGGTTTTTACTTCCCCCAGACTGTTGAATAGACAATCACCATAGTAAAATGGATTTAAGTCTAAACAGCTTCATATGTTGGATCTCGTTCCTTTAAATCAAATCTTTCTGTGCAGTGAATTACATTTATTCTATTCTATTTATTCTATTATTAGATAAACTATAGGAGCGAGTAGTAGTCTTTTAAATCTTCAAGAAGTTCAGATTTATTATCCTGACTGCTTTAAACTGGTAATGGGAAAATTAATGGTTGCTATGGTTGTGTTGTATTAAATAAAAACTTAAAAACTAAAAACAAATGCACAGAAAAGACTCCACAATTCCATTTTCTGATGTGATGGTCAGTACAGAAAAATTATATTTTTCCAGCTACCATTTTTTTCTAATGAGCCAGACCACTGACATGAAGTATATCTTGTAATCTCCCCGGAGTATTAATATTCTGCAATTATAATTTATTTCTACTCTCTCAGCGACAGATTGCTATAAATACTTTTTAAAAAACACTTAATTGAGGCAAAATGTAGTAAACTGCTGTCCTGTATCCTCCTAACTTTTTAGCAGCAATTAAAGTGCAGGTGTAATAAGAGCTGGACCAATCCCTGATGTCTGTTTAAAATTCTTTCTATATATTCCACCAAAGACAGTTTACAGCTTTAAAAAAGTTATATCAAAATAATTTCCCTGCCTTACGAAGGCGAAAGAAGAAGGAGATTGCCTTTGACCTTCTTAGTTTTTCATCCTTTAAAGTAGCACAGGCAGGTCATGGCCACAAGTGACAATATTGAATTTGTATCAGCAGACAATGCACTGGGCCTTATGTATTAAAGCACTCCAAGACTGGAGAAGATAGATTATCATAGGAGAACCTGAGAGATCAAATAAACCTAGAAATAATTTCTAAAAAATAATTTGCTATTTGTTTGCAAATGTTTTCAATCTTGGGCCGAATCCAGGTAAAAAGTAATGTAAAAGTAGTCTTGGGAAATTTCTAAAACAAATTTTAAACAAAATATGGCATTTCACTTGTCCATTTTGCATAGAGTAGGGAAATTCATTATTCTGCATTCATCGCTCCCCATTTTGCAAAGCATGCAAACTGTAATTTTTGTGAATTTATAATGCACTGCATTGATATAATGAGAATAAACCCTTTAAAATAAATCCATAGACTGAAATGAATTGTATGATAATATGATGATAGAACTGACTGTTTCCATACATCAAGATATATATCAAGGTACAGGTATGATAAAACACAATTTTTCTGTCTATTTCTAATAGGATATATTAGAAATATTAATAAATAATAGTAATAATAATAGTAAATATGAAGATATTTAGTATTATGCTATATGTTTAGGATTACAGATTTGTTTAAAAGTTAGATAATGCATGTTTTTTCTGTTTCATATAATCTGCAACAAAGAGAAATTGTTCTGTGTCCATTAGGTTCACTATATATATATATTGCAGCTTGTATTCACCTGTTTTTTCTTTTCTTTTTTTAATAATTTGTTAAGGCAAGCAAATCAGATGATTCCCCGAACCCAAGTATCGGGAGCCCTTGTTTGGTTGGTTTGAGTCAGAGTGCAGTCATAAATAAATGGGAAAAAAGAAGTGTTTGCTACCATATGCACCTAGATTGAGATGAATAAAGATTGAAAAACATTTTGTTTGGTTAGACCTATATTGGTTTTATTACTGTGAATGTTACCTGTACCAGGTGCTTGTTTTTTTGTATTATGGTTTGCTCCTTCCCCTATGTCTTCTCTTTATTTTGTAAGCGTGTAATCTGTTTTTTGTTTACAAAGCTCAATAACAAAAAATTAAAAACATATTGTACAATCTCTTAGTATTGCCATTGACAAGAGGACTATATGTTTGCACTTATTAAACTGTGTTCATAAATTCTATTTTTAATAATAATAATAATAATAATAATAATAATAATAATAATACATATTGTCCCCAAAAATCTTTGCATGACACAGCCAATATTGGCCACTAGATGGTGCTACAAATATCTCACAAAGGATCCTTATCCATACAGTGACAATGAATGACCTTATAAAAAAAAGATCACCTGTTACTGATCAAATTGACAATATGAGGGTTTTCTCATACAAAATACCAGTGTAATAGTATAAATTATGTCTAAATTCCTAAAATTACATGCTATATTATTTTTTTACAACAACTTTGAGTGTATGAGAAAAGAAAGGCTTATCATAAAAAGCATAAAATCATTATTATCTTTTATTTATGAAGCACCAATAAATAATACAGCACTGTACAATAAACAGGGGCAGCAGATGAAAAACCTGCACAGATGAAGTCTGACCCACAGAGCTTGCAATCCAGGAAATTGTGTAGCATATGGGCCGTATTTACGTATCAGGTCAGAAAGGTAGGTCCTAATCGTTTTTTTGGTAGTCAGCGACCTGGAAGAAAATGTGTATAACACCACCTAACTTCACACTATCATCAATGACAGTTCAGAATATAAATGCTGCGTAATATGTTGAACCATGTCCCCCGTACGGATCGCAGGCTCAGGGCAGTGGGCGGGTTGCGTCTCTGGACCTGCGATGTTCTGGTATCATGGCATTAAACACACACGGCTCCCCGCCCATGCGTGGTCCGAAGTCCGCTCATTTAGTGGTCCGAGAGCTCCAAAAGGTCTGCTGATCTAAAAGAAAACATGATTCACTAGACCAGGCCACCTTTTTCCATTCTAATTCTGATGCTCACATGCCCATTGTAAGTGCTTTAAGTGGTGGACATGGACCATCATGGGCAGTGGTCTGCAGCTACATGCACCCTCTTTTCTAGCCACCATTGGGTTTCTCAGCAATTTGTGCTACAATATTCTACAGGACAGTACCATGGGCTAACACCCCTACCGAGCCTTGGAGCGCCCATGATGACTCTCGCCAGTTCACAGTTTGATCTACCAGTTTTGGTAAGTGCTAATCACTGAACACATGAACATGCCACATGAAGACCCCACCCCAACCTTCTCTGTTACCCTAAAGTAACCTGCTCAATAACCCTAAAACTACCCCCTATTAATAATAATAACCCTAAAACTCCCCCCTTATCCTAATCTCCTCACTAACACTTTGTGTAATTCTAACCCTAAATCTAACCTTCTCTGTAACCCCGACACTAACATTAGGACTTACACCCATTTTTCACACCCACCCACACAAGCCCAACACTAATCCCCAAAGTAACCCTCCCTTATTATTATTATACAATATTTATATAGAGCTGACACATTACGCAGCGCTGTACAAAGTCCATAGTCATGTCACTAGCTGTGCCTCAAAGGAGCTAACAATCTAATGTCCCTACAATAGTCATATGTAATTTTAATTTAATATAGTCTAAGGTCAATTTCAGGGGAAGCCAATTAACCTGACTGCATGTTTTTGGAATGTAAGAGGAAACCAGAATACCTGGAGGAAACCCACTCAAACACGGGAAGAACCTGCAAACTCCATGCAGATAGAAACTGACCCCCTTGTTTGCATACTCACTCCTCCTGCACCCGGATCCTCAGTGCCCAATACCAATTCCAGGTTCCTGATTCACACATGCTTGTTTTTTTACTGTAATTTTTTTTTTTTGTCGTGGGTAAAGTTTTAGATTAGGACTCCTATAGCTAAAAATATCAGCAAGCATTGTGTCAGCTTTCTTCTTTTATAAATGTATATAAAACCATTGATTTTCTGTGTCATAGTCAGCTTCTCCCTGACTGCAGCATGCAGAGGGGTAAAAAAGCATTTTTCACCTTTTCACTGAGATAAAATAAATGCCATGGTAGTGGCTGGTGTCATTGACCTGTGTGAGGACATGGTGAATGTCAGCCAGATGTAAGTAAGCAAAAAGCATCAATCAATAAAGTGACGGCTGTAACAGAGGAGACGTTGGGATTATTCTTTAGCAACTTGACCAACGTGTGAATATCTAGCCCCTATCTGTGAATCTAACCCCTCATAACCAGTAATATTTGGTATTAGCAGTTCAGATCTTTAAATTATTATTTTTTATTTGATTTGATTTTTGAAGCAGAGCCACAAAATTCTCAGGTGCCTTGTGGCGATCTGTCATGCTCCACTTCCTGGCAGTAAGAGGCAATGCAAAACCAAGCTTCATATTTTATCAATGTTCCTGCAACAGATACTTAGTAAGAGCCTTGTCACTGTGCATGCAAATGCTTGGGTGTCAGTGCATATAATTATGAGCAATTAGCCCTTGGGGATTGTATTTACATATAAATGTAGTTTCAAAAACTGACAGTGCAGCAGATAAAGGTGGCATCATACATTGATCAGTAGAGAGTCATGGAACTTTAATGAATGGGAACCTTCACCATGAAAGAAATACAACTTTGCACTAGAATAGTTGGTTGTTGATCAGTAAGGGTTATTGGACCTTTAATGGATAATAACAAAGAAACAGAACTTTGCTCTCTTTGTTCATTTTTGATCAGTAATGGGTGATGGAACTTTAATGAGTAAACACCTATGCAATGGAAGAAAAAGGAGTTTTTGACTATAGTAAATGGTTGTTGAGTAGTAAGGGATGATAAAACTTCAATGGGTGGGCACCTTTACCATGAAAGAAATAGAAATCTAAACTATAATAGATGGTGTTGAGACTTTGATGGATAGACAACTTTACCATAGAAGAAAAAGACCTTTGCACATTAATGGTTAATTTTTAATCAGTAAAGTTATTGGAACTTTAATGAGTGAGCACCTATACCATGGAAGAAAAAGGAACTTTGCACCTTAATGGTTGGTTGTTAAGTAGTAAGGGAAGATAGATCTTTAATAGGTGAGCACCTTTAACATTGAAAAAATAGAACTTTGCACTAGTTTGGCTGGTTGTTGTTCAGTAGGGGTGATGGCAGTTTAATCAGTAAGCACCTTTACTATGGAAGAAATAGAACTTTGAACTGGATGGTTGATAACCAGTAAGGGGTAATAGGACTTTAATGGTTGGGCACCTTCACCATAAAATAAATAAAAATTTGCACTATAATAGTTTAGTATTGGTTAATTAGGGTTGATGTAACTTTAATAGGTAAACACCTTTACCATGTAAAATATAGAACTTTGCACTATAATGATTGCTTGTCAATCAGTAATGAATGAGGAACCTTTGATGTGTGAGTTCCTTTGCTATAGAAGAAATAGAACTTTACAAAGGCTGATTGTTGAACAGTAAAAGGTGATGGAATGTCAAGCTCTCAGCAGCATCTTACACGTCAGAAATGTCCTCAAAATGTTGCCTCTTCAGGTGTTTCTTCAAATTTAGGAACAGATAATAGTCCGAAGGGGCCAGGTCAGGTGAGTATTGGGAATGGTGGACCAATTGGAAACCCAGGGTGTTCAATTTGGCAGCCACAACATTGGACATGTGCGCAGGTGCATTGTCCTGCAAAAAAAGGGTCCCTTTGGTCAACTTTCCACGGCGTTTCGTCTTAATTGCCTCCTTCAGCTGGTCCAGCAGGTTTGCATAATACTGTCCAGTGATACTAGAGCCCTGAGGTAGGTAGTCCAACAACAGAATACCGTCTTTGTCCCAGAAAACAGACGCCATTACTTTTTTGGCCAATTTCTGGGTTCGGAACTTCTTCGGCCGCAGGGACCCGCTGTGGTGTCATTCCTTTGACTGTTCCTTGGTTTCAGGATCATAGATGTGGAGCCAGGTTTCATTCTCAGTCACTAACCTAGCCAAAAAGTCCTGTGCAGCTTCAAAATGGGCCAAACCGTCTTTGGATGCTTCAACTCGTTCCTTCTTCTGATCACTGTTCAAACATTTCGGCGCCCACTTCACTGAAAGCTTGCTCATGTCTAGGATAGTGGTGATAACAAATGCTCCTGTGGGATGTCAAGTATCTGGGCTATCTTTTTTGCAGATATTCACTGGTCTTCAATAATCAGCTCATGGACAGCATCGCAGGTTGCTGGGTCAGTTAAGGTTGGGGGGCGCCCACTGCGGGGCTCATCTTCAACCGTGAAATGCCCAGTCTTTTTTGTTTTTTTTCGTACACCATGTATATATGGTGACTGTCCCACTGGAAAGAACCTTCTGGTAGCCCCTGTCATATGCCCCCCTGTTTTTCTGTGCTCTTTAAGGACTTCTTGCCCCTAATGCCTTACCAATGTATCAGAAAAACTATATATCCCGATAGAGCCTTTTTTTTCTACCTCTCTCCTTGCCTGTATTCCCTGTCAATGTAATACGAAGTTGGGATAAAAGGCAGAGCAATATGGTTCACTAGTTAAAGCGTACCTAAACTCAGAAATTTCACTTTACATAAAAGGGTAGACAACCCTTTTATGTAGAGTAAAAATTCTGTTGTTTTTTTTTTTTTTTTCTTAAGAAAAGGGGGGCAGCACCACCCCCTAATTCTGAATGGAAGCAGAAAGAAGCGCAGAAGGAACACCTGGGAGCCTTTCCGGGATACATAACGTAGGTATCCTAGGAGGCTCTTTGGTGCTCCTTCTGCACATGCCCAAGCATCTCGGGCATGCGCTGATGGAGCCTTTTCGTGCAAAGAAAAAAAATTTGCCGATCTCATGCATGCACAGTTTGGCAAGTTCTTTCTATCCTTTGTCACCCGATCTCGCACTTGGGTCGGGTGACGTAGGATGAAGAACCCGGAAGAAGAGAAGAAGATAGCGGCGCCTGGAGAGCCAGCTCCAGGACAGATGCCGGGACGACGCAGAACCCGATGCAGGACACCCACGGATGGATCGGACTGCCCTGCAGGATTGAAAGTAAGTGTATTTTTTTTCAGTTTTCAGTTAAGTTTCTCTTTAATAAAATTGCAAAGAAAAGTTTCAATAGGCTTAAAAAAAAGTAGAATACCAAAACCAGACTCTACATTATCTTACTGCCTAACTTAGATGTATTATTAGAGTACGGGTGCACTTATAATAAACCTTCTAGAACATATTGTGACAACCTTTCCATGCCATTCTCTTGCACAGCCTAAATAAACTCTGGCCCATGTCATAAACTAACACAAAGCTGTAAATGAAATGTTTTTTTTCGAGCTGTCATGCATCTCTCTTCCATATACAGAGTACATGTTATTGTGTAAACCACAAGTGCTCTTCAGGTGAGAAGAGAAAAAATATATGAAATTCCACAATGTGAAGCCAAACAAATATAAATAATAGAAAGGTATTTTCTAGAGAGGGGTCATGAGTTTTAAATGCAGGTTGGGGGTGAGTTAGTGGAAGACTGGGAACCATCGACTTATGGGCAACTACAACCTAATGGCTGTTTGGCCACTATGGAAATATTTTGATCTAAGTGTCCCATGAAGTATACAATAGTTCCACAATCATTAGGGGCAAGATGTGGAATGGACATTCTTTGTAAACACCTTCAGGGTTTTGCATCTTCTTCCATCCATCATGTTCTATCATTGTAGCTTTTGGCATTCAGTCATAGGACCTCCAAGAAAATTCATGTTGGATGAATTCTATCTGCGAGACCCAAAATTAAATAAGGGGAGCAGATAACTGATTTGATGTTTAAAAAGCTCTGTTTGAAAGCCACCAACCCATCAAACCTGGAATGGATCTAGTTCAGAATTGAAAACATTTGCTAACAAATAGCTAGTGACTTTTAGGAAATCCATTCCAGGTTTGCTGGATCACCCAGCTTCACTGGTGAAAGTGTATCCTCTCCAGCCTTGGAGAGTTTTAATCACTCAGGCCCATCTTATTGGCATATACCCAATGGGCACATACCCCAACCCTCCGGCCCAGTCTTTCCTGGTGCATGGTATTCCGAAAGGTATGGGTACATATGTTTTCAAAAGGGAATTTATTTAACAATGTATTTTTGAGTTAGTGATTATCTTTGTAACGGTCTTCTGTTCTCTTTACTTTAAGATATAAATTGCAGGTTAAAGTGGTCAGTTTGGTGTTGACTGACATTTAAAACTTCAGGTTAATCTCCTCTCTTATGGACACTGAAGGAGATATTGATATCACAAAAGCTTTGTTCATTTTTTTTCAATCTGCTTTGAAACCCCTACTGTGATTTCCTTACACTGCTGATGTAGGCAGAAGTTCCAGATAACTGAATAAAGAAATGAAATCCTATCTGGGAGTGACATATCTGACCTCTTTAGTTGCACCCACTACTTAAAAAAAACATTTAAAGTGGTGACAAGGGGTTAAAAATACATTAGTGTTTACTATTATAAAAAAGGCAAATGCTATGCAGAGATCTCGGTGTGGTGATCACTTTATTACTATTTCTACAAATGCAGTAATAGTAATAAAGTAATAGTAAATATTCTTGATCACCACTGGCAATTTTTTTTTTATAAAAGTAACAACCACGTACTCTGGATGTAGGAAACAAAATAGTAACATTATCTTTCTAAAATTTTTATTGCGATCTGACAGATCATATTTTGATAATGGGGCCCTAAAAAGTTTGTCAACCTCGCAAGCCCAGTTTTCCTAGTTTGCCTCCCTACATGTTCCTATTGATCACCCCAGTGATTCAAGCTGTGTTTTGGATGAACATTCTCATTACCAGAAAATAGTAAAACATTTTCCTAATATCTTTCTTCTGTCTAACTAGAATTTTCTGTCCATGCTATTTGGAGATAGATGCATTGGACCAAAAATTCTTGCCCATTCCTAACTTTGTTCTTCTAAAGGTCTTGTAAGATGACTAAATATACATTGACTCAACTTGGAAACTTTATCTGCAACCTTTTTTAATGAATGACTCAAATTTTCGTGTTTGGGCTCTTGAGCATTTAAAACGCGATCCATGGGGATCCAGCAAATGAAAACAAAATGAGTGCGTTGAAAAAAAAATCAAAGGAGTTTAACTTGGAACCTTTGAGCTTAGGTCTATAATTTTAACTTCATCCATAAAATACCTTTATTGCTTATTAAAACACTGGGCTGAGGGGCATAAAAAAGAAAATATCCACTGTCCACAGTTCATTTCCTGCAACCATGCAATTCAGTTTAATTATAGTTATTCAGATTTTGTAAATAAGCAAAATTGCAGAAGTTAAAATCTGGAGACCAGCAGATGATTAATGAATGCGGATGGGATCAATTAAGCAGCAGTACGTAAGTTACAGTTTAGAAAGAATTACATTGTGAATGCATTAACTCTGATGGAAGTTGTTTTTTTCATAACCTGCAAAATAATCTGTCATGCAGGAGTTTGATACATAAGTGCCAAGAGGCTTTTCTGCTCCTGTGTCCCTCGTGACCTTTCTGCGGGGTTTGAAAACACATCCTGCATTACATTCTGGTTCTGCGAGTTCCCTAAAGTCTTTCTAAATATGTCTCCCATTTCACCGCTTCTCCAGGTTCCTTCTGCCAAAATGGTTGTGGCATTGGTTACTGACACATGAAACTTTAAAACAAGCCTTGCACAACATATTTACACAAATAATTGATGGAGTTTAGGAGAAGCTGGACTATTAAAGGGGTAATTAATCCCTATTCAGCAGAGACAAGCTTTCTAAGTAATAGCACCTTGGACTCCAAAGCATGGCTCACATAGCTAAAACACTGAAGGTGAAAAAAATCTGGGTTAATCCAAACTAATTATGTTGACGGAGAGTTAGAAATTGGTCAAATAATCTTTCACTGGTGATTTGTCATCTTAATTACAAAAAAATAAACTGGCTCAGTGCTTACAAGCAGACTAAACTGCATATCGGTGGCCACAAATATTTGGAAAAATAGCTGAAAATGTATCAGTCTATGTTTTTCACATATGTACAATATATTTAAAGAGGACTGGAGATTGTTCACTTCCTTTCACAATGTTAGTTGTCTGGCGCAATGTGACGATATATCACTTAACTGGAATAGGACCGCTGCAAGGTTGCAGCCTACCTACCTCATTGTTCTGGATCCATTGTTATGGATTATAAATTTTTAGAACAGCCAGGCAAACTGTATTTTCAGAGGCAAAAGCTAGCGTGGTAGCTTGTTTGTTATTCTCAGCAAAGGTTTCCCTTTATCGAACAATGAAGGAAAAAAGAAAAAAAAACTGAATAGGATGTGGCAGCATAGAAATTGTTTGACTTGTGGCAAAAAGTTTACCAAATTTAATTTAAAGCGGAACTAAATCTGCGATACTCACCTGTCCCGGTTCTGTTGCAGGGCACCACCCTCTTGCTTCTTTTTTTCCTTAACTCGTAAAGGAGTAACTCGTGCAGAAGTTTATTCATTCCCAGCATGCGCAAGGGAAGCTAGGATTGAATGTGCAGCTCAGTATAGTTTGACAGCTGGGCAGGTAAGAACAATTATTACAAAAGGGTCATTTCTGCCCGATGTTGGGTGCAGAAGGAGCGGCCCCCAGCCTCCTGGGATGATGTATGGAATGAAACCCAGGAGACTGCAGGTTTCCCATTCAGTCTTTCCTTTGGCTGGTAAAAAGACTTGTTCCTATTAGCAATAAACACCTGATTGCAGTTTTTCAAAGTGGGACTTTACCTCCACTTTAAGGTGCCATTAAGGACTTTTAACCTGTTTATTGTTCTGTACCTCCAGGTAATATGATTTGTAACTGTTTGCTGCTGGAAAATGCCTTAAAACACCTTTTTTCTGAAATTGATGATTCCTGTCTGACAAAGCCGGGAATGGAGTTGTGGCCTGTCTCTTGTTAGAACAAAGCATTTAGGCCAGGATTTGTACTACACCAGACCACACCACGCTGTATTGCCGTTTGAAAGGTTTCTCTCAGCATTAAGGCAACACAATATTGTGTGTTTCATTGATAAAAAAAAGAAGAGTTTGGGCCATGCAGGGGATGCCTTGGCAGCCTATTCTTTATCTGAGCCTTCTTGTAACATAGGTATGTTAGGCTTCCATAATGTCCAATATTCTTCAGCAGTGTGCAGTTGTCACCCTATGGTTGTTTTAGGACTTTATACTACTCTATGGCTATGTACACACATTAGACTTTTGTCATTGGAAAGGATCTTTCACAATCCTTTCAAATGACAAAAGACTATAAGATGCATGAACGACCAGTGCCATTCTGTTATATGAAGAGGGAAACGAGGAGAACAAGCGAGCGGCTCTCCTCCCTTCACTTCCTTTGCAGTTGTTCAGCTTTCGTGGATCTACCAGGATGGATCCGTGAACGACACTGGGCGGACGCTGTACACTCGTCAGATTCTTGTCCAATAATAGCTCTGAAACGATAATTGAAGGAGAATAATCTGGCGTGTGTGGATGTAACCTAAGGGACACACAAATTGAAAGGCAAGCCCAGTTTACAATTTATAAGCAGTTACAGGAAGAGTATTTTTCTAAATTAAGGAGTATATACCAGAATGACTTGGTTTACAGTGCTCTTGGTATGCCAAATACTGGTAAAATGATACCACTGGCTTCTATATTCACCATAACTGCGATGTTGTGCCCTAAAAACTCACCGATCTGGCAATGGGATGACATCTTCTGGGTTAAACGATGGCCGGCGTCATTCAGTTCCCTTCCTGTGAGCCTCTGCACCTTGCCACATCTTTGTTCAGTTTTGTTGTGGAGTGAATGCAGCAGTCTTATTCAAGATGTGCTGAGCACCTGTAGATAAATAAATGCTTTCACCAGTTTGCAGACCATGCATGGCAATCTTTACTTACATTACCTTGATGTTTCTGTTGGTGAAATGATAAACTAATCAGGCCCTGCATGTCATAATTAAGTATAGGAAATTTTTAGTGTTATACCAAGAAGCTTTAGGTGTATGTTAAAGCGGCTTGGTAAAATATAATTTACCTATAATGGTGAAAAGCCCTTAATCCCTCTAGAAACCTCCAGTATGTCCTGCACCATCCAGGCTTCACTCGTCTTTCCAGTGTGGATGAAACAGTGGGCATAGCCATCTTCTTTCTTCTTCTTCCAAGTTCTACTCATGTCACTCAATCTCTAGGTGTGAGATTGGGGACATATCTTTCTAAAACAAATCTTTCTAAAACTTTCTATTTAAGAAAAAAGTACCAATCCCAATGCCAATCCGACACCTCTGTCAGGTTCGTTTTTGCTGTTTGCGAAGAGGGAATCTTCTCTTTGAATCTCTCCAAAGCAATGCAATATCACATTTTGTGATGTTACTGCAAAACCCATAATCTCCCCATTGCCCATGTCACAAGACCTAAATTTATCTCCTGTAAAGGAAGCTATATTTACCTAAACCACTGTCCACCCTTCTCGGTTCAAGGGACTGCTGATCCACTGCTTTATATTGTGCTAACAGCTCATCCCCTCACTGAGGCCATACTCATGTTCTGATCCATTGAAAAGAGGACTTTGCCACTTACAGCTAATAGGCATTGTCCAAGTTAAGTGAACATCCGGAAGAGAAGAACCGCAAGTGAACCGAAAGTGAACCGTGAACAGGATAGAAGATTGGTGTTGGCGCATCACATGACTACAGCTTTAGGTGGGTAAAAATGGGTTTTAGACTCTTTATACCAGCAGTTTAGTTTTTTGAAGATGTGGGAGGGGGTACGGTTTATCTTAGAGGTCAGTTTTTATTGTTGTCTATTCGCTGTTGCAGATATTTCCTCTTCCTGTATGGTAAACATTTGTCCCAAAGACAGGAAGTGTAGGAAAATCTCCCTGGATAGCAGTAACCCATCACCACACTATCCAGACCTTTAAGTATTTATACAATTTATCCACTCTATCCAATGTAACAGAAGAGTTAAACTGTTGGAGGGAGAGAAAGCTTTTTCTATGAGTTTATTTTTAGACTTGGTTTTGGCTGCAGATTCGGAGTAATCCTAGCTTGCAGCTTTTTTCCCCTAGCAGACTGAATTATTAGCATTGCAGAGGCGGAGATGTAGCGACATGACTGATCTTCTCAATCGCCCTTCTAAACAAGTCGCTGTAACATACATTCTGAATGTAAATCTTTTCTCGATCTCCATCTTAAGAGGAGCTAATTCTTAAGAAGAACCAGAACCAACCTGGGAAAAATGGCATAATGTGACATAATGCAGTGGGAAAAAAAGCCAGACGTCCTCCTGGGGCTTTCATCATCCGCTCAGAATTACCATAACTTTTATATATTTTACAGAAGATCAGAAGCCGGGTGCTTTCAGCTCCTTTTATTCTCTCTAAGAAGAAAGAAAGAAAGTAATCACCAACTGAAATCAGAATGTTCAGCCGGATACTGCACCAAGGGAAGTGCATAAGTGGCACCTGCTGGTTCTGTAGGAGAAATGCAGGGGGAGACCAAAGTTTTTAAAAAAGGACCAAAGAAAGTTATTTCCTGGACAGGCCAAGGGCACCTACTCATATATTGGGCCTGATTTATAAAATGGCACCAAGACTTGAGAAGATAGACCTTCATGAGAGAACCTGGGTGAACCTTGAATGAATCTGGTCTAGGACTAAAATCATTTGCCAAATTGTAGCAAAATATTTGTACAAAACCAATTCAAGGTTTGATGGATTCTCCCAATAAAGTCTTCTTCAGTCTAGGAGAGCTTTAATAAAGCAGGCCCTTTACATCTTTTTAAAGTTCTCATTAAAAAAAAAAAAAATTAGGGCACTGGTGCACCCCTATCCCACAAACCATGTAATTTGGCACCTATACAGAGAAGCCATCTTTAAGCAAATGGTGACAGGGTGTTCCAGAACTCCCACATTGGGCTCCAATGAGGCATGGAATATAGTTTGCAAGACTTCCCCCAACAGTTTCTGTCTTCACACCCTGCAAAAATGCTACAATGAATGTCTTATTCTATTGTTTCTGGGTTCTCCAGGTATTTGCTAATTGTATGTTGTGAAAGTATGATACTGCTTTCATAATTGCCATAACAAAAGAAAATTATTTTATATTCATGGTTAAAACAGCCCAGCTATTCAATTTGATATTTTTAAGCAGTCCGATGTGTGGAAAAGAGGACACTGCTTGACCATGTGACTTTAGACAGCCTTGTAACTGAGTGTCACATAGGAACTTTTTCCCCAAATTCATATCGGTCAAGCAAGAGAATCCTCTCTTTAACTGTGTTGCTATGGACATTTGTGATTTTTTTTTTAGAGCAAATATAGAAAATTTTTAGCTATCTAGGAGGGGTTATTGCACTTTTTGGAGCTTAAGCCAATAGATGGCCTTCTTTTATTTAAATGCCAATGAACCCACCTAGCTAGTCTGAAATGAATAGAAATTAGGATTATGGGTAGAATAGACACTGCCTTGTGTTTGGGAAAAACAATGAGTTGCAGAAAACCCAGAAAAAGCATGCACTATGAACATTGCAGAAGCACGAAGAAATTGATTAAATCTCTGGTTTTTGATTATCAGGATATATATTTTTTAATGTAATGAATTAATTTTCTAATTTAATACAGATTGCAAGCTATCTCAGGATCCCCAGAGCACTATGGGTTTCGAAAGAGGAAGCACAGTGTACAGCAGTGTTTCTCATACAGGGATCCTCCAGAGGTTGCTAGGGGTTCCTTGAGCAATGAGCAGTTTGTGACTCTCAGGTCAGTTTAAGTGATTCCAATTAACTTTTTGGCTATCTATAAAGGTGAAAATCCTAATACTGGCCAGCAATATGAGGCATTTCCTTACACTGACCACCCCTCTAATATACTGTGAGTTGTGGATATAGTATTTATAGAAGAGCCTAAAGCCTGAAGGTTTTTTCGAGGGTTGCCCCATAGTAAATGGTTGAGAAAGTCTGGTGTAAGTGGTTCATTCACAGAACAAAACTTTGTTTTTATTTGCCCTGATCATCACCAACGTCTCTGAGAAAGGGGGGAAAATCCAAAACTTGAGAAATATAGCTATATCTCGCCGCCCTTTTCTTTGTATTAAATATGTTCTTTCTTGGGAAGTTCACAGGACAGGAAGGCAAGAGACAACTCTTTGACACAGAGAGCAAAAAGACTGACCCTTCTCCACATCGCCCAAAGTAAAAAAAATAAGTTGTGGCCAGGAGTGGAGGTAAGTGCATACTTTGTGCCCTTTGTTACCTGCAAAGCTCAAAGGGGAAATATTTCTGTTTTTTAAAGGCGATAGCGACATCATATGACTTTCAGCTGATAGGCAAGACTTAACAGCTTTAAATGTTTGCAGTGAGCAAGTTACTGGATTGTTGCCTGGCTTTTTTAATCTTACAGAAAATGTATTTTTTTATCCAAACATAAAATTTTTTTTCCTTAATTTTCCTTTTTTTCCATAAATTTCCTTTCATTTAAATATGAAGCTAGCATACTACGCATTAAAAAGCCATCCTTTCTAAAGAACAGCCCCATCTTTGCGTTTCATCCCGTGTAAAATTTGTGCCACTTTCGTCCAAAAAATCATTTCCCTAATCCTCCTTTCCTGGAATCTAGGAAAAAAAAAACAAGGGGGAATTTTGTGATAGATTTTCCCTGCTATAAAAAAATAAATTGTTAAATCTTCATTTTTATTATAACAAAAATTAGATGTAGGATACCTAGAGGGTTCTTTAGCTTTCTTCAGCTGATGTATGGGAGGCTGCACTGGAACTCAGCTGGAGTGGTAAAGCTCTACCTGTACCGACTTCAGATTGTTCAAAAACTTCAAGCGGAAGATTATTATGATCATGTGTCAATCACCCTCCCCACTGCAGATTTCTTGGCCAATGGATCGGTCAAAGTTCTCTCGAATGGGCTCCGCACTCCCTTGACCTTAAACCTTGTGACTTTTTTTGTGGGGCTATATCAAAAGCAAGGTGTATGCCACTAAGCCCCAGAACCTGCACAGGTTGCAGCAAAGTCAGGTAAGAGATGCTGCAAATGCGGGAGAAGCTTGCGTCCTCATGTGGAAGTATACAACTAGACTTAAAGGCATTTGAACATGATGGCAAGCATAGCAACGACTCCTATGTTGATGCTAAAAATATGAACTTAGTTTCTTGTGTAATTTTTAGGAATTCTTTAAAAGTGTATAATGACTTTTGGGACACCCTGTATATATAAAATTATTTTGCCTTCCTTGTATACAAAATTAAATGTGCATATCACCTACCCTCAGACCTGCTTCCTTCATGTATTTTATCCAAGCTGGGTCCTCTGTGACAACCACTAGTTACAATATTAATAAAGAGAAAAAAAAACTATGCCAACTAGACCAACAAAAAAGATGCCCTTTATAGTCTGTACCTTCTGATAGACTGCACGCACCGCGATTCCTTATTCATTATCCATACTGCATACCACTTAGTTCTTTATTTCAGGCTGCCTGAATTAGCAGTTACTGCATGCCATCCTCATTAGTGGGTGTAAGTTTTGGTACCTTCAGAATGAAAGAAATTAGCTACACAGTCAGTTAAATGACATTATTGATCGCAAAAATATCAATTTTTACAAATGCAGTATTTAAAAGAACAATTTAGCTGTTTTTAGGGTTTTTAAGTTAGGGAAAGGTGTTCAAGAGTGGAAAGATTATGTGCTCCTAGACTACAGCTTTAAGAATTATAAAAAAACCTTTCAACCAAACCCTCACTACGATGCAGATGCAGATACTGTGGAGCAATTCCTTATTGATACCAGAAGTTGTTCAAGCTATGTGCTTAGCAGCCTTACTCCCCGTTCCATAAGCAGGCTGAACTGAGTGCTTGAGTTCGGTATTGCCGAGAGGCAGAGCCAAATGAGATACACTTTCATCAGTGAAGCTGGGTAATCCAGCAAACCAGGAATGGATTTCATTTGGAAGTCATTTGCTAGGAAATGCTTTTAATCCTGCATCACTCAGCTTGACTGGTGAAAGTATCCTTTTCAGCCTTGGAGAGCTTTTGTAAATCAGGCCCAAAGTGCTGAAATTGACAAAACTCACTAATTTAGAAGATCTAATGACTAGTTGTAGAACCATGCCTGCCGGTTTTAGACACAGCTTACAAGAAACCAAAAGCATTGTATTGACATGCTGCAAAATCCCCCATACCTGCTCCTTTAATATAAGTCGCCCCTTACATACCATCTTGTGAAGAAATAAGTACACACATTTGACATTTCAAACTGTTTGCTTGGAAGCTTGTATCAAACTTTGGACGTCTATGTTACACCACTGCAGTGTGTGCATTCAAGACATTGTTTTATTGTAATCACACTTAAGGTTGTGTTTGGCATATAGGGTTTGCATGAGAAATATTAACAAATAATAAAGTTTGTACATATACTAAATCATGACGAGAACAATCCCCACAAACCAATTTAGGTTTTGTTTAGCAGTGTACATGGCTGTATTTAGTCAGGTAAGGCTGGTTGTTCACTGATCTGTCTACAATCCACTCCTTACATATAAAGTAAAATAAGAGAATGATAACAATGGATTCTGCAACTCATTACAACTGATCCTTGCTTATTTTATTGCAAAGCGAAGCACAGCTAAAACTGATATTTGAAATTTGGGTGGGTGACAGTGGCTTCATCAAACTGCTGGCTTCTTACATTTCCGATGTAGAGCCAGCAAAGCTTTCAACAAACATGTTGTGCGGTTAACAATCTAATACAAATAAACAAAAGAAAAATTCAGAGGAGAAATGAGTACCAGATGAGAATATTTATCCACAATTCTGCAGGGAGCAGACTAACCAAAATATAAATCATTTTCATAAAATTCTCTCAAATATATCTGCTAAAGGTGATCGCACAAATCTGTGTGCTGGCAATAATGATTTGTGTGACTGGAGGTGGCTGATGGCATACAGAATGCCCAGTTACTTGCCAGTGTCTATGAATCAATACAAATACACATTAATAAATGACAAATGTTTTGCAAAGCGTTATGTGAAAGCAAAGTGACATCAAAACCCCCTTCTAAACAGAATGCTCTCTTAGACTGTCTACATGGACTTTTTTTAAAACACATGTAAACGTACCCACATTTATATGCACTTTTATTAGCATTTTAAAGCTTGCCTTTAAAAACGCTGGAAAACGTCTATGCCACGTTTTAATTTTTGTAAACATTGCAAGCAGCGTTATAGATAACACTCATTAACGTGCCTCAAGGAAACGTCCCGGTGTAGATTAGCCAATTGGAATGCATGGGAATTTTCAAACATGGGCTTTTAAAGCCTCAGGTTAAACGCTGGGGAAAACATTTGTGTGGAATAAAACTAACAAGGGACAAGGCTTTGCTCAAAGTTATCGAGTTTTGTAGGTATATTTTACCCTGACCAATTTCTGTATACAGGATGTTTTTCAAATATGCGGAGGATGGACAGCAAGGAGCCTACAGATATAGAGTACCTAATACTTACCATTTTATTGTTTTATCACGATAAAGGAAATTGTGGCTATACAAAATAATCATACAATAATGTCATTCCCCAAAACACATCTTTTACTTGCCTTATCTTGCAGTGTCCTTATAGTAGCAGCATTCAGTACTTGGACTCCATTGGCAGGATTGGTCCTTTGCACATGGTTGTCATTTAAATTTAAAATTAAACTGTATTCATATAGCTCCAAAATATTACATAGCGCTGTACATTAAATAGGGGATTCAAGTGACAGACAGATACAAACAGTGGCAGGGGAGGAGGAGAGGACCCTGCGCTGAAAACTTTACAATCTGTCAGAAAGTAGAAAACAATAGGAGAGGGGATTTGGGATGGTTATGGAGAAATGAGGGTTTAAAGCAGACCTAAACTAATATTTTAGATACCCTTTATAGTAAAGTAAAAATTATGTTTTTTTTTTTTATACAATACCCTTTTTTTCCCACCAGAAGGAAGATTAATAGCAGGACAGTGTTGCATCTCCGGTGGGATTGAGGAATCGGAGGATAAGTGTGATTTATTTTTTATTTTTAGTTTAGTTCCACTTTAAGAAACAGAAGATGGGTAGGCAAGTTTGAAAAGATGGGGTTTGAGTGCTCTTTTAAATGTGCAGAAAGTAGGCCGAATAGAAGGAAGACCATTACAGAGAGTCGGGCCAGCTCTAGAAAAGTCTTGGAGCCGTGTGTGTGATGAGGTTATGAGTGAGGAAGTCATTAGTAGGTCATTGGAGGAACAAAGAAAACAGATGGGGGTGTATTTTTCTATCAGGTCAGAAAGGTAGGAGGGATAAGAACTCTGAAAGGAATTGAAGGCAAAGCACAGTAGCTTGAAACTGATTCTAAGGTGAAATGGAAGCCAATGAAGAGAACTATAAAGAGGTGCAGCAGAAGAGGAGCGGTGGGAAGGATGGATGAGTCTGGCTGCAGCATTCATAGTACATTGTAGAGGAGAGAGTCGGGTTAGTGGAATACCAGAGAGGAGGAGGTTAAAGCAGTCCACAGACAAGAATCATCTGACGTGTACGTAGCCCCAGGCTTAGATCTCTTGCATACAGAAGCAGGATTTTATCAATTGCCCTGTACCGAGTGCCATTTTTCCTTCAGTTCTGATCAGTGTCCCAGTCACAACCAATGAAAAGAGGAGACCCCCACACGCTGCCACCACCATGCTTTATTGTAGGAAAGGTATTTTTAAAGTGATGGGAAGTCTCTGGTTTGCACCACACATTTCCCATGGTGGCCAAAAAGTTTTAGCCCATCTGACAAGAACGTTCTTGCACGTGCTTGAAGAGTTTCGGAACTGAAAAATACCAGATATCTATTGATCATTGTTGCGTCTTTCAATAAACAATTGAGGAAAAAAGTTATGGTTGACCAGACACTTTATCCCATAGGAACATCAAACAATTGTAATTGTAAAACCCATGCATTGGCAACAGCACTAACATTGAGTTTAGTCCTGAAACCATTTTTTGTAAAATGAGCAAATTTATTTGAGAAATAATGTATTATTTCTAAAGTAAAAAAAAAAATAATAATACATGTTAACTGCTTTGGAATCCAAACATTACTCCTACTGCATATTTTGCATGAAGAAGTTAACCTACAAGCCCGTTCTTTTAATTACTGTTCGTGTCATCAAAAATATTCATCTATTCATACATACACAAATGTACATTTTTTTTTTTTTTGCAAACAGGAAGTAGCCATAAATAAAACTTTATTCTTCAATTTCATTTACAAGCTACCAGGAGCCATGTTGTCTAACCTGGCACCGGATAATTAAAATGGCTGCTGTCACAAATAATAAACCCATACTCTAAGAAGAAAGGGGAAGGAAAAAAAAGCAGTTGATAAAATGAGGTTTTTGTAGGTAAAAGCTATGTAATACTGTCACAAAAAAGTGGCAAAGCGGTCTGGTCTCTCCATCCATATTTTGGTTGCATCATTTCGGTTTAAAATTTAAGCCGTGGGCCATGCGTTTCTCAGCTAGGTTTGCAGTCTGGCTAAAAGTCTGTACAGTCGTTTCATCCTTAGCAGTTTGTAACATAAAAAAAAAAGTTAAAAACTATAGCAGCAACAAAGCAAACCTTGTCACGGGAAGGCATGAGTTTAAAAAAAACAAAAAAAAAGTCTATACAATGTGCGTGAGAAGGTGCATAATTTATCTTCCATCAGCTGGAGTTCGGCTAAGTGACAACATAATTCGGGAAAACCGCTCACACAGCTCGTGCGTGGAAAAGTTGGGTAGCTTTGGCGGGTCATTGAAGCCTTTAATTTCCGTTGAACAATCCAGCAGTTTTGGCAGAAAGTCGGTCAGCTTTTCTTGCAAACAGGCTGGAAATGGATGAAAATTTGATGTCAGTTTAGATTTAAAAGATCCAGGAAAAATAAGGAACATTACAGTACTGATTTAAAGGGCAATATCACACAAAGAGCAAAGTATATCAAGGACAAAATTAAATTGCAGCTTACCAGTGGCTTAGATATGCATTAGTTTACTTTTCCCAGGCTAAATACTAATGTTATTAAAGGAAGCAAGTGGAGAAACGTAATGCAGCCATCAACATCTATGGAAAGTCATATGGTCATTTTATTTGCACGCATACATATGCTTCCTGCATATCCTGAGAACCTACAGGCAGGCTATAGAAATTCTCAACAAGGAGATAATTTTTTAAATGAGCCCTCCCTTACTTCTGTAGCAATTTATTCTGAAATTTTACAGCACAAGCAATTATTCAAAACCCATCTTTTAGTAGTTCATCTCTTAAAACTACCCCACATTAGCAATGACTGGGAAACGTGGGATAAGCTGCAGTAAGATAGGACTGAACAAATTCAATGCATAGTGCTACTAATTGCTAAAAACCTGCAAAAGATGACTATCCTCACCATCTTTAGGACCTAAAGCCACAAGCAAAATGTTTACATATGACACATGGTATTGTGTATCTGTGTGTTTGTAGTTCTATCTGCTGGCTGCAGGAAACAGCAGTAATGTGGGGATCAAACAGAAGAATCACTAAACACAGGGATGAAACAGAAATCCATAACAGGTGTGTCGGATGTGAGGACTCTGGCAGAAGCTGTAGCTCTTGATAAAAAAAAAATAAAAAATTTCTGCCCAACTCCTTAACTCTAAATTACCCTGGAACTTAAAAATTCAACTGGGTTTTAGGTTATCACTCCGTAGGCTGGATAGACCAGTAATTCTCTTGATATTAAACTATCTGGTTTTGGGTACTTACGCTCCATTTCTTGTCCCAGATATGAACACCAGCGATTCCTCATGTCTTCTACAGCAATGATATCCTTTTCCTCCATTTCATCTATCAGTAGCATGGGTAAGCAAGGTACTATCAGTTCATTCATCAGAGTCAGGCCGTTGTTGACTTGTTCCACATCTCCAGACTCGAACATGGCTGCTGCTTTCTCATTTAATTTCTTTAAGACACAAAAGATTAAAATGGTCCATATTTATTAATTATTTGAACTTTGCTGGATAATCATAAAAATCAGAGCATAGATCGCAGCCTGCGGTACCGTTGGAGTGTTCACTCAATGACAGGAGGAGAACCTAATCATGACCTGCCAATGTCATGTTTTCTCCTTATTCTAACACTATCCATCCACGACTCCTTTCATGACAGTCACAGATCCAAAGTACACATACAGAATAGCCTCAAAACTTTATCAGTTTGGAAAGGGAACCTTCCAGGAGTTTCTGATGGAAGTGAACTCTCCGTCGTCAAAATCTCTGTAAGGCTCAGGTAATTATTGGCTGCTTTATCATGAACAGTCAAATACAGCTTTTACTTGCACATTTATCCTACCTGTAGCTACAATTCAGATCTAAGTGCAGTGATCCTCTGAAAATCAACAGGATCAAAGTTTTTCTAATAGTATTCATAAAGTTCACAGAGGATTTTATGGTCACAATTTAGCTTTGGGTAAAAATAATATATAGTAAAAATATAAGTATAAAAGTGTATTCTAGTCTCAATATACAATATTTGTACAACTTTTAAAAAGAGGCCTGCTTAAACAATCCAATAGGTTTATAGTTAGGCAAACCCTTATTTGCAAAGTTGAACAATAACAGTCCATGTAGAATCACCACAACACTTTCTGTCCCACCAAAGACACATTGATATTTGGCTGTAATTTTTTATTCAGTTTTCACTACCAAAAATAGTAATTCCAGTGCCACATTTACTTGTCTTGACTTACCAGGAAACACTCTCTGCGATAGTGTGATATGAGCTCCTCATCATGTCCTCTGTACAGACCTCTGGAGAGCAGCTCTTTGTTGTATTGGTAGCCAAAGATAAGGTAAAGCAATGCTTCAACATAGCTGAAACCAAGAAGACAGACATTTCTAATCTTGCTTAAAAATTTGTAATTACAAAGATGAGGATAGGAGTAAAAGAGAAAGGTTGAATATATGCAGAAAACTAACTCATGAATGCTTTGAATTAGAGCATATCAAGAGATGCAATTGTTCATCACTAGATCTGCTCTGCTTTTCTCAGATTTAGAAATTCTGCGTAAATGAAATATTAATGTTATATTTGTGAAGCCAGCACAGCATGTTTAGGACAAACAATGGTATACGTAAAATATGGTTTTTCCTTCTTAGATTAACTGTCCCCTCAAACATAAGTCATTCCACTGCAAACACATTTCTGCAATAAGCAGATTAGATGCCAGAGCACCAAGAATGGAAAGCAAAAATGTACATAATCGAGCACCCTAGGTTCTGGGACTCCCAGCTATAATAGGTTCACTTTAAATAAAGGAAACATTATGGCCGTCAAGTAGCCATAACCTTAAAACATTTTGGGAGTTAATTGGGAAGTGTGTAGATTGAATTAGACAATGCTTTAGGATACTTAATAAAATGATTTTTTATCCCAGTATCACATTCATGGATTTGATCATAAATAAAACAATCTGCCCCATTTACATGGGCTCCTTATTGCAGATGTAAAGAATAAATCTCACTTACCTTTTGTTTTGAAACAGCTCCAAACCAATCAAGATGTACATTGTGGTGTCCCGGAAAGTCTTGTACTCTTTGTGCCAGCGCTATAAACATATCATATACAAACATTGGTTTGATATGCAATGACAAAACACCACATTGGAAGATGACAATTATAACATTGATTACAGAACAGACCAATGAATGAAAACAATATAAAAGGGGCAATCAGACTAAACTGAACAAAGTGGTGGTGACCTGATTTCTGAATAACACTTCTTTATAGACTTATGAGAATGGAGCTTGTTAGTACAATGCCCATCATGACTAAACCTCTACTACTGGGACATTAATTTGGCTTAAAGAAACCTACCAAAAGCATCCAATCTGTCTTTACTAGTCTAGACTTGTGCTTTCATTATTCTGAGTCAGAGATAAATGCATGTATGAGACATACAACTGAACCTGACAAAATATTTTTGATGCTCATTAACTAATCCAGTAACTCACACCCATCATAAATTAAGTAGGTGACAACACTATTTACAGCTGTCAATGCAGCTAAAGTCAACTCACCACCTCCAGTATGCTCACTGGACTATATGATGCCAGATTTGCCTATTGCTAAAGGAAGTCCTGAACACTTCCTAGCATGATCTCTGTAGTAGTGCATGAACTAGATCCTGACTAATACATAAATGATCACTCCCAATCTGATTTATAGCCAATGTGGGGTTATGGAGTACATATAGTTATGCAAAGTTAAAATATATTTTCTAAATATTCTAAAATAATTTAAACATTGAAACAACATTTAAGGATTTCATATTAAATATGCCAAGAGAATTTTATCAATAGTTGCCCCTTAGCAGTGCTTAAATGTGGAAATCATCTTCTTTTACCTTTTACAAGGGACTGATTATTTCTTTCTAAACATATACAGATGTACCTATGGGTAGGTCGGTGTAGCCTATCCCCTCTTTTCCCAATAAAAGGGATTGCATAGAACAAAAGATTGTTTCTGTTTAACAGCATCTGAAGAGCTTTTTTTATATGCACAAATAAAACAAGAGATAAGATTTTGTATTGCTCATATACAGACAACAGAGACTACAAATAAAGCCACCTACCTTGTATTCTTCCATATTAACCTCATCAGGTTTTATCATTTCGAATTTGGCCTGAGCTACTTTCATTATGTTGCGGCAACTGGAAAAAATAAAAATAACATTTCTTAGGTGACACTTTGTATTCCTATTACATTACCTGAATCATTTGAAGTGTAATATGTACCGAGTATTTCTTATTCTGGGAAAACTTCACCAAGAAAGGTGTCTCTGTATGGCATGCAATTTCCTACAGGTATATGTGTTGTGTTTTGGTAGAAACGTATCCTTCTAGGGCTAACACGTTCACCTTTAAAAAATAATCTACTATAATTTAATTTTCTTTTGTCAGGCTTTTCTTTCCTTAATTTTCACCTGGAAATCCTGCAAATGACATTTCGTGTGCTTTTGTGTCTACACGTGTCTATGTATGTAAGTATGTATATGAGAAAGTGTTCAAATTAAATGCAAAAAGTTTGCCTTGCAAACCCACAGAGTGGTAATTTATTGTCATATTAAGATTATTGGATCATCTCAAAACTAAAAACATGGAAGAGGACAGAGGAAATATAATAATTAAAGCATTCACAGCCATCTGTAAACAAATAACATAATCTGAAGACCAGATAACTCCAAGAACTTTGTTTTGGGGGCATTAACCCACTCCATGGCTTTCTAGTTTAAAGAAAACCAATCACTAAACAAACAAGAAGGCTGCCATCACTTACATCCTATGAAAAAGGATTCTGGTCATTTTTTCAACTGAATTTTTTTTATTAATAGTTTCGTTGGTCTGTGTTCTAAAAATCAACCTGGCAAATAGCATTTGCACAATGCTGGTAATGCCCCCCCCCCTATATTACTTTCATGACAGGTTTAGTTTAAGGTGGAAAAAAAAAAAGGTACACCAGACTTGTTATATTACCGTTCATCAAAACTCAGGTTGCGATCAGCAAACTGCTCCAGCAGGGTTCTTTCAATGATTTTCTTTGGCGCCTGGCTCTGAATGAAGTAAACGACCGCATGCTGTAACCGGTAGTCAGTCTCTGGAGGGGGATCCTCTTGTGCTAGTTTCAATAACCGTGCATACTCCGTTTTGATGGCCTAAGCGAAACAAAGAACAGACTTGTACTACACTGAGAAAAGTTGCAATCATACAAATCCATCAGCAGACACAGAAAATCATGTCATCTTTTGCATATATACAGAAGCAGCTGCTGTCTGGATGGGTCTAGTAGCAGTGCTGGTACAAATTGCTAAAAAATGGTAGACTGGTATATTTACTGACTCTGTATTACATGGGCTGATTTTGAATCATTACACATCTCCCTTACCTGATTATCAGTGGTGTGTGCACTATGACATACTTATATATGCAGGATAGATAATGTAGACCTGGGGTGACCACTTTTTTTTGGCTTGCGAGCTACTTTTAAAATGAAAATAAAAGTCAAAATGATCTACCAACAATATAAACTTGGACTAGGACTAAACTCCTGTGCGTGGTAGAGTTTATTTTGAAAGGCAGGGGTCCGCGATCTACTGACGTTGCCTTTAAGATCAACTGGTAGTTTTAGACCCACCTGTTGGGCACCCCTGACGTAGACCATATTAATCAAAGGAAACCCTTCAGGACAGATACAAAGTTCAGTGTTCTCCCTAACCCCTTTTAGCTGGGTGCACCATCCAGCACTTTTCGGCAACCACCCAGCTGTTGTTAGGTCATTAAAAAAAAAAAAGCAATAAACCTTTTTTTTTTGGGGGGGGGGGGGGGATCTTGATGGAATGAATTAAAGCAACATATTAAAAAAAATTAGAAACAAAATAAATGCTGCTCCGGGCTCTTTTTTAGGGTTGGCTAAATCTTGAGCCTTTGGGTATGCGTTTTTTTGGTAAAGGGAAGGTTATCATCCCTTTGAACAAAATGCACATGATCAGATAACTAGGTTCTTGGTTTGGAAAGCAGCACTTTCTGTAGAAAAACATAAGAACTGCAGTTATCTTGTTATATTTGCAGCACACAGCAGGCACTTTTGGATGACTGCGCCAAAGGTCCATTGTGTCCCCCAGCATATAAAAATTGATCCAATTCTCTTTGATGCTACACTTTTGCTCCATTACTATAATGACTGTGTACACTGATCAATAGTAAATGATGAGTATAGAAGATGAATATATTTTTTACTGTTTTGGAGACACTCCAACCATATGTGATTATTCAGTGCATGTGCATTAAAAATGATTCCATTTCTGGAATGTGTGTTGGATGCTGCAAAGTACAGTAGGTATGATAAAGGTAATATATACCGTGCTTCCCCGAAAATAAGACCTACCCCAAAAATAAGACCTAGCACTTTTCCCCCAACCTGCCCTAATATAAGACCTACCCCGAAAATAAGACCTAGTAGAAAAAGAAAAAAAAAATACTCACCGAGCGGGAGACAGCGGGCGTACACACTCCGGAGCCGCACAAGCCGATGCTTGCCTTGTAGTTCCGGCTCCTGTCACAGGCGGAGTGATATTACATGCACTTCGCCTGTCAGAAGCCAGGAACTCGGCTCGCGTCTTCTGATAAGGTAAGTTTTTTGTTTTTATTTTAACCAGCACAATTACGGTATAAAAATAAAAAAATAAAATAAAAATGTGAGCAATCATTGCCCCAGCCACATTTTGTGCTGATTTTAGGTTTGTAAGGACAAGCTGGCTGATTTAATACAGTAACAGTGCAAGAAGAGAAATGCTGAATTCAGTAACCAATACCGGTAGCAATGAATCAATGAAGAGTTTAATTTACAATTGGGTCACCATATAAAACTCTCAAATGCACAGAAAAATAAAAAAAATAAAAATGTGAGCAATCATTGCCCCGGCCACATCCACTGAGTGCTGATTTTACACAGATCCACAGATGCTGTACAGTGCACCTGTGGGTTACCGTATCTTTTCTGGTGCACTGTGCTGCATCTGTGGATCAGTGTTAAAGCACCTTAATACGTTAACCACTTCAAAATGTGCCTTTTTTTATGGCCATATTCATACATGAATATGGTAAGTGTCTTTTTTCATTAAAAAAAGTATATAAAGACCTACCCTGAAAATAAGACCTAGTGTGTTTTTGGAAGCCCAAAAAAATATAAGACAGTGTCTTATTTTCGGGGAAACACGGTATATATATATATATATATATATATATATATATATATATATATATATATATATATATATATATATTTAAAAATTGAAGCCTTCTAAATATTAACCGATTGGGGCTCAATGTACACATGCAAGGACATTACCATTTTTTATGCTTGCCTTTGCAAATTATTTCCTTTGAACATATCCTATTGCACCCACATTCACAAATAATGTTGGACTGTGAAGAGAATATAGTATTCAACACAAATCACTACATCAGCTTTAGCCTATGATGTATCCAGACAGGACTAAGAACTTTTCAGACAAATTGTAAAACAGTAGCTGAAGTAAAATAAAAAAAATGAGCTGGGGAAATCCATGACTTTCATCTGCATTGCTAGCTTTGTTAGAAGACACAATATAGGTAAGGATATGATACAACACTTGTTTGTGCCAACTTTGCTGCCTGGTGACCTACATCACACAGAAGGGAAGCAAAAAACACGTCCATCTGTAACGAGACAGAGATTCACTCTAGTTTTAGGCATACGAATAAAGATAAACAGGAGTTTAAAGCAGGACTCCAGGCAGATAAAGAGTTCGGAATGCAGGTCTGTATTAATGTGTGTCTACATGGATTTTGAATGAAAATATGGTCACCAGTTGAATATAACTGGATCAGAATACTGCAAGGCTGGGCAAAGCAGCACAGTTGTCCTGCACCGTTCATGTTCTAACAAGAGTCAGAGGGAAAACAGCTGCTTCCCCATTCACGGTCATCAAGGAACAGAGGAGGAACATAACTGAAATGTTACTTAACAACAGCACACAGAATCAGGCCTCCCAGAGCGCTGTCCTTGTGGCACAACCATGTAAATCTCATGGTTGTACCACAGAGCACAATATAGGTACCTCAGTGTATTTAGCCATTTATCTGGAGATCAGCTTTAGGTTGTAAAACTACAGTTTTCTTTTATATGGTTCCATGCGTAAAACAGCTCTATATGACTAGGAAACAGAAAATAGACTTCTACAGTATATTATGAGGGGGATGGAGTGGCTAGCTCAATTACAAGAAACCAATGTATTTATGTAATATAGAAATTCCCATTATTGGTTTTGATCCTTTTGGTAACTTGCATGCCAGGAATGACCCATTATGTTCATCTGAGGATTTCTGCAGAATTATGCACACCTTCACGCTGAGCCATAAATATTCTGCACTCCCTGAACTAGTCAGGAAATTAAATCAATCATACCTTATTTCTGTTAAGGAGCGTGAAGCTTTGATTACACCATAAATTGTCGAGACTGCAGATGTACCCCTAAAATATTTCCAAACTCTTATTAAAAGGGATCACCAAAAAATTATATGAAAGTCAAATTAAAGCATAAATGGCCTGTGTGCGCCAAATTTCAACACATTACTGCTGACTTCAGTGTTCTCCCCAGCCCCTTTTAGCCAGGTGCACCTCCCAGCACTTTTAGGTAACCACTCGGCTGTTTTTGGGTAGTCACCCAGCAACCCGCCTATAATTTCTTCCCACCCAGCTTAAGAAAAATTCTGGGTTGAACAGAGGACTTGTAAGACAACGCCACCAGCCTGTATGGGAAGTCAGACTGCGTGGAAACCTTTGAACATTACCCAGTGGGGACCACAGGCACCCACGAAGAACAAAGTAGAGGAATGTTCTGTTCATAAATCTCCCTGCAACCAGCACAGTCCATGCTCTGTCTCTCTCTCTCACTCTATTTTCCATGCAATGCTTGAAGGATTTCATGGCAGGCAGCAATATGCTTTTCAAACAGATCAGTGGCCAATGAGATTCGAGTTTTCCCACTTTAAATGTACCAGAATTTATTTGTCAATTAACCATTTGAAATACATTTTTTGATATAGCAAAGTAAGGATTCTAAAGACATGACTTAGATAGTGGAAGTGAAGGACGTAGGTAAGCTTTAAAAATGCCTCACACTCTCTTCAACCTCTTTTCTACACTAAACTGCACTTTTTAGTTGACCAATGGATGTATATGTGATCCCTATGAAGCCCCTAATAACATACGTTCTACATCATGCAGCTTTTAATGCTGCCACCTTTTAGGTACACCTCCATTCAGGATTTATTGGAGAATGGCAAAAACCCTTCTCAAACCATGAATCAAGCTACTAAGAACAGATGCACACTGGGAGCATTGCAATTTATGCATGTCATGTGTGCTGAAATGCAACACCTTGGCATGCACTTACACGGCACCCATGAAGGTGAGGGCACCAAAATAACATTGAATGCCAAGTAAATTTCAGAACGCGTCGGATTCAATATTTGCAATGAAACCACACCTTCCGGGAGAGCTTTGTATGTATGTTTTAGGGTAATATTTGTTTTCTTTGGCAGAAAGTAGCCCTTCAAATTGAATTGAAGTTTTGCTTTCTTTGGGTGTGCTGCAGTATATCGCAATCTGCTGTACTGCGTTAAAATGAACTATTTTCGCCCAGGGCAAACACACACACTGTGAGACTGGGAATTTTGAAAAACATATTTTTACATATTTTCGCTCTGGGATGTGTTGCTTTACTACAGCAAAATGCATGCCAGGGCTTTTGGTGACAACAGGCTCTAAGAGCCGACTGCATAAAACAAACTAATTTAAGGAGGCTGCTAGCAGTAGCAATGGGTCTCTTGTGTGCTTAACTTATTGTGCAATGGCAAACCCAGTTGGTGATATCATTTTGGCATTTTTTACCTTTTTGAAAATTAGAATTCCACTTCATAATTTAGCACATTGATAAATGTGAGAATGAGTGGGAACAAACTGGACTATGATGCAAAAAAAGCAGAGAAAACCAAAACAAATATCCAAGAGACAAACTAAATGCCAACAGCAAATGAAAACATGTTAGAAATTGTACCTTAAAGAACCCAGCTTCAGGCCCACACATGTCATACACATTCCTGGATTTACCTATGGCCATGATGATACCTTGCATGTTCGGGGTCATCATGATCTGCCACAAAGGATTTCAGTTTTAATGATCATCATATTGTTCAACAGTGTAACAGAGCTCAGGCATGCAAACACAGGATTTCTATTGCAAAGCAAATCGCCACATGCATGTGCCATGGAGCGTGTGCTAACGGTAAATCAGAGCAGGTTAGTGAACGCTATGAGTGACGGATGTGAGGCTGCATATGCCTGCAACATAACAATGGTGGCTGAAGCAAGTAGAAGACATTCAGAAGAGGAACGTTAGAACCCAGGCACCACCAATAAAGCACTATATTGGTTAACAATCAAGGATTAGAAAAACATATGGTAAAAATACATGCTATTAACACTTTTATACAACCCTATCTACATGTTACGAGCAAACCTAATGGTAGTGAGTGACTTCTCTATACCACTTGCTTTCATCAATAGTGAGAGCTTAAGTTACCCAGAAGCGTTCTACCAACATACAACATCTGCACAACACAACACCAACTCAAAACCTATCCCTGTGAAAAGGTTATAAGGTCTCAGAAGGGAAAAAAAAGGAAAAAGTATAGCTAACGCAGCATTGCACTGCACCAATTTCTGCCAATATTCACATTGTGTCCATCCATTTTGTATGTATTTATGTATGTATGAGATGTATTTATACCCTGTACTGTGTTTGTTTTGTAGATCAGATGCTAATGGAAGTAAAGAACTGCAAACCACTAGCTATAAGTGAAAGGAGCCTAAGGGGAGCAGGAACTGAAAAAAGAAATATCTTATACAAGTAGTACAAGTACCCTCAAAAACCCAGAAAATTCTGCAAGAAGATGCAGACTTGTCAATGACATATGATTATGATAGGGACATTAGATTGTAAGCTCCTTTGAGGGACAGCCAGTGAATTGACCATGGACTTCGTACATCATTGCGCAATCTGTTGGCGCTACATAAATACTGTGTAATAATAATAATAATAATAATAATAATAATAGTGGTCAAATATAAACATTTGTGTACACTAGCTCTTAGGCTACCAATAATGCCAAACTCCAGAAATGCCACCACCACCTGACTCCCCTTTACTACTAGCCCCTTTAATTGCTGGGTAAAAATAAAATAAAAAATTGGCTAAATCTGTTATCTGACATTTATCATCTTCACTTCAAGGAATATAGGCCCTACTACTGGTCCCCATGTCGTTACCCTAGTAATGTGGTCACTTTCCCCTGGCTTCCCAATGGCGACCTCTAACATTTTGGAAAAAGTGCAGCATTAAAATGATGTTTTAAGGGGACTGATTAGTGTGAGCACAGATTGCAGCATTGGTCTCCACTCTAAGAAATGGTGTTGATAAAGGAAACGTGATGTCGGGGGGAAGAAAAAGATGTTGGAGGGGTGTTTTGCTAACACAAAAAGTTTTCTAACTGGTAGGTTTTAGAAAACAAACATTTAGAGAGAAGGTGCTCTTATTAAGAGTCACCTCTGCCTTCCTAGCAATCTCCACAGTGGAAAAAGAAAGCTGAAACAAAGGTAAAGCGAGGAATGCTAAGCATGGAGAAAAATGAAAAACACAAATTAATACCTTTTCCTAAGATACAATTAAAAATGGTCGCTATGTAAAACTGAAGCCTCACTTTTTAAAAATCCTTTATTTCATAGGCCTCAGTAAAGTGATACCTTTAGATTTTAGCTTGATGTACACCTGTGTATGTGAGCTGGAGATGAAGGTAGATAGTGTTTTGTCATTGAAGTTAACTTTTTTTCTAGAATGAATGAACCTCATAAGCAGCCTGATAGAAAGTGCAGTGCATGTCATGTAGTCCTGGTGACAGCACGCAATCAATGGTAAAAACAATACAACTACATAAACACATAGAAGGGAGGGCTGTGGCCCTGGGGAAGAAGTGTCTTACTGCAGGATCCTATTGAGAAAACGAATATCCATGGTAAATGTCTGCATTAATAAATCAAGTCCCTCAACATAAAAGAAATAAGGTAGACTGTTATGAGGAGATCTCTGGGTTTACATATACTTTAACATTCTTCTATTCATTTGAAAAATCAATTTCGAAAAAAAAAAAAGTGAAGTGCAGATTCATTGGACGATAAATGTCAAATACAGGGTATCTCACTTTGTCACAGCCAACCATTAGACTGGACCTGGGGAATGTAAAAGAATTAGGAGTTCATAAATTGTGAAGATCTCAAATTAGGCTGGGTAGAGCAAGTTATTGAGATCATCTGAAGAGCTTCTTCAGACCCAAATCACACTTGTGTGTTTAAAAAAGCATGCAAATATTAGTCATTATTTTAGGAAAGTACATAAAATCAAATATAAAACAGATTTTTTTCTCAATATGCACATTTTGGGAGACGGACACACATTCTCCATATGGAGGTTTTCTTGTGTTATATCCTGTTATTAACACAGCCTGTGCACTACGCTTTAACCCCCACCTTCAGCAAAAGTTCCTGTGTGCCCATGACAGCCTCTGCAAAACTAAACTACAAAAAAGTTAAAAAAAAAATAAAAATAACCAAATATCTGAATTTAACTTGGCTAATAGTACTTTATTTAGCGAGGGCTACCTAACTGGTAAAAACTTAAATTGATTGCTCATGATTGAGCAAAAGTTTTTTAACAGATCAACTGATGAAAAATCCAACTTTTGTGCATACATACTTAGTATCTTACTATAACAATATTATGTCAATCAGATACATATTGGCTCTGAAAACTAACAAGTGTACAAGCTACTGCTGCTAAAGTTTCTGTGCACTCCAGCTTCACTAAACAAGTACATTTTAATAAAGCAAGTAAAATGGAGTTACCCTGCGGTGATTTGCCTCTGCAGCTTCCCTGAAGATCATATTCAGATTCACTTACGTGGACAACCTAACAGTTTAACACTAACACTATTGGGAATCCATAAGAAAATCCAGCACCATCAGCATTAGAAAGCCTGACACCATAAACAGTGTTTACAGAGATGAAACACCCCTAAAGCAACTTTAAGGGTGAAATTAAAACAGCAAGCAGACTTACTTACTGGCTATCGGCTACAACTTGGCCATAAGGTAGTGCAGAGCTTCCTTTTTAATATTTTTCACCAAAAGAAAAAATTAGGGTTACGTAAAGTGTTAGGCATCCCTTTGCCAAGCAGAATCAGCCACCTCCTATGAAGCATGCAAACAAATTTCTCTGATGATTGGCGTTAAGGTAAAAGGTGTTTTATTAGTTGTGTATTTTTGGCATGCCACAGTAGGACAGTCAGGCAGCAAAACAATAAAAAGCTCCAGGGAAGGGAAGATATGGCACAAGGGTGGGGCGCTCAGCAGCCAGAATGGTAAAAAAATTAAAATGGTACCTCGTCGTCATAACCCCCCTCCTCTGACTCAATAACAAAAGTCCCTACGTGAGGGATCGCCACCTCCACAACACGCTGGCTGGGAGCTGCTGGCACCGTGGTGTTATCAGTGGGCTGCAGGAAAGAGAAATGATGGGAATACAACATTAGCTGGATTACCAATGCAGAGCAGTGCCCCTTCCCAGAGTGTAAAAAAAATAAAAACAAAACAAAAATAAATGAAGTATGGAAAACTACAAAACTTTATACAAACGTAACTGCTTTGGATAGGCGAAACTCATAGCACAGTACTTTCCTCTGAACCCTGTTTGCTAAAGTCGCCCTGCCACTGCCCTCCTCTCTCTGTGTACTCAACCTTTTAGACTTTGTAACTTTGGTGGGGGGATTTTCTGACCTAATAACCCAGAATTAGTGAGAAGAGCTTTGCATTCAACCCCCAACATTCTCACATCTCTTGAAGAAAATGTTGTAAAGGGTTCTTATTAAAAGGCAGTATGTTTATAAAATGCAAATGTGTTATTTGAAATGCAGAATGATGTTGTATAGTTCATCTTTTTATAATAATGACGTTTTAGAATGGTTTATCACAACTTTCTGCACTGCTGCACATAATGGTGAATGTACATGAGTATACAAAGACTTTTTTATTGTTGTCACCTGACATAACAGATACAAATATCTAAGTTTATAACTTGTGATTGTGTCAGAAGTAGACCTAAAACTCTAGGCAAATAGCTGAATACACACACTTATGTAAAGTGATTTACCAGCAGAAGGATTTGGCATTCTGTTCAGTTACTTTTCTCATTAACACAACCAGCCACAATACACTACCAGAAACTACTATTTCTGGATTTAGCTTTACAGCTTCCTGTTTCTCATTGGACAAATATGGTAATGTTTATTCAGTGGCCAATGAAGGGCCAAGCTGGGGTAGGGAATGATATTGGAAGCTGCAAAAAACTAATTGCCCAGCTAACTGCACAAAGCAATCTAACATTTGTGTAAAGCACAAGACTGGCTGCAGAGAGTTGCAAAACGTTTGCCTCTTAAAACAGGTCACACATGCACTTTACCAGGGTATTCAGCCATTTGCCAGGAGTTTAACTTGACAGTTAAACATGACTGTTGTACTTCTCAAATGTAAACTTAGGGATAAGAGAAAAACCATTGCTTGGTGCATTTCACTGCTTTTTCGTGTATGCATTTAAAAACATTCATTCAGTCAAGTCAGGGAAACATCCAGAAAAGGAGTTTTCCCAGGCACAGCTAGGTAAACGCACAAAATTGCATGTTATGTAGGTTTTATACACACAAACACATAAAAATGTAGCTGTGAACAAGTCTATTAGAATTGAAGGGGATTTGTACTTGTACCAAGTTTGTGTTACTTCATCTCAATGATGGCTGAAATTCAGGAAGCAAATTTATTTAGTACAAAATTGACAGTTATACCCAATTAACCCTCTCCCAGTGTTTGAGAAATATAAAGACAATATCCAGAATGCCTGCCCAATGCACAAAAGGCAATTTTCCCGGAGAAAGGGAAGGTTTGGTTAGGTGGAGGTCTATTTTGTGCTGAATAAATATGCTTCTTAAATTGCAGCCACTCTTTAAATCCAATTCTTTATTAATGCTTTTCTAATATCATTTTGAAATTTATAAATACATGAATATGAAGTCTTCGATGTTTACAAATTCAATACAGTTAAAAATATGTTAAAAATATATATCAATATTAAATTATCTTATAAAAGCATTTATCTTACATTGGGAGTGTTGAATCATGTAAACGTAAGATTTATGCTTTTATAAGATCATTTATTATTCATATAATTTTTTTTTAAAACATTTTTTTAAATATATGTTTTTGATTTTATAGCATCTATTCCACCTGAGGAAGTGGACATGTTTCACAAAACGTGTAGAGGTTGTTCTATGCTCGAAACATATTGATGTTTCATTGGATTGATGATCTGTTTTAAATGCCTACAAGAAAAAAAACTTTTTATTTAAGAATTGTTAATGAAGTGTTTTGTTCTCCTGTTAATGTGAGATATATAAATATATATACTGCCGCAAAAGTCCCCTTATTTTTGTCTACCTTTTTAAAAATCATTTTGAAATTGTATTTTTAATACAGGTGGAGCTCTAGGATTTATCCCTTTAACCTTTGCAGGGAGGTTCTACAATTTTACTTGTTGGCTGTTGCTGGGAATGGGTTTTTAAATTATCTGTCAGTAGTATACAGTTTGATAATCTTATAACTAATTCTATGTGCCTAATATTAGATTTGGCAACAAATGAAACTTTTGATTCTGTGGTCAGACTAAACAGAAGTGCCCAAAATGATTCACCTAGAACTAGATGAAAACATGAGGGTCTTAGTCATATATTCTTAAGTGGTTTATCCTGTGCCTCCTTTTAAAGAACCCTGCCAGTTCTATGCCAATATAAGATTGCACCAAAAATATAACCTAGGCTACTCCCATACTAAATCATTTCTTTGCACACTGGCTGCAGAAATTTAACATCAACTAATTTAATACATAAAATACATTTATTTTTATGTATTTGTAAATGTGTGAGATGTGGTGTTGGAAATTATGTTTTTAGTGTCTTTGTTTACAGATCACAACACTTTCTTAATACTAAATGACTGGGGACTTTAAATGAGGTTGGGCCCAACATTGTAAGGAATTCACTAATCATCTTTTAGCTAAATAAAAGTTAGGTTCTGAAAGGAAAAGAAATGAATTTTAGCTCCAACACAAACCAATGAATTGCCCCATTCCTGGTTTAGAAAAGACTAAGCTGTGCCAGTTTTTTATTGACATCAAGGAGGTTTATATTTTTATTTCAAGCTTCTGAATAAAGGTGTTAGCGGGCCAAAGAACAATAATGGTCCTATTACATTGATGCTTTATATATTGCTGTGTAACAACCATCCTCAGTGGTCCAAGAGCAATCTGATGCTAGATGGCACAGCTGGCATATGTGATGGCATCTGGCTGCATATAACTGCTAAAGATCCAGATGTTCAGCTTAAAGTATAGAATGACTAGGCATTTCATACATGCCATATGACAATTCTTTGGCAACCTGATGATATGCTGGGAGATACTGAAATGTATCTAATATATAAGACTTCCCTGTACAAGTCTGTGTCTCCCACACCACGCTAAACAATATTCATTAAGGAGGGGCATATAACCATCACCTGGTTTTGTAATGACAGCCTTTGGGTAGAACTGGGATTTCTGTTAGGGATGCTTTACCAAAGATAGCATGCAATTCAGTTTTCCAGCATCCACAAATAACAGAAATATCCATGTTTGGCAGTGTTTTTAAAGCGTGCCTTTATAACCTGTGATGTCTTTGATCTTGGGACCGGCCCACTGTCTTACTCACACGAGTAAAGCTCTAATGCCAAGAAAACAAACTATAAATGATTCACTAACCGTTTGCAAGACTGCCTCCGGACCTTTGTCTTCAGACTCTGTGGCTGCCTGGCTGATGGCAGTAGTGGTTTCTTCCATCGCCTCCTCAGGCAGCTCTGTTCTTGTTGGCTGCTCAAGGTACTCTGGTTCTTTTACAGGAGCTGTATGGACAGAAAGAAAAATAGTAAAGCCCATCATACCCATCAATAAGTAACGGGGTTGCCCAGTAAGGTTTTGAGTTACATTTATCTGATGCAAAGACAAAAGCTGAGAGGTGGGTAGAAAGCAATGAAGCATCTCACCATACGAGGGGACGCTGAGAAGTTCCAGGCTTTGCCCAGAAAGAAGAGAGCCAGAGTTAAAAAATAACACATTTATTCAACATTTTCCCCCATGAGACTGATGCACTTGGTACAGCGTAGTTGCAGCTTTTCTAGACAGTTCAAATAAAAGTCCTTTGGTTGGATCGCAAACCAGCTCTCAGCAGAATCTATGACGTCAGAAATATCCTCAAAACGTTGCCCCTTCAGGTGTTTCTTCAAATTCGGTATAGTCTGAAAGGGCCAGATCAGGTGAGTAGGGGGGATGGTGGACCAATTGGAAACTCAGGGTGTTGAATCTGGCAGCCACTGTCCTGCAAAAAAAGGATCCCTTTGGTCAACTTTCCACGGTGTTTCGCCTAATTGCCTCCTTCAGCTGGTCCAGGAGGTTAGCATAATACTGTCAAGTGATACTAGAGCCCTGAGGTAGGTAGTCCACCAACAGAATACCGTCTTTGTCCCAGAAAACGGGACGCCATGACTTTTTTCTGGGTTCGAAACTTCTTCGGCCATAGGGACCCGCTGTTGCGCCATTCCTTTGACTGTTCCCAGTCTCAGTCACTAACCTAGCCAAAAAGTCCTGTGCAGCTTCAAAATGGGCCAAAACAGCTTTGGATGCTTCAACTCTTCCTTCTTCTAATCACTGTTTAAACATTTCGGCACCCACTTCGCTGAAAGCTTGTTCATGTCTAGGATAGTGGTGATAAACCCAGTTGAGGTTGGGGGGCGCCCAAGTGGGGGCTCATCTTCAACGGTGAAATGCCCAGTCTTGAAACGAGATATCCAGGTTTTGACAGTGCTGTAGGAAGGACACTTCTCACCCAGTGTTTGTGACATCTCAGTGTGAATGTCCTTTGCCGACTTTCTCTGGAGAAACAAAAACTTCATGACCACCTGTAACTCCAACGACGTGAAACTTGCTTGTGCCTCTGCCATCACAGCTTCTCACTAAATGAAAAAACAGTTTTAGGAATCGCAAACACCTGATATTTGCACAGTTACATACTAAGATATTAGGTTGTCAAATGCCCACATTTTTCTATTTCATCTGGAAGGGGGCAAAGCCAGGAACTTCTCAGCACCGCCTCGTATTTATAGCTCCATTATGGCCATGTGGGTCCTTTGCAGGCTTCAGTGTGCAATGAATAGCAAATATCATTATCTGCTGCCTCTTCTAAATAATCCCTTATGACACATGAACACAATGATATGCACAAAAAATGAGGACGTATGCAATACCAGACACAGAAGCTGGAGGTGGCTTTATTGTTTTCTGAGACATCAGCATCTTCTCTTGTTCGGCTTTCCTAAGCTGCTCCTTGTCCCAATCTTCAAGTTCCTTCTCAAACCGTCTGTTGTCTTCTTTGACAAATTCCTTTAAATCAGTAGGTAAAGTGTCCATCCCAGAGAGCACCTGTCCTGTCTCCTTGTCATACTCCTCTGGAAAGACAGAAAATAAATAATAATAAAAAGAAAATAAATAAATAAAAAAATCTGAACACTTTAGAGCATGTTTTACTAAAGGCATTGACACAATGAAATACAAGAGCAGAGCTTGAAGGATAATATTGGAGTCTATTGGAAAAAAAAAGGCCTACCCTAAGGCTGGAACATATGCAGCTTGTTCCTTTTGACGTTCAAAGTTTGAAGCTTAAAAAAATATCTTGGTATGCAAGACCTCCTATATTCCTTCTAGTTGTGCAAGTGCATGAATTTAGCCAAGAACCGGTAGTGATGTTGAAAAAGCAGATAAAGCCAAGATGAGTATGGGTAGTCCCCCGGTTACATACGAGATAGGGACTGTAGGTTTGTTCTTAAGTTGAATTTTTATGTACGTCAGAACAAGTACAATATTTTAATAAATGCAATTAGGACAAATGTTTGTCTGAACATATTATTAGGCAGCATGGTGTCAGCTACTGTATAAAATCCTCACTGTGAGCTAATCAAAACTATGTAACCTAGACATTCTCTGACTTCTGATGTTCTTTGATATGCAAAAAGGTCTGGGTCATTAAAGAGCTACAAGATGCGGCAAAGGAGCTTAGTCCTTATAATCACTCAGCTGTGCTTAGCTTAAGATTTCTTCTGCAAGTCATGCAAAACCGCCCCCCCTGCAAGAAATGTCCCGTTCGTATGTAGGAGTCCTCCGTATGTTGGATGTTCTTAACTCAGGAACTACCCGTACAGATTTCACAAAACTTTTTGACATTTTCTCTGTGCTTTTTGCATCAATTAGATTAAAAAATTCAAAAATCTAAAATAAAGTCTCGCTCTCGGAAAGATTTTAATTTGCCAGAAACATTAGGCTTTCCTGCTGCTATACCCTCAGCTTTCTATATGTGATGGGTGGAAAGAGTGTGTGCATTTTGGAATACCTTTACTGCATTACATAAGTCAAAAAGGTTTCTAAATCTCTCTCTGTTTTTAGAAGTCAATATTAATTTTGACTGGAGTTAGTTACCTTGTATTAAGTGCTGTTCATGCTCATTTATATACATTAAACAGTAAGCGCTGGCATTTCTGTACCCTCCAAAGGAATCCCGTTCTAGCTCTTCCCATGAAGATTTGGTGACGGAGATGTCATTATATTTCATCCACCTTTTTTCATTGTGGTCAAAAATATATGCCCAGTAGTGTCCTGCGTTAGCTTGGCCTTCATGGACCAACACTGCGTGTAACCTGTATGGAACCTGAAAAAAAATTTTAAAAAATGTTTTCATTTCTAATAAAGCATCCTGTAGTTCTGCAATAATTAAACACAGCCTTTGTTAAGTTACATTGAACAATAAACATATTTATAATGTTTATAAACATATAAACATTACAACACATACTTGTGTCATCAGCTTGTCCGAGTACATAAGTTCTATTGTCCGGTGTATCCTTCCGATACTGTCCTGTAGGTCTAGAAACACAGCAAATGAATGAATGAATTGAATTAGAATTATTTTAGTTTGCATCAAAGTCACATATGTACACATCAGGGAGAATTTTTCTTTGCCTTACAATAAAAGTGTATGATAGGGGGATGGGGTAAGGTATAAAATAGCTGGTGTTCTCTAGCGGTCTTCCTGAGTGTGACTCGAGTGGATTTTACCTGCAAAAAAGTAATCCCGCTAGGGGTTGCTAAAAACAATAAAAAAAACCCACATACCTTGTTCCTTTGGCGTCCCCCAGCGTCCTGCTTGTCCGTCCAGGTCCTTGGGACACCTCTTTCTTCTTTGATCTTCTCCCGGCAACTGCAGAGACGTTCTCAGGAGTTTCCCGGTGACGTCAGTGCATGCGTCGGTTCGTGCGGGAGGAGCGTCGGGCAATTCAAATAATTTTGTATTGGATTCAATACAAAATAACTGTACTTATAGTCCAATACAAAGAAATCTTTATGCAACTGTTACATGCTACTGTACAGTTATATTATTATATTACAGGTTCCACCATTTTTTTTTTACCAGATTTTTTTTATTTAGTTTATTATTAAATTTATTAAATATTGGACATATTTCGGTGAGTTATCCCTAAGAATTTTAAGCCTACAATGTAAAATAAATTTCCATGCAAAAAATGTAACGTTTTTTGCGTGAAAATATGGAGAGAATTAGAACACTGGGGGTGGGGTGTTATGATGCAATAATATTGAAAATGTGCAATGCAAATCCTTTTTTTTTTTACACATTGAGAGGCTTTACAATTAGGAGTTAAACGGAAATTCCCACCACGCTCTCTGGCACGCACAGACGTCACTGGGAACTGCCGGGGAACACCAGCGCAATTGTTGCCAGGGGATTGATCGGACGAAGCTAGAGGATGGGATTAGACGGGCAGGACACTGGAGGACACCGGTGGGACCAGGTAAGTCTTATTATTTATTTTTATCTACGCCGAGTGAGGGTTGGGGGGTTACCGCTATCAGCTGTTGTTTTTTAGCCACACTTGGGGTTACCACTCAGGTTAATAAAAAAAAAAATCTCAGGAATGGATTCAAAGAAATGCAATTTTTTTGGCAGGCAATGCAGCTGTCATATCTGCATATCTAGCCATATGGACACAGGTGTGCTGTGCAAAGTGTGCTCATGAAGCCTAACCAGGATTCAATTTTAAGAAACCATAACAGAATTAGGAGTAACCCAAGAAAATGTAATCTTACCAACATCTCAAAATGGCAGAATCCCTTTTACATTTTTGAGCTCATATAATATTCAGGCTATAAGGATATCTCATTTGTTATGGGAAACACTACCTAATCGATACCAGTAGTAATCGGAGTATAAACAGATCTGACAAGCTTCTATGGCCACAGTGAAATGTTTATAGACAAATCAGCTGTTTGGAAAACTAGGATCAGATATCAAGTTATAAATCCCTGAACCCGCACACCTCTAGTGTCGGTTTCCACCTCCGTCCTCCAGCGGTGTAGACATCCTTCTAATACGGTCAGCTCCTCGTCTGTAATATGGCGTGGTGCTGGGTGCATAGGTAGATCCGGAGGTATTCTAGACTGGGTGAACGGCTTGTGAATGACCGAACGCTGGTTGGACTGAGGCTCATTGGATGAAGAAGGTGCCTGATGTTCCATTGTGCTAGAAAATAAGAAGATTGGTCAATGACAAGACTTTCATCTAACAAGACACATCTTTACTGACGGCCAGACCTATAGATCTATCATAACCTTATGAATGGCAGGTTGTATTTCTATGGAACTACTGGACATTAAGTTAATGCCAATGTTTGTAAATACTGATACATTTATATGTACTATATACTACCATAGGTTATTGATATATATTAAATGTGTGGGTTTTTATTACATATTACAAATATGAACTTACAGATATCCAATACCATTTTTTTTTTATTTAAAAAATGTGAAATTTGGTTGATTGGAAAAAAAGCAATTTTCCTTTTTTGTTTTTGCCATCTGTGTATCGTTGAAGAAACTTTGCTTTACTTCTTATCCAGTAGACAACAGAAAATGAGAACATTTCTTTCCAATGTGAGGGAAATCCCTCCTAAACATTTCTGACTTTGTAAGTGAATAAATGTATACATAAGTGAAGAATAAGTGCCCCCATATTCCCCTCTATTCCTGTTTTGGGGAAAACTGAAAATATGTGGATTGACTCTCAATTAATTTCCAATGACATGCTTGATATGGACAATTAGAGAGAGTGAACCACTGTAATAGGAATACAGATAGCAATAAACACTTGTTAGGGCTTCTAACGCCCTCACCCCACCCTACAAATGGAAAGGAAAAATTTTTATCTTTCACTACAATGGAAGTTCTTTGGCGGTCTTACCTTTGCATTGGTTGAGCGGCCAGGGAGCCACTAGGTGGCGCACTTGTTTCAATATCCTCCACAGGGGAAGTGCAGACGGGTTTGCTGGATGCAAACTCCAGGGCGTATTGTAACACATCAGCCAGAGGGAAACGTTTGGGGCCGGAACCATAACTTAAATACCTAACAATTTAAAACACACAAACAGGAAAAAAAATTCTTATTTTTTATTAGTTTATTAGTGTCCCTATACCCCAATTAGAGAATCTGTAAATACCATACTGTGTAATTCTTTTATAAAAAAGTGAAATGTAGAATGTATGTAAACTTCTTATATATTACAATAATTATAAATATCTACAGATACCTTTCGCTGAAAGTGGAATGCACTGTACCTTTCCAGCCGTTGCTGTAACACAGTTAGGTGCTCTTTGAGCCTTTTGATTTCGTCTCGTTTGAGTCTGGTAATCTCTCTGTTTTTGTGCATATACCTGATAAGACAGGAAAGAAAAAAAATGTTATACAATGGATGCATTATGTGGAAAAAGTGTCAGGCAGAGAATCTACAAATCCTCAGTTTAAAAGGAAAAACCATTCCAAGCTAGTGCTTGTACAGGAACGGGACTTTGTTCCAAGAGGGTCTTGAATGTTCTTAGAGGGTCCTCTCCTCCTTCTGTGTCACTGTCTGTATCCATCAGTTATTTACAACCCTTTACTTATTGTACAGCGCTGCATATTATTTTGGCATTATATAAATAGTATTTAATAATAATAATAATAGTATAGATGACAACAGAAAAAGACCAAAGCAAAAGAAAAAAGAAAAAGAAAATTCTGGGGCTGGGGCTGCCACCCGCCTATATTTTCTTCCGACCCAGCTTTAAAAAATGCCTGGGTCGAACACTGTCACCTCATCCACAGGTATTTATAAATGGGAAGATAAATGGGGGTGGCAGTGAGCTGTTCAGTATAGCGCACTCATGAACACAATACAGCAGTGGGGGCAGATGAAAGGCCGCCGTGATACCAGCCCCAGCCGCAATGAAACGCACTGGAACCAATGTTCTTGCTGCCAATCTGAACAAGCCCTAAAGGACAATAAAATTGTCCTCCTTTTATCACCATCAGACATGAACACAGTTATCATATAATAAGGAATATGTTAAAGAGGACAACAATGAATATCTTTTTGAGCCTGTAAAGAGAAACAAACACAAGCATGTTACTGGGACAGGAGCCAAGACTTGATTGTTTTATATTACACAATGAGCACGAGACATTTCTCCTGAACCATGGCTTTTCTAAGATGTTTTATTGGCAGCTATGAAGTGACACTATTTAGTTAATTAGCTGAAAAAAGGACAAATTCAGCAAGTTCAACTCTGGTAAAAGTAAAGGTTTGTATAAAAAGAGGACATCAGATACTGATCCAGATGAAACACATATATGCCAACAATCCTACTTCATAATAATAATAATAATAATATTAATATTTGTATTATTATTACATAGTATTTATATAACACCAACATATTACATTGCACTTTACAAAGTCTAGTCATATCACTAACTGTCTCTCAAAGGAGCTCACAATCTAATATGTCTCTAATGTCTCACAATCTAATATATCTCACATAGTCATATGTCATTACCACAGTATAAGGTCAATTTGAGGGGAATGGGATGTGGGAGGAAACCGGAGTACTTGGAGGAAACCCATGTAAACACAGGAGAACCTGCAAACTCCATGCAGATGCAGTGTCTTGGCTGAGATTTGAACCTGGGACCTAGCGCTGCAAAGACCAGAGTGCTAACCACTGAGCCATGGTGTTGCCCCACGCTTATCCAAATATTTGAAGTTCTATTCTGCAACTCTCACAATTCCCATACACCTGCCAAACTATATAACCAGAAAGGTTTGTCACTATTCACAGCTTGTTGCATGTCAGCTTCCTTTGTCCTGTCTGTGTCCTGTCCTAAACAATAAAACAAACTGTAAAGGTGTGTCATGTTCCCTCTCCTGCTGCCAACTAAAAATCTATGCAGACTCAATACTGGAAACTTAAAAAAACATCCCTGTAAAACTAGAATTAGGGTGCGTGCAGCACTCCAACTCCTTTTATGCAACAGAATATATAAAAATAATTTAGTCTAGATAATTTAGTCTATTTCCTCCTGTAAACCACACTGCCTTTCAGGAGTCATTATTAAGCCGCAATACATTTCAGGACTTCAGGGCATCCAAAACATATATGTTATGGTTACTCACCTATCCAAGTATAAACATGGCGGAAACTCTAGCTTGTTGTGGATTTTTTCAGGTCTTCCCAATGCTTGATTAAACTCAAACCTGGACAGCTCAAATGTAAGTACAGGTGGAAGTTCTGTAAACCAGTGCTGTTAAAAAAATAAGCATAAAGATTAATCCTTTTAACCTGCTACAAATGGATGTACTCAACCCCCATATGCAAGCAACAGAATAGAATAAAATCACATTAAATCATAAGAACTGGGCATTACCCATACTGCAGACCTGCTCGTCTATGACAGTTTTGAAAATGTGCAATTGGCATATACAAGCTGGGGGTGTAAAAAAAGACAACCTTATTTAAAAAGGTAGAACCACCTCATAGCCAAATACGAACCCCAGTTACCCTTGGTGATCAATTACTATTCAGTTTACTATATTCCACCAAGGTAAGATTCTTGTTATTTGTTGGAAAAAGATACTGGACTGGACTCTAATTAAATTAACCAATGTGTACTTTTTTACATGGAGTATTTTTCCATTTCTGGAACTGAATTGCTGTTTTTGGAACAGTCAATGCACATCACTGAACCAAGTACAATTTTCTTTAACACAGACAACTTCATTTTACAACTATGATGAATCTGCAGAAAAAATAACATTTCCTGCCCTTGAAGAACTTAAAGAGTTAAGTGTAGTAAGCTTGAAAGCCAAAAATATAACAATTGTACCGTCGGAAGAGCCTTTCATTTAACGGGACTAGGTTATCTCCAGAGGCTGAAAGGACCTGAAATTGGTGTTCATGCTGAGCTGTGTATGTAGCAGCTGGTATTCTGCCTGGGATTGATCCATTATAATGATTTAATCATCTTCTGTCCATAGACACACTGATTCCTCTAGGTCAGGGTTGAAGGCATTTGTGATGTGAAGCAGCTTGTGGCAGCTCCAACCCGATTGCTACTGAATTTGGCCTGGGGGTAAATTGTGCACAGACTGACTTGTGCCTGATCCTACTCATCAACGTGTCTCGTATTTAGGTTGCATTTGCGTCAAATCTGGACAGGTTATTATGTGGAAGGGGACAGACTTGGGAAGTGCCGTATTTCTTAAATGTGATGACATCTCCTTTGTTGGAGGACCAAGTCTCCCAGCTTGAACTCTCCCTGATAGTCATATTTTCTTTCATTATTATTTTATATTCTAATCGAGTGCTGCATTGTAGAGATTGTCAGCATACCTCACGGCGTAGAGTGTTGTGGTTATGGACTGTAATTTGGTCTGCGGACTGCCACGCATTAATGTCGTTTAACACAGAAGCCAGGCCCTGTGTCTGGCTGGAAATTCAAACAAAGTGCTGTCAAAATGATGTTTGGGTTCATTAATATTTATTGCTCAAGACAAGGCTTTGCTGTTTTGAAAAGGATTACAAAACCTTGCAGAGATGTGTATACTTACATATACACTTTGCTGTGTAGTGACCTGAAAAGGTATATGAGGCTGGAAGGGTTGGGTATAGTGCTATGGCACTGGTGCGTACTGGCATGGCATGGCAGAACGATAAGTAGGGTAGTTAAGGTAATATCAAACTGTTTTTTTTTTTTTTTTACTGACAAGGAGTGGGTGGGTATGTTAATATGAAACTGGTGGGAGCAAGGAATGAAAACATTTTTAGTAGAGTGAATATGGTGATTTGCCTATGATGGGAACTTACAGAGCATGATGTGAGGTTGAGTGGGTTGAGTAGTAGACTAGGTGGGTATGGCTATATGACACTGGTTTAAACCTTTAAGGTGTGGCACAAAGCCAAATCATACTATTGGGAACCTACAAAGCATGGTAGCAGGATGGCTAGGGTTGGGATAATGATGTGGCACTGGTTTGAACCTTATGGGCATGGCAGAAGGCCAGGGTATGGTAATATGGCACTGTTGCGGCAGAAGGCTAGGGAAGATGAGTATGGTTTTATGGGACTGGTTTGAACATACATGGCATGGCAGGAGGTTGGTTATTGTGATTTGGCTCTGGTATGAACTTACAAAAATAACAGGAGGGTGAGTACAAGGCTAGAAGGCTTGGGTTATACGACATTGAGGTAAATCTATAAGGCGCGGCAGAAGGCTGAATGGGGTAGATATTGTGATTTAGAACTAGTGTGGACTTACAATGCAAAACAGAATAGTTAGGAAGTCTATAATGATATGGCACTGGTTTGAACTTTAAGGAATTTGCAGAAGGCCAATGTATGGATATATGGCACTGGTTTGACAAGGCATTGAAGGAGGCTGTATTAAGCAGGTACTGTATTATGTCCTTGGTTTAAAACTGTGAAATAAGTGTGAACCTACAAGGCAAGAGTCCAGATAGGGTGTGTATATTATTGTGGCACTATTTTAAACCTAGAAAAGCATGGCAATAGGCTAGATAGGTGAGATAAGGCTCTTGCTTTTCTTGTTTATTCTGTCAATGTTGTGAGGTAAGCTAACCCCAGATTATTGAATATTACAGCTACCAACTTCCAAAAGTGACATTTTTGGTAATACTCTGTTGATTCAAACTGCCATTGCTCAGAATGTAATTCGTGAATTACCATTTTTGCCACATGCGGGAGGTCTCAGGGGAATACAATTCTTCATGTCTTTTTTGACTTGGTTGTTCATAATTGTGATTGCTCTAACACTAAATTGGTTGTGATTTATTCACAGCTCCCTTCTGCAAACTATTTATGGAAATTAGGAAGCCAATTGGATAATTTGAATTCAGAGTATAAATGTTGTAATGTTGATGGATCCTAAAGGAGCTCACACTAGGCCAGTGTTTCTTAAGAAGGATTCCGTGGAGCCCCAGGGTTCATCCAAAGGTTGCTGGGGGTTCCTTGAGCAATGAACAATCTGTGCCTCTCAGGATACCAAGGATCGTTTTTGCTATCTGAAAGGGTGATATTCTTTCCACTGGCCAGCAATGTAAGTGACATTCTTCTTACTGATCACCACACTAATATACTGTAAGTTGTGGATATAGTAATTATAGAATGGGTTCTCTGAAGACATAAAGTTATTTCAAGGGGTTCCCCTATGGTAAAAAGGTTAAGAAACACTGTGCTAGTAAGTGATAAGTAACTTGTTTTCACCCTAGATAACTGTCGGCGGGATATTTGAATTCAATACTAACAATTACTAAATCTTGACTAGGGTATTCAAGAAGATCCTGGCTATCCAACCACAAAACTATTACTTGCTCCAGATGCTCTCTGAAACAGCAAGACCACACTAGCTGGAGTGTAATGGCTAATGAATTTTTTAATTACCAAAAACCAAATATAATTGTAACACAATTTGCATCGGACTGCAAATCGATTGAAAACTCTTTACAACAATTTTCTGTAACCCATATAGATAGACCGCCAGTTACACCTCACCTGCACATTTTACAGACAACTGCCAATACCTACTAGATCATAGGCATTTACCCATACATAGAAAGTGATGCCATACAACAGTGTGGCTTATACCATTTTTGATTGCCTTTACAGGCCTTGCTTCCTGCCAGCTGACATGACAATAAGTCCAAAAGCATGCAAGTTACAATTATTAATAGGTTCGTTGGATAGTAAGTTTGCCTGATTCCAGCAAACTTTCAAACATTGCTTGACTCCTTCTGAAAAACCAACCTGAAGCTTCTCTTGCCATCATCTCCTCCAATTGGTTAATTCTACACTTGCTATGTTCTTCTCTTAGCAATTACCTTTCCTCTTAACCCATGCCATGTAGACCCTGTGATTATACTTCTGCTCTCTTTAACTTCTGTCCATCCAGAAACATTTTCAGAAACACGTACGATGTGTAAATGATGAGCTTTTTGTGATAACAGAGTAATGAGGTCATTTTGCATTCCAAACAGAAGTAAAACAGAAGCAAAGTGCACACAAAGTAAAAATGGCTTCTGATTTCCCAGCAGCTTTCGTGGATATATGAAACAGCAGAACAAAAGATATTTGAAAATGTTCCCGCAGAACAAAATTTTTGTACTGAGTCTGTAATCATTTGAAAACAGAAACCATAAGCAGGATATGACAGGAGAAGGGAAGAGAACCTAAGGGCATTCAGATTCTGTGCAAGAAACAAAAGATTGAAAGATCAGCAGGGAATACTTTCATAATTACTACAATAGCTGAATGTGAAAGAAGCACAGAATGGAGAGGAATGTCTCTGGGCGGGTGACAGCTTGTAATGATAAAGGTAGTCAGTCCTGCTAACACTTAGATAAAGGGGCTGAGATTTATGAGTCAAACATGAGGCCATGGGGCTGGGCTCACACATTTTACAGTGCTGCTTAAGGTAAACTGTCATTATGACACTTGTTTATTTCCTAAATTTGTCCTGATCCGCTGCACAATGTCTGAGTGACAGGCATCCACTTAATATGTTGCTAAAGGGCTAATTGACTGCAAATTAAAAAAGGTTTGTTCTGCCACTGATTGCTAAAGACCATGTGTGTAACTAGTAAAGTCATAGGGGGATCTGCTGGTTGGACCAAAGCAGGTGTTCTAACATTTAGAAATATTCATATTAGCTACCTTACTGCACATGTGCAAATCTGTCCTGTGCATGCTCAGCTCAATATGAGTTCTACGAGACAGGTAGTTAGTTACTAGGGTGCCAACACAAGAATGGGCTAGCAGTCCAGTAAGTGGTGCTTTTCTGAAAGCAGTAGCAGCCAAAGGAACTGGATGTGAACCTGAACCGGCCACTAGGCTAGTGTTGAGGGAGAAGGGTGCACTATTGGCCCATAGACTCACTGGGCCTGATTTACTAAAGGCTGGAGAGGATATACTTTCATTAGTGATATATTTGTTAGCAAATGTTTTCAATCCTGCACCAGATCCATTTCAGGTTTGCTGGATCACCCAGCTTCACTGAAAAAAGTGTATCCTCTCCAGCCTTGGAGAGCTTTAATAAATCAGACCCGCTGAGCCTGATTTCCTTTCTTTAAGGGAGGAGGACATTCAAAGTTTTGCTGGATGGCCCACTGATTTCTGGTCATGCCCTTGCCTCTTGGACTTTGCCATTTATTTAATTGCTTATTACGATAGTGAACTGAACACACATAGGATTATTATTTATAATTAATAACCAGTTTATATAGCGCAGACATATTTCACAGCACTTTACAAAGTCTATTGTCATATCACTAACTGTCCCTCAAAGGGGCTCACAGTCTAATGTCATAGTCATATGCCATAAACAGGCTGTAAGGTCAATTCTTAGGGGAAAGCTCATTAACCTAACTACATGTTTTTTTTTGGGATGTGGGAGAAAACCGGAATACCCGGAGGAAACTCACACAGACACAGGGAGAACCTGCAAACTCCTTGCTAATAGAGTCCTGGCTGGGATTCAAACCTGGGACCTGTACTACCTCCCCCTTCTCTTAGATCGTAAACTCTTTTGGGCAGGACCCGCTCCTCCTCCTGTGTCATTATTTGTATCTGTCATTTGCAACTCCTTTTTAAGCTGCCGAGCGGTAACACAGAGTGTGACTCAGGGTAAAAAGAAGATACCGGAAGCGATAACCCTCGAGTCACACTCGGGGTAGCTAAACCTATGTTAAATGATAGTAAATCTAGACTTACCTGATCCGCCGACGTCCTTCTCCGCGATGCCCGTATTCTTTCTTCCTCCAGCCGGCGTCCTCTGCACCCGATGAGTCACTGGGCGTTCCGTTGGGGGCGTGGTGGGAAATTCAAATCTATTTGTTTTGCATTCAATACAAAATAACTGTATTGAATGCAATACAGTAGATTAATATGTGTAAAAGCAGTATATTGGCTTTTATGAACATTTATATTTTACAGTATAACATAATAGTATGAGTATAATGTTTTTTTTCTTTTTTAATTAAAAAAAAAATATTTTTATAAAAAAATAATTTTTTCAATTTTATTAACTATTTTGACATGATTATGTGTTTTAAACTTTATTATACTTATACTATTAAATTATACTGTAAAATAAATTTTCATGAAAAACAATCCCTAGTAGTAAATCTGCTTGTCTGAAAGTCAATGTTCAGTTGTCTTTTTTGGGGGTCTGGGAAATTTTACACTTGTTATTTATTATTCTTATGTTTTTTGACAGTGTATGCATTAAGTCTTTGGGGTCTATTTATAAAGCACTGCAACTGAAACTCAAAATTTTTTTCTGGTAGAAAATCAATCACCATCACTATCAAAAAATCATGGACCTGAAAAATTCTGCACCAGAAATGTTTGCTGAAAGTCAGCTTTGCTGTTTAAAAATATAGAGAGAGATATTCATATGTTATTGTATTATTACATATTGTTAAACTACCTAATTGTATATACAGTATATCTCTATTTAAATTTTTATTTTATATTTTTGACCCTGCACTGTATACTGTTTAGGAAGTTTATTGGCATCAATAGTGAATTGTTTTGGGTAATATTTTCTCCACATTGATATAGCTGTGCATTCATGTAACTATTGGAAAAATGTTTATTGTATATGAATATTTTGGGGGGTTAGGTTTTGAATTAGGAGCCGTTAACACCTACAATATCAAACTTGTGCTTTTTGATGCAATTAAAAAAAACTCAAATAACAATTAGGAGGTACATTATTTCCTGCAATGGGTTAACCCATTCATAAGTCCCCAGTACATTTCCTGATAATAAGCACAACATGTTTTTAAGAAGCCTTTTCTAATATATATCTTCACCCATTTGACCTTTCTTTGTACACTTAAGGTGACCTTGTGGGTCACTAAATGACCTTTTTTTAGTGGCCTTTACCCTTTGCTGAGCTTTTGCTGCATTAAATTCTGTCTCTGTCTCCACAGCACCTGGCAGTAAAGGATTTCTTGAGCAGCAGGATATTGTGTTTGCTTCGGGCTATATGAGCTCACATTCTTCACATGGACCTCACCCCCGCTCCTCTAAATTATGAATGATCACTGCTAAAAGACACACTTCTAAGACTCTTCATTTCATAAGGCTAGACTGCAAGTTGCAAATCAATTTTTCTCATTTGTTCGGGTCTGTTCATTTTTCACATGATCGAAATTCATGGAACTGACCCAAAAAAGGGTGATGATTCTGTATGAATTAATGAAGACTTTCTATCAGTGTCACTCATAAAGTAGCATGCTGTGCAGATTTTTTAATCCACCAGAAAAAGTGAAAAAGTTAGTAAATGCATGTTTGTCGCTTCTCTGGTTAACTTTAGGTTCATCGTGGTAAGGCCAAGGTACATTGTGTGCCCATCGTCTGAACAACCCCCCTGACAGATCCACAGACGGTCGACAACAAACGATCGTAATACAAGTGAAGGGGAGAGAGCGCAGTGGGGTGCTGCTCCGTTGTTCTCCCCCCCCCCCATAGAGCAAAACAGTGCTATATGAACAGTGCTTGTTCATGCATTGTGCAGTCGTTTATCGTTGGAAAGGATTGTGAAAAATCCTTTCCAACAACAATTATTGCACGTGTATACATAGCCTAGGAGCAGTATAACTGAATTGTAAGATCTAAAGCATATATATGATGTCATTACTGTGCTGGTCACTGTTATTCCTCCTTGCTGGAGGATGTAACATGAGGAAGCAAGGTGGCCAGCTTCACATAGACAGATCTGTTGCATAGGACCACAGACAATTCTAGGGGACTAGTCCATTGTCCTCAGGCACAGCCTAAAAAGTTCAGTTGCTCGGGGGATCTCCAACCCCCCCCCCCCCCCCAACCTATTTAAACTCTTAAAGGGTTGTATCTGCTTTAAATTTCAGGGATGATAATTTTGCAGAGCTCTACATTCCTAAAGTTTCCTGCAAACTCAAGTTTGGGTAAACTTGAATGTAATTCCTATTTGCAAAAGCCAAACTTATCAACGGGAGCCTATTCTTCAATGCTAATGTCTTTCTTTCTTATTTTTATTTTCAATTTTAAACTCTATTGAAAGCCAAAACTCCTTTTTTTTAGTTTTGGATAGAGTAGGATAACGTTTCAACTCTTCTCTGTTTTTATTGCTGTTTGTGGCCTTGCTGTATAGATTTACCCTCTCTATTTGTCCTAGGAGCCATTGTCAGTATGAGAGAAAATAATTGTTATTCCGAAATTGTTCAGTTGTCCCTGGAACAGGGTAATAAACAAGGAGTTTGGTTGGTATCCTCCAGAATAAATACTGTACCTTTAATCAATTTTTTCCCATTCATCCTGTCTCCTTTCCATCTTTGAGATCCATTCTAACCACTTGTATTCTGCTTCACATTTTCAGATTGCAGTGATCTATTGTCCGCCTGGCCAAGCTACTGCTTGATAGGAAGAGAAGAACTTCTGTCGCGCACTTGGAAATCCTTGCTTATGACAGTTTATTGTGACGGATAATCCAGCCCCAAAATGAATTCTTTCTCTAAAACGATTCACTAAAGAAGAGGATTTATTCATAGAGATTCTATGATTCTAAATATAGAATATAAAATATCAGTTTAAAGCCTATTTTATGCCAACATAACCTCTCTACGCACCCTTATATCCCTTGGATTAATATTTGTAAAATACAGGATGCCATCCAGGTCCTTCATGTTTTTTTGCAGGAGGGATCAATAATCACCAATGAACCAGTGCTGCAGATGTTCCCATTGTCAAGAATAGATTTAGCTTTCCTGATTCTCAGGTGACAGGTGCCCTGTACAGCCAATGGAAAGAGTTTGCACCTTGCAGTATATGACTTAGACAAATATAGACCTCATCTACACATAGGAGAAGAAAGAAGACAAAGGATGAGCGTGTCATATGATTGCAAAATTAGATGTGTTTATAAGCAATTTTTTAAACATTTTTAAGGCAGGAATTATTTATAAGGGATTTGGAGAAAGAGGTTTGAGTGGCATGCAGCTAAATTATGATTGTTTTCCTTTACGGAGGATACATTTTAGCTGGACTTTGAACCCATATTAGGTTACTCAGCTAGTCAAAAAGCATTACAGCAATTTCCAGGTTTTTTGAGGTCCTAGTATGTTATTCTTTCTTAATAGTGAATAATGAAAAAAAGAGAATTCTGTAATAAATGATTACTAACAAAATAAAAATATAGAAAAATATATCTGATCTCTGGGTAAAAAATAACCTTATTTCCATCGCCCCTCAACTGATCACTGGTATATAAAAAAACAAAACACTAAATGTTCTTTATACTCACATAAACCTTCGGCCATGTGTCGATCCAGTCCCTAGCCTTCTCTCTTTTTCTGTTTACAGGAGGAGTGTCCTTGTTTGGGTGACCACATCATTTATTTTCTTTGACACTTCCTATTGGTTTTTGACCCCCAGCAGAAGCAGAAAAAACAATCCCAAGCAATAGCAAAAAAAAAAATAAAAAAAAAATACATGTTGGGTTACATATAAACTTGCAACAAGCCATACAATAAACACATCACTTTTGCTTAGTTTGAAGTGTCCAGGTTTGTTACAAGAGGAGGATTAGCTAATCCAAACTTTAATTCTCCCATGCATATCCACATTCATTGTGTCATTATTATCAAGCTCCAAAAAAGAGCTCACTAAACAAATATTTAGCTGAGTTGTTTTATTCAAATAACCACAACGTTTTTCCTTAAAAATCTAGATTAAAAAAAGGTATACAGGGCGGTGTCCTTACACCTTGGTGGACGAAATCAAACAGTTATAACTTTCAAATTAATTAATAATATTATTATTATTATTATTAATAATAATAATAATAATAATATTAAAAATAAACAGGATTTTTATAGTGCCAACATATTATGCAGCGATGTACATTAAATAGGGGTTGCAAATGACAGACAGATGCAGACAGTGACACAGGAGGAGAGGACCCTGCCCTGAAGAGCTTACAATTTAGGAGGTGGGAAAATCAATAAAACCAACTATCTAGTATAGCAATTTACCCCAAATTCCGAAAAATTGTATATAAACGTTTGTTTTTTTTAAGCTTTTCGTCCACTTTAAAACCCGTCCTCATTAAAAGTTGCGAGCAGCTCAGACTTTGATAACGATATAAAAACATGCATTGCAGGGTGAGTGGGAGGTGAATGCTTATTCCCTGATCAAGACTTGTGTCTTTACATGAACTGTTTAAAATTTCAATGAGGGCGATAATAACTTTGGCTCCGTGTAATAAAATGCCAAGGACAAGTGTAAGGGCAATCTAAGATACAATAAAGCAAGATCGGAATGCCATCTTAAAATCCCGATACAGTTAACCCTTTGCAAGAAAGAGCAAATTAAGGAGCTTTGTATCATTGGGATGAAAAATATCTGTGCCTCCTGTAAATTGCAGACATTTAAAAAAAAAAGATATAATGCACAATTACTACATGCAATGGGTTTTATTTTTCTGTACAACCAATTTCATCACTTCATGTTTTATCAAAAAATCTGAGATTTTTATTCTGTGAGCAAATATTAAAAAGGAGTCTCAACTCTGTACTTGTCTACATTTTGCCTTACTATTCCTGTGCTGACTTGAAGCAGAAATAAACTTTAAAAGATGCAAAAAGGTAATGTTTTTTACAGACCAAGACTGATGGTGAGTAAGAAGAATGTTCCTTGCATTGCTGGCCATTAGGAAGGCTGCCACCCTTACAGATAGCTAAAAAGATCATTGGTGTCACCTAAATTGACCTGAGAGTCACAAACTTCTTATTGTTCAAGGAAACCCCAGTAACCTCTGGAGGAACCCTGGTTAGGAAACACTGATCCAGAAGATTCCAACAATTGAGCTTGGTTCTAGAATGCAACTCCAATGAAAGTAGGCTGATATAAGCCAAGAATTCATGTTCTTGTACAATGGTCAAACAATGGAGACTTTGGGCCAAAGGGAATGGCCGAGTAGATGGAAGCAGTCGTGGATGTAGTGCCAGCAGGAATTGCAGAGCACAGTATGACGGAAAACTCAGAGGTAAGTCTGCAAATATAAAAGCATAATGTATCCTGAGTCTTGCTATAGTCCTTCTATACCAGAAGTCAGAAGTAGAAGTGGGGATATTGGTTTATTGCAACGATATTGATGTTCTGTAACTCTTTAATAGCCAAGACAAACTCTGCAGTTGTTTCTTTTTGCATATCAAAGCACAGCTTGCTCCAGAAGTTAATGAATGTCTAGGCTCCATAAAGTTTTTTTTTGTTTTTGCTTTGTGATTAACTCATAGTGAGGATTTTATACAGTAACTGGCACCACACTACCTAATAATATGTTGAGACAAACATCTGTCCTAATTGCATTTATTAAAATAATGTACCTGTTCCAACTCACATACAAATGAAACCTAAGAACAAACCTACAGTCCTTATCTTATATGTAACCCGGGGACTACCTGTATACATGTATTCTCTGAAGATCTTTTTCAGCATGTCTGTAGTCTTTGTCCAGCTTCTGTAATATGTATGCAGTCACTTAGCATTTCTAATGGTAAGCCTTTACTACCGGAGCAATCTTTGATATCGTCTGTATTTAGATATACCACCTTTTCTAGGAAAACACCAGACTAATGGTCTTTTTTTCCTATGAATAGCACCAGTAACAAGGCCAATATATATCAGCCAGGTGGTAACCCTATTTGTAGCATGATCTTTCATTCTTAGAACATTAATCAACACTATAACCACTGATTTATATGGAAAATACATACATCATATGCTATATCAATAACTATTTCCAATCCATCTGACTAAAAGAAATATTTTCCAAAATATTTCTCTCCTTTTTGAGTTTAGAACATAAAACACAAATCTCTGCAAAACCTCTAGGCTGCCTTCAGTCAACATCTACTTTCAGGAGATTATAAAGAGCAGAGGAACAGTGAGTCGGCTGCAGAGTCTGATATCTCAAACCTTTAGGGCAGATGGTGTCTTGGCTCGCCTCCTTAATTTTTATTACATTTGTTTAAAGCGAGGGCTGTACCTGATCCTTGAAAGCTGCTCCTTGTGACAGCTCTTCATCTTTTATCATACTTATTTTGGCTATTCTCCCAGTCCATCTATTCCTTAATGTAAGTGTTATAAATCGCTGGAAAGTACCATAAAGTAGAAAAAAATAAATCAATATTTCTGGGTTAAAAAGCTTGAAAATGCTGATCAAGCTGAGATTCTGCTAAGTATTTATGTGCCTTTGGATTAACCCTTCAGTGCTCCAGGGCAGTGAACCCCATTTCAGTGTTGCAGGGGTCAGCTGGAGTTAAAGGACTCAATGCAATTTATAAAAACAAAGACAGTATTAAGAAATTGAAGCTTGGGTTCAGTGAATGGATTTGCTCTATAAGATTTGCCAAATGCAAACAGTTGACTAGGAATTTGGTTTTGTAATGTACTTGTTTTTTTTGTATTATAAAACATTAAATTATGAAAAACCCATTTAATAAAATGTCTTTGAATTTTTAACAGGCCCATTCAATTTCAAGCTTCTTTCTAAATTTGAATAAAATAATCCCTGGTGACTCGGTCCATTTTAAAAAGCTTCCTAAAAAAGATTGACAATGTTCTAAACTGTTCTCCAAATTGTGTCTCTGTCTTGTCACCCTGTCTCATAGCCTTCTGATGATGACAAGTGGCCTTTAAAAAAAAACAGCTGAACACAAAGGCAAATCCCATAATAATCATGATGAAAGTTGAATATGAATAATATATAGGACTGTCAGATAAAGTTATTTGTAAGTGTTACATTTTCTTTTCTGTAGTTTTATAGAATACTCCTGATAAAATAATTTTACCCATTATTCAAAGAATGTATTAAATCAGTGAAAGGCCATGATACTACAGTGGTTTTTATCACTTTAATGAGTGTATTTGGCCTTCATACATGCACCCCCTGTCTCCATTGATTGAAGTGATGCAGTGTGGGATGTGATGGTTGATAGTATTACCTCTCAGGCTCTCCCAGAATTTAGTGAAGGTCACTCCTCGGGAGATAGGATAGTATAAAGTAAAAGTCAAAATGACTTTTGCTCCAGTGGTCTGGAACATGTTGGATCGTTGACCGGTATTGCATACTGTTAATGATATATAAAGGATTTAAAGTCACCACAAGGAGCAGATTATGGGAAGGTTATAAAGGTGCTGTTCTGCCATAAACTCGCAATTACTGATTAGACACAAAAAAAGAAGTTTACTGGGTTATTATACTAAATATTTTAAGCACAACATCTACATTAACCAACAATCATTTGCTTTCATTTTGTTTACCTAAATGGAAAGTGATATTTAATGATTGATGGCTATAATTTTTTAGCTATTTCATATAATGATATTTTATTGATTTTTGTTCTTCTCTTCTCTGCTTTTATTTCTACTTTTTCTTCCTGCTTTTTTCTTTTCTTTCTCCTTTCTATTCTCCTTTCCACTTCTTTTCTGAATCATCTTCTTTTCCCTATGCCCCCACCCCACATCCTTTCCTCTCCACTTCCTTCTAGACTAATTCTCTCCTCGTCCCTTCTCCCTTTTTAAATCTTGCTTTCCTTCACCTATTTCCCCTTCTGTTCTTTCCTCCTTCCTCATTCCCCTATGTCTTTGCCATGCCCTATAGCCCACTTTCCTTTTCCCTCACTCTCATCCACTCCTACTTCCTTCTCCCTTCCTTCTTTTCTTCTAGCCCCTTTTCCACATTTTCTCATCTTCCCCCCTTCTTCCCCCTCCTATCTACTTCCTTTCCTTTGGCTTCTCCTCCCTCCAACCTTCTTTTACTCTTCTTCTTTACTCCTCCCCTCATCCCCTATCCGTTCTCCCCATCCTTCTCTTTTTCCTCTTTTCTCCCTGTTGTCTCCTCCCCTGTACCCTCTCCTCTTGACCACTGCTCTCCCTTCCCCTCATCACCCTTCTCCCTTTTTTCTTTTTTTGTCCTCTTTGTCTTCCCTTATCCTCTTCCCCTCCCTCTGCTTTCTAATTCCCTTCCCACTCATCTTCACCCTGACTTCTTCCCCACTTTCCATTCCTATTCTCCCCATTCCATTTCTCTCCTTTCATCTTTGTTCACCTCCATCACTTCTCCTCTTTTGGTAACTCCTTTTCTTTCTTTTTTTTTTTTAATGTGTAAATTGTGATGTATGCCACTGAATCTTTGTTTCCTTCACTATCATTGCACTATAGTAGTTGAAGGATGTCAAGACAAACATTGAGGACATGCTTGGAAATCTACTTCTACAAATACTACCTGTCTAGGTGTTTCTAGCTTAAACATTGATTCACTGTTTTTCTAAAAGTGTTCAAAGTGCATACTAAACCCAGGTCAGTCACTGGGACAGTAACGTCAATCCATTGAGTAAGCAGGACGGTCATGGAACTTGTACTCTCAGAAAAAGAGGTGAACAATGTTAGACTTTACATTTCTCCCTATTTCCCTATAGTGGAAACCTAAAAAAGATTAAAATGCTCTTTTTGTTTCAAATATTGTTGGATCCTCAAAGCAGGTTTGTAGTAACGTTCATACTTTTGAAAGATAGAATTTTTCTGTGGTTTCAGAAGTCATGAACTGATAAAAATTTAGGACATTATTCTATTCAAAATGACATGTAAGTTTTAGGTGGGGATACACTATTGCATCTCCCTACCAAGATTCTACATTCCTTCTTTTAATTTTGACACTTGTATGAAAAACTTAGCTATAAAGTTCTTATCTGTCATTTTTAAAAATACATTTCCTCCACTATAACGTAACTTGGAGAGCATCACCATTTATATTAAACCGTTCTGTTTAATTTTCTGGTTTGATTACACTATATAAAAATCAAAAGCAGTAATAACTCAACTTTGTACAGAAATCAATAAACCATGATTTATGTTTAATAGTAAAAAAAAAAGGATTTGGTGATTTAAAGAGTAAAAAAATGATAGTACTGGATAATAGTTTTAAGGAGCATTTCACTGGGGTATGAAGGTCTTATTATAATATTTCTGCAGTAAACTACCATATATATATATGTATTACTTTCATTGCTTTATCCACTATTACTAAAACCTATTTGTTCAATATAGTGGGGATAAGACTGGAAGATTAGCATCTTTATTGTTGGTTTTGAGTACCAGTAACGCACTGAACACTTTTCTGTTGAACACTCACTCTTGTAGGTGGGGGTTGCTTGCTGTAGGTGAAGCTTTAAGCCCCCTATTTATGTTTATGCTTTATATATAAAGTTTACCATTATTAATTATTAAAACAGTTGGACTTTTAAGTCCATTGGAAGTGTGTACGTACCTTAAGACCAACTACACAGAAGCAAATCAGATTGGCCATAAGATTCTTTCAAAAAAGAAAGGCCACAGAAGTTGATAACTTTGCATCAGAATAACTAAAAAGCCTATTTAGATTAATCAAAGTGCTGACTAACTTAAGCCGATAGATCCGGAAAACCACATTACCAAAAGATTTCAGGAAGTCAATTAAAACGTACCTATACTCAAAATTTTCAATTTACATAAAAGGGTATAGAACACTTTTATGTAGGGTAAAAAAATTTTTTTTTTTTTTTTTTTTTTTTT
>NC_092858.1:158690569-158694314 GCF_032062135.1 Pyxicephalus adspersus | reverse complement strand
GTTCATATTAGGTGACATCAGACCAAAAGGGAGGCTTTGAAGAAGAGGATATATCCCTAAAATGAATCAAGGACACCCTCTGTTCAGATTTGGACATACATAACTCTATGGGATTGTACTTCACTTAGAATAAATAATAAGCCAGCAAATTTCCTGAATTGTTACTGTTTTAACTTTACTCATTAAAATATGGATATGGTTACCATTACAATGCATTCTGATGTACAAGAAATAATGCCAAATGCTGTTCAAGGTCTGATCCTTCCTATAGCATACAGATGTATACATAGTCCTAAACTTGCTTTGATTGTGTATTTAAAGAATAATAACATGAAAGTGCAGTATACCTATTTATCTGAACAGCGCACGTATACTCTTAATCCATGCTTTACAAGTATTTTTCAGATCTTCATAGTTGTATTTGTTCCTGGCTTGAGAACATCAGATAAATTCTATCCTTAATGCATTTTGACAGGCCAAGAAAATGACATATTTTATTAGTCATGCTTATCCAATAATCATTGGCACCATCATTGGTAGATACACACAGCAGTATTTTTATTTCCTATGTGCAAAGGCGATTTCACAACTTCTGGACAAATGCTGCAGCAACTGTGTCAGTTCAATAAACATAAAGCAAACAAATTAAGCAAAATAACATAAATGAAGTAAAGTAAATAAATGTTCAATGAAATAAATAAATATGATGGCTAAAAATGTGTTAGGTGCCTAATGTGCTAAATACATTTTTAACAATCTAAGTGAGATCTAATTATCAGCTACAAATGGAATGTAAGGTTGCACAATTATACGGTCATTTACAAGGAAAAGAAGCAACATGTAAATATTATAATTGGAACATATACCTGTAATTATTTATGTCACGGATGATTCTTTAGCTGTATGTAGGGTCTGAAATAAACATTCAATCTATCTGTTGCAAATCAATCTTTTTCAACATTATCCATTGTACATCTATTTCTACTTTCATTTTTGACTATTTGTTGCATTTCTAGCTTTTCATACATTTTCAATCTATGTATCGACTGCAGTTCTGTACTTATATATCTGCCCATCTTTCTATTTATCTATACTATCAATATTTGTATTACCTTATCCATTTATTGCTCATTTTAATCTATGATTTATCTAATATTTGCTGTATTCTAGATGTTAGACATATTTAGCTAAAGATAAAACTTCATTCCAATTTTGACGAGTTTTCTGCATACTTGTTCCCAATAAGTGACATGAAATGCTCTATTTTGAAAACAGGAAATCTGAGATTCCCTTAAACATTCCCTGGTGGAAATCAACTACTGCCATTGAAACACATGAATCTGGAAGAGTCCCACAATGTTTGAGATTCTCTGCTTTAGAAATAGAGCCCTAACTATTTAAGCCAATATGTTGGCATACAACCCTGACATCTAGCATTTTCAGAAGGAGATAAGCGAAGACAGTTCCCATAATTCTATACAACTTTATTTAAAAGTAAGTAATGTAGGCTTGAAAAACAAAGGTTTTGGGTTTCAAGATTGATTGATGTGGTTTTAGGTCCTTTAGTAGTGAACAAGTAAACCCACTCAGGCCACCCCAAGACCCTAAAATAAATATTATTAAGATAGACCATCATAGCTGGTAACTGATTATGTCTCGGCTTCTGTTTTAAGATAAGAATGTGTAAAAACTAAAGATTTACAAGGCCTTGTTCTCTGAAGTTTACCTCCCTTTTAATAAGATGTTAAGGCCAATTGTATAATTTGTTCCATTATGACATACATAAGGGCAAATAAAGAAATTGGTGTTCTCACAGACAGAAGGTAGGGATGCCAATGCACACAAGTTCCATACAAGCTTGGTAGGTAAGGCTAATTTCAGACCTGTGGTTTTACCATGGTCTGAAATTAGACCATGTTTGAACCACCATGGTCTAATGGTGGTTCCCAACCACTCCATTAAACTGAAAAGGAGAATTTGGGAACCCCTTTGCCATTGGATTGGAGCTACATTGGCTAAACACTTGAGTGGCCACCGCTTCCTTTGACTTGTATACAACTGTCTTCATCCATAGCTCACAGCAGTTTGAAAATTAGGTTTCTGCTGGACGACCTAGAAAAATTCATCATTTTGAAAACCTTTAACCGCAAGCTCGACCACTATCAACCACATGACACAGAGGTTTAGTTCGAAGCTGAGCTGTGGGTGACACAACAACCATATGGTTAAACCACACAATATTGAAGGGTAGTGGCTTGGAGTAGCTAACACCCACGGTCATCTAGCAGTAAATTGAAATATGGATTGCTAGTTTTTATTACTACTAACTCCCTAATACACATTGACATATCCAAACACTGAAGATATGACCTGCTTGTAGTCCATTAAGAAGGAATTCAGGCTAATAAACGTATTGGGAAAATGGCCTTGGAAATTATTCGTACATTATTGACAACTATGCACTTCAGCACTACTCTATACATTATCTTTGTGAATTAGCCCAGTGGAATTTTCATCTTTGTCATCATGAACAAAATGAATGGACCCTTTTCTCTCATTCTGCCTGTATTAAAAACTTTATACAATAACTTGCATTGCAAATCAAATTGACTCAAAATATTATAGACTAAGAAGAATTTATTTAGAGCTTTGTAATTGCTTGATAAAGTATAGTAAAAAGAAATGGACTAAAATTCATGTCTTTAGAAAAGTAGAAAATGGCTTGGTGAGGTCAGGATGTCCTGGATTCTGGAATCATCCACTTAGCTAGAGGTATAAGTGATGTAATCATTTTTTTGTTTTAGCTTTTTCAGTACATAATGCATATTTGTTCCATTACTATGAAAATTACTAATAAATAACATTTAAGGATACCATTTACCTGATTGTCTTTATCTTTAATACTTTGTGAGTCACTTAGGTTCTATAAAACTGGTTTTTGGTTTGTGCCAATGGCATAAATTTGAGGTTTCTAAAATCATTAAGAATTTAATAGACTGGTAGTTGACCACCTTTGGACCTTCATTTAACCTGTTTTAAGCAGGTTTTGTTTACTCATAGACATGCATTTAATACAAACAAACAACACATATCTTAAAGCAAATTTTGGTGCCATAAAAAGTGAAATGCACTGCGATCTTGGTAATGTTGGCATGGAAAGACATTGACATGAATAAAACTTAAGTATCAAGGTCTAAAACTAGGGCACAAATTTGAAGCTTTCTTCCTAGTCCTTTCACCATATTACTACTAACTCAAAATTAATATGTCTGACTATTGGCAGAGAATGTGCACTAGGAGATTGAAATAAGCCTGTAAGAAAAACTTGTCATTTTGCTGTATCTAAAGGATTTGTAAGTGCCTTACTACCTCCATATAGCACCCAATACCTGCAAGTATCTTTCAGAATTTGGTCTAGGACTAATATAATGACTCATTTAGGTGGTTCAGTGATGGTGGTGGGGCAAACAATCCAACAAGGGAGTACCTTCAATGATGTCAAATGGATATGGACCGATAAGCATTATCTCCTAATAAGAGCATATATGATATTCACAATAATTTGAACCTATTTACAGTACTTTTTACTATTTTCAAGAAAGTGTTTGGATACTTTCAATTGGTTTTAAAGCATAACTCCCCTATTGAGTAAAACAACAAAATGTCCTTTGGGTGCTCTATGCAGATTGCATGAGTTTCAACAAAGTTTGTTGCAGATTCCTACCTTTTTCTATTTCCATATTCT